>NC_045988.1:29265521-29629608 GCF_010909765.2 Amblyraja radiata
GCACATAGAATCAGACAACACATAAAAACATAAATTATACATACGTAAATTGCACAACATTTAAAAAAAAAGTATGTGCAAAAATGGTTGACGTTTAAAAGCACTCCTATTTTGCCTTGTCTACCATATTCTATCCATTTATTCTTAGTCTACACTTTTCCTTAAATATATCTATTCCATTCATTGTCACTTCTGCATGTGGAAAAAAAATTAAGAATTTAGAACCGAATACTGACTTTTACTGATGCTGCCTGACCGACTGGTTACTCCAGCACTTTGTGTCTATCTTTGGGTATGAACCTGCATCTGCAGTTCCTTTCTATACACTTTTTTGCAGGGTCTATTCAGGCCTCTTGGAAGAACAACAAAGCACTTTGGAAATAACAAAGAGTGCTGTCTCTGCCTGCAATTCAGATACATAACTGTGCCCACCCTGTCTGATTCTCTGAGCTAAAGTTTTCCTTTTGTTGTGTGGAGTTTGGGGGACTGTCCTAAATTACTTAAGAGCGGCAAACTTGGACACTTGACAGCCCAGAAGCAGCAACCTGAGACTCAGAAAGTGACTGTGACCCTGAACACTACAAACCCAGCAATCAAGGTGCACACGGTTGTGTTTGAGATTGGAGATGGTCACTATCTTCTTGAGAACAAAGAATGTAGGTAGGGGGTTAGGGTTAACAGATATTCCTCCAACATTTTCGCAACACAACAGTTAATCCTCCGACATTTTCGCCACCTGTAACGGGATCCCACCACTGGCCACATTTTCCCATCTCCTTCCCTTTCGGCTGAGACCGCTCCCTCCGTAACTCCCTGGTCAATTTGTCCCTTCCCACCCAAACCACCCCCTCCCCTGGTACTTTCCCTTGCAACAGCAAGAAATTCTACACTTCTCGCTTTACCTCCCCCCTTGACTCCATCCAAGGACCAAAGCCGTCTCTCCAGATGAGGCAGAGGTTCACCTGCACCTCCTCCAACCTCATCTATTGCATCTGATGCTCCAGGTGTCAGCTGCTCTACATCGGTGAGATCAAGCATAGGCTTGGCGATTGCTTCGCCCAACACCTCCGCTCGGTTCGCAATAACCAACCTGATCTCCCGGTGGCTCAGCACTTCAACTCCCCCTCCCATTCCGAATCCGACCTTTCTGTCCTGGGCCTCCTCTATGGCCAGAGTGAGTCCCACTGCAAATTGGAGGAGCAGCACCTCAGATTTTGCTTGGGCAGTTTACACCTCAGCTGTATGAACATTGACTTCTCCAATTTCAGGTAGTCCCTGTTTTCTCCCTCCTTCCCCTCCCCTTCCTAGCACTCCCACAGCCCACTGTCTCCGCCTCTTCCTTTCGTCTTCCTGCCCCCCCCCCCCCCCCCCCCCCCCACCTCCACATCAGTCTGAAGAAGTGTCTCGACCCGAAACGTCACCTATTCCTTCGCTCCATAGATGCTGCCTCACCCGCTGAGTTTCTCCAGCATTTTTGTCCACCTAAAAATGCAGGTAGTGTCACTCCAGTAAATAGTATAGCTTCTGAGGGAATAGAATAATAAAAGCAGACTGTTGTGTGACTAAGCAATGGCTGTTGTTTCTCAGACCGGTGAGTTTGATAACCTCACTCTCTGATGCATTTATCTGATGCATTATTGTTGGCGTCATTTGGTGCTGAGTGGGTAAGGAGTTATTTACCAGAAGAATCGCTCGGGCAAAATAAAATCCCGTTTGAAAATGAGAAGTTCTATGATGTGCATCGAGGTACGAAAAAGTTGCAAAATGTTTCCACAACGGACCAAGTCAATTTATCAACAGAAGAATGCCCACTTGTTTGAAGTCATATGAATGCAACAGTGGCGGAGGGTTTGAAATAGGCATACAGGTATGTAACGGGGTGGGGGAATATAGATCACATGCTGGCAGAGGAGATTACTTTAACCTGGCATCATGTTCGGCATGGACATTGGGAGCTAAAGGGCCTGTTCCTGTGCTGTATCTTTAATGTTCCGTAAATGTTGCCTCAACTATCTCCTCTGACAGCTCGTTCCATGTGCCAATCTTTACGAGCTTAATGGCATCTCTCCTGTACTTGGGATATTGTGTTCAGTTGTGGTCACTTTTTTCAGCAGTATGACCAAAACTGAACACAATACTCCAAGTACTCAAATTTAGTGTCATCTGCAGGTTTACAAATCATGTCTTGTACTTGACAAATAGTAATGGGCCCAGCACTAGTCATTCCACAAGTCACGGGCCTCATCCAATAAAACAACCTTCCACCACCATTCTCTGTATCCTATCATGAAGCTAATTCTGTCTGAAGAAGGGTCCCAACCCATTCCCACCACAGATGCTGCCTGACCTTCTGAGCTTCTTCAGCATTTTGTTTTTCACTGTATCCAGTTAGCTATCTCTCCCTGGATCCCGTGCAGTCT
This sequence comes from Amblyraja radiata, assembly GCF_010909765.2. NCBI lineage: Eukaryota > Metazoa > Chordata > Chondrichthyes > Rajiformes > Rajidae > Amblyraja > Amblyraja radiata. Next base: position 29,267,942 of record NC_045988.1, read on the forward strand.
AACCTATTAGAACAGCCTGCTATGTGGAACCTTATCAATGGTCTTGCTGGTCCATATCGACTACTTCTACTGCCCTGCCTTTGTCAACCTTCTTGTTTACTTCTTCATTCAACTACGTGAGACATAATCGCCCTCATACAAAACCAACCCTGTCTATCCAAATGCATGGACATCTTATCCCTCAGAATCATCTACAGCAGTTCTACAGCAGTATCCATAGTTCCCATGTTTTCTATGCCTCCCTTAAATAGAGGCACAACATTAGTCACTCTCTAGTCTGCCAGTACCTTGCCATATATCTCAACCATGACTCCAGCAATTTGTTCGACAGAGTCATTGGAAGTATCTGATCAGGCCCGGAAATCTTTGGGATTTGGGAGGAAGCAGAGAAGTTGTAAGAAGCCAATGCAGTCATACATAGTTTGTAAACTTCACTCACACAATATCATTGCCAATGAGATCATCTGTTTAAGTGGCATGGTTAATTAGGGGCAACATTGACTGTGTCTTTTTACAAATCTGCAATAACAAAAATGTTGGAAACACACATCAGGCAGCTTTGGTGCAGAAGGAATTTGTTAATGTTTAAAGTCATCAACCTTTCATCAGGATCTCATCAGTTCTGAGGAACGATCATCACACATCTACAGACTGCCTATTTGCTGCAGTTCAATCTATCATCAGCCCCGGAGAGGAAATTGTATTTTTAAACCAAAGCTACAGTGAGCATGTAAGCAAAGCCTGAAACAAATGCAAGATAGGAACGTTGGAGTGGGATGTGCCTGCCAGTCACAGTTGCTAATGAACCACAGGGAAAATAAGGCACAGCATAGAAATGTATATAAGCAAACTGCCACATTTTCCCCACTGAATAATCCAAATTGTTTATGGCAATCAGATTTGTTCACCAACTCAATCTAATGATGGGCATTTAGAAAGATGATCCAGCTGTGTGGAAAATATGGGTCTCAGCAGTTGTATGGACAGGGAGGTTAGGCAGGAAATGTGTCCAGTCAGTTTGTGTAACTTTAATTAATCTTTATTCCTTTCATATTACTGTCAAGTTTCGAGTTTCAAGTATTCCATTTTCCTTTCATTGTTTTGAGTCTGTGCTGCAGGCGTCAAGATTGCAGGCCATGTTGTTTCAGTTTTTCTGGATTAGTGGCTGACTTGGACCAAGATGTTGCCATATTCAAACTTACCCCTTAATTCACAAAGGCACGGGGCTTGGAATTGGCTGCAGAGTGAATGCAAGCCAGAGCCAGCATCAGTTCCATTTCCTGGAATATGTAGACTCTTTGTGGAGCCAAGTGCTACAAAGGGAATTTTTGCCACGTCCTCTTTCTTTGCTGAGGTTTGATTGCAAAGTCTGTGATTGCTGTCTGGTGTCTTGGTCAAGCGACCACCGTTCACCTGGGACCTTTCTGCATAGACTGTTCAACTGTGGTAGCACATCACACCTAACACCTGAGAGTAAATCTATGTGCAGTAATTGGCAGGCTCCAATTGGTGATTGGGAACCAGATTTTAAACTTTGAGAGTAATTGTTGGACGGTTATTTTTTGGTAAATAAAAACAGGAAAATTATGGAAATGTTCAATTGGTCAGAAAGCATGTGTGGAGATGGGAACAGAATTAATATTGGTGACTTCATCACATTCACCAACCTGAAACAATAATTGATTCTCTTTCCACAGGCACTGCTTGACCTGAATGTTTTCACTATTTTCTATTCATATTTCAGACTTCTAGCATTTGTAGTTCTTTGCATTTAGTTGGAGACAACCTGTTTTTTAGTCATGTTTTGAACTTAAGGGAGACTCAGTGGCGCAGCGGTAGAGTTTTCTGCTGTACATTGCCAGACCTGGGTGGGATCCATTCTTTGTGTGCTGTCTGTATGGAGTTTGTACGTTCTCCCTGTGACCCATGAGTTTTCTCCGGGTGCTCTGGTTTTCTTCCACAATTCAAAGACGTACAGGTTTGTAGGTTAATTGGCTTCTGTCAATTATAAATTGTCTCTAGTTTGTAGGATAGTGCTAGTATACGGGGTGATCACAAGTTGCCGTGGACTCAGTGTGCCAAAGGGCATTTTTCCACGCTGTATCTAAAGACTAAAAGTTTAAAGTATATTGGTAAGGCTTATTAAAACATTAGTGCCGACATCCCACCCACTCTCTGCCAAACCTGCCTTTAATTGTATTGGCACTGGCCCCAATATCTGCTCCTACAACTCTTCCATCCTGATCAATGATTTTCCCCTGTGTCCTCTGATGAGTGAGAATTTTGCAACTCAGTACTGCAACTCTGATCTTATTATCTCTGAGTCATCTGTCAGCTCCCTTCGAGTCATGGAGAGATGTAGCACGGAAACAGGCCCATGGCCCACCATCAACCACCCATTTGCAAAATCCCATTCTCCCCCACACTCCCATCCACTACCTCTCACTCTTACACCAGGGGCAATTTACAGTGGCCAATTTAGTTCACACACAGCATGGATGTGGGTTGTGGGAAGAGACTGGAGGGTCATTAAAGATGGGATTGGGGCGTGGCAACTCTGTGTGGGAGTTTTCCAGTACTGTCATCCGATATACTGTTTGAAATATTCTTTCTTGAGTTTGACATGATTGTACTCATGCATAGTATTATCTGATTTGAATGGATGGCATGCAAAACAAAGCTTTTCACTGCGCCTCAGTACATGTCACAATAACAAACCTAAACGACCTGGGGGAAATATCTCTGGCCCTGCCCTGGCTCTCTTTAAGTTACAAAGTTAAAATGGTCATGTGGGGATTTAAATATGCAGGTAGACTGGGAAAAAGTAGGTTGGGACTGGATCCCAAGAGAAGGAGGAATTTGTAGTGTTTACGAGATGGCTTCTAAATGGCTTGTCCTGAAGCCTACTAGGGAAAAGGCGATTCTGGATTTGGTGTTGTGTAATGAAACGGATTTGATTAGGGAGCTTAAAGTAAAGGAACCCCTAAGAGGTAGTGACCATCTATATACTTATAAAACTCTGATCTTGGATGTGAATGTATTTGTGTGTGGATTTGTGCGTTTATTTATTTGCAGTCGGCCCCGTCCGCGTCGCCCGCCCGCCGAGTTCAAGTCCACCCTCTCCCCCCTCCTCCCCCCTTCCTCTCCCCCTCCTCTCCCCTCTTCCCCCCCATCTCCCCTCTCCCCCCCACCTCTCCCCCATCTCTTTCCCTCCCCCCTCACCCCACTCCCCCCTCTCCACCTCCCTCCCCCCCATACCCTTTCCCCCTCCCCACCCTCCTCCCCTTCTCACTCCTCCCTCTCCTCCTTCCGCCCATTCCCCCCCTTTCCCTTTATCCTCCCCCCTCTACTCCGCCCTCTCCTCTGCCCTCTCTCCCCTCTTCTCTCCTCTCTGTCCATCCCCCCCCTCTCCCCCTCCCCCAGAGGAGGAATTTCTTTACTCAGAGGGTGGTGATTCTGTGGAATTCATTGCCACAGGCAGCTGGGGAGGCCGGCATTGGAATTAGTAAGGGTGTCAAAGGTTATAGACATAGAAATTAGGTGGAGGGATAAAATTGGGACGGAGTGATAGAGATTGTGGACAGAGGTAGGGAGGCTCACTACCTATACCTGTGAATGACCACCCTGGCCAGGCCAAGTTGTAAACAGGTTGGTCCTACAACTGACCCTCTCTGTTCCACAGGAGAGTGGGGCTGCAGTACAATTGGAACTTATTACTGCCGCTTCACACTGCAGAAGGACTGCAGCTTCCCACTTTCCATATAAACTTGGACGATGGACCCTCAAGGCCACAGAAATGGCAGGTGGCCAAGTAGTCGGTGAACTAAATAAAGAAATGTTTCACAAAACTGCTCTGGCTTCCACGTTCTAACCTCGGTCCCTGACATAGAAACATAGAAACATAGAAATTAGGTGCAGGAGTAGGCCATTCGGCCCTTCGAGCCTGCACCGCCATTTAATATGATCATGGCTGATCATCCAACTCAGTATCCCGTACCTGCCTTCTCTCCATACCCTCTGATCCCCTTAGCCACAAGGGCCACATCTAACTCCCTCTTAAATATAGCCAATGAACTGGCCTCGACTACCCTCTGTGGCAGAGAGTTCCAGAGATTCACCACTCTCTGTGTGAAAAAAGTTCTTCTCATCTCGGTTTTAAAGGATTTCCCCCTTATCCTTAAGCTGTGACCCCTTGTCCTGGACTCCCCCAACATCGGGAGCAATCTTCCTGCATCTAGCCTGTCCAACCCATTAAGAATTTTATAAGTTTCTATAAGATCCCCTCTCAATCTCCTAAATTCTAGAGAGTATAAACCAAGTCTATCCAGTCTTTCTTCATAAGACAGTCCTGACATCCCAGGAATCAGTCTGGTGAACCTTCTCTGCACTCCCTCTATGGCAATAATGTCCTTCCTCAGATTTGGAGACCAAAACTGTACGCAATACTCCAGGTGTGGTCTCACCAAGACCCTGTACAACTGCAGTAGAACCTCCCTGCTCCTATACTCAAATCCTTTTGCTATGAAAGCTAACATACCATTCGCTTTCTTCACTGCCTGCTGCACCTGCATGCCTACTTTCAATGACTGGTGTACCATGACACCCAGGTCTCGCTGCATCTCCCCTTTTCCTAATCGGCCACCATTTAGATAATAGTCTGCTTTCCTGTTTTTGCCACCAAAATGGATAAGCTCACATTTATCCACATTATACTGCATCTGCCAAACATTTGCCCACTCACCCAGCCTATCCAAGTCACCTTGCAGTCTCCTAGCATCCTCCTCACAGCTAACACTGCCCCCCAGCTTAGTGTCATCCGCAAACTTGGAGATATTGCCTTCAATTCCCTCATCCAGATCATTAATATATATCGTAAATAGCTGGGGTCCCAGCACTGAGCCTTGCGGTACCCCACTAGTCACTGCCTGCCATTGTGAAAAGGACCCGTTTACTCCTACTCTTTGCTTCCTGTTTGCCAGCCAGTTCTCTATCCACATCAATACTGAACCCCCAATGCCGTGTGCTTTAAGTTTGTATACTAATCTCTTATGTGGGACCTTGTCGAAAGCCTTCTGGAAGTCCAGATACAGCACATCCACTGGTTCTCCCCTATCCACGCTACTAGTTACATCCTCGAAAAATTCTATAAGATTCGTCAGACATGATTTACCTTTGGTAAATCCATGCTGACTTTGTCCAATGATTTCACCACTTTCCAAATGTGCTGCTATCCCATCTTTAATAACTGACTCTAGCAGTTTCCCCACTACCGATGTTAGACTAACTGGTCTGTAATTCCCCGTTTTCTCTCTCCCTCCCTTCTTAAAAAGTGGGGTTACGTTTGCTACCCGCCAATCCTCAGGAACTACTCCAGAATCTAAAGAGTTTTGAAAGATTATTACTAATGCATCCACTATTTCTGGAGCTACTTCCTTAAGTACTCTGGGATGCAGCCTATCTGGCCCTGGGGATTTATCGGCCTTTAATCCATTCAATTTACCCAACACCACTTCCCGGCTAACCTGGATTTCACTCAATTCCTCCAACTCCTTTGACCCGCGGTCCCCTGCTATTTCCGGCAGATTATTTATGTCTTCCTTAGTGAAGACGGAACCAAAGTAGTTATTCAATTGCTCCGCCATATCCTTGTTCCCATGATCAACTCACCTGTTTCTGACTGCAAGGGACCTACATTTGTTTTAACTAATCTCTTTCTTTTCACATATCTATAAAAACTTTTGCAGTCAGTTTTTATGTTCCCTGCCAGTTTTCTTTCATAATCTATTTTTCCTTTCCTAATTAAGCCCTTTGTCCTCCTTTGCTGGTCTCTGAATTTCTCCCAGTCCTCCGGTATGCTGCTTTTTCTGGCTAATTTGTACGCATCATCCTTCGCTTTGATACTATCCCTGATTTCCCTTGTTATCCATGGATGCACTACCTTCCCTGATTTATTCTTTTGCCAAACTGGGATGAACAATTTTTGTAGTTCATCCATGCAGTCTTTAAATGTCTTCCATTGCATATCCACCGTCAACCCTTTTAGAATTAATTGCCAGTCAATCTTGGCCAATTCACGTCTCATACCCTCAAAGTTACCTTTCTTTAAGTTCAGAACCATTGTTTCTGAATTAACAATGTCACTCTCCATCCTAATGAAGAACTCAACCATATTATGGTCACTCTTGCCCAAGGGGGCACGTACAACAAGACTGCTAACTAACCCTTCCTCATTACTCAATACCCAATCTAGAATAGCCTGCTCTCTCGTTGGTTCCTCTACATGTTGATTTAGATAACTATCCCGCATACATTCCAAGAAATCCTCTTCCTCAGCACCCCTGCCAATTTGATTCACCCAATCTATATGTAGATTGAAGTCACCCATTATAACGGTTTTGCCTTTGTCGCACGCATTTCTAATTTCCTGTTTGATACCATCTCCAACTTCACTACTACTGTTAGGTGGCCTGTACACAACACCCACCAGCGTTTTCTGCCCCTTAGTGTTTCGCAGCTCTACCCATACCGATTCCACATCCTCCAAACTAATGTCCTTCTTTTCCATTGCGTTAATCTCCTCTCTAATCAGCAACGCTACCCCACCTCCTTTTCCTTTCTCTCTATCCCTCCTGAATATTGAATATCCCTGGATGTTCAGCTCCCAGCCTTGGTCACCCTGGAGCCATGTCTCCGTGATCCCAACTATATCATAGTCATTAATAGCTATCTGCACATTCAACTCATCCACCTTATTACGAATGCTCCTTGCATTGAGACACAAAGCCTTCAGGCTTGTTTTTACAACGCTCTTACCCCTTATACAATTATGTTGAAAAGTGGCCCTTTTTGGTTTTTGCCCTGGTTTTGTCTGCCTGCCACTTTTACTTTTCACCTTGCTACCTATTGCTTCTACCCTCATTTTACACCCCTCTGTCTCTACGCTCACACATTTAAGAAACCCTTTCCCTTTAACTCCATCCTCCACTATCCCATTCGACACCCCACCCCCCTTATTCAGTTTAAAACCACCCGTGTAGCAGTGGCAAACCTGCCTGCCAGAATTCTGGTCCCACACCTGTTAAGATGCAATCCGTCCCTTTTGTACAGTTCCCCCTTACCCCAAAACAGATCCCAGTGATCTAAGAATCTAAATCCCTGCCCCGTGCACCAGTTCCTCAGCCACACGTTCAGGTCCCGTATCTCCCTGTTCCTGCTCTCGCCAGCACGAGGAACTGGAAGCAAACCGGAGATAACAACCCTGGAGGTCCTGCTTTTCAGCATTTTTCCGAGCTCTCTAAAGTCACGCTGCAGAATATTCATCCCCTTCTTTCTGACATTGTTTGTGCCGACATGCACTACCACTTCTGGATGTTCACCTTCGCCCTTGAGGATTTTCTGCACTCTGTCCGTGACATCCTGGATCCTGGCACCAGGAAGGCAGCACACCATCCTCGCATCCCGTCTGTTGCCGCAGAAACCCCTGTCCGTACCTCTCACAATGGAGTCTCCCACTACAATGGCGTTGCCTGCCTTAGGCCTTTTTGGTTTTGGCTCAACAGCCCTATTCACTTCTCTCCTCCCACTTGGGCTAGAGCCAATCAGTCGTATCTCTTGCTAACCTCCTGCTGCTGTTGCTCCCAAATCTACAGCAGTTCTGAGGCAAGGCATATAGAGCCATAGGCCTAGCCTTAAATATCAAGAAGACCCAGGTCCTACATCAACTTCCACCCAACCAGCCCACTATAAAAGTGGACGACACCACTCTTGAAAACGTTGACCACTTCCCCTATCGTGGCAGCATTCTATCCACAAAAGCTGACATCGACTCTGAGGTCAACCATCGCCTGAGTTGTGCCAGCAGAGCCTACGCCAGACTCAGGAAAAGAGTCTTGGAAGACCGAGACCTAAAGGCTGAAACAAAATTGTTGGTCGACAGAACCGTTCTCCTCCCCACCCTGTTGTATGGAGCCGAGTCATGGACCACGAGTCATGAGAGGGAAAAATACATCAGCATTGATTGAATGGCAGAGTAGACTGGATGGGCCAAATGGCCTAATTCTGCTCACATGACATATGAACATGAGGTTTTATGCCTCATATACGCTCTTAACTCTACCCCCCAATCTCTTCAACATTGCTCCTGCCTCTCCCTTGTAGCACACATCTTCCTCTGACATGTGCTCTCTCACTGTCTCTGCCTCCCTCTGTCTGTAACACCCAGATCCTGTTCTTCTTGTTTTTGTCTTCTCTCTCTCTGAATCTCGCTGCCTTTCTCTCCCTGACATCCCATTTCTCCTTATTCTCTTTATTTGTTCATGTCCACGTCTGATTCCCGCTCTCCCTTTGATCTCTATTTTTAATTTGTACTTACTTCAATCTCTGCTGATGCACCTTAGGTTTCTGCTACATCTGCCACCCCTGTCTTTGATCTGTGCTCCCGTTGTTTCCTCCTTATGATTTGCAATCATAATCCCTGCTTTACTGTGTCTGACAGTCTAGTCCCAGCTCGATTCTGGTTTCACTGTTCCTGTCACGTAGTTCCTTTTAGTTCTCTTCTCCACAGATGTGTCCGCCCTAATGAATTTGGAGAATGTATTGCATTCAGTGAATGCTGTTCCATTCCAGGGATGGAAAAATATCCAGTCTCTGTTTGCAGAACGTTTCTTTTCAGATTCCTGTATTAAAGGGAGGAGGTGGCTCTTCTTATCTCTATCTGTTCATAGAGCTATCAATGCATTAGCAAGCCATTTCACTTTTTACCTGTATGGGCTGCAAGACGTATTTAACTATTTCATTCTGTTAACATTTGGAAACATTTTGCACTTTGTGTCTATGTCAGGGGTGTCTGCTTTAACCATCTGCCTTTTATTTTTACAGACTGTTACCCAGATGCTGATGGCGTATCTTGCCAGGCTCTCTGTCATAGCTGATAATAAGATCAACTGTGGGCCTGCTCTCACATGGATGGAGGTACGGACTCTCATTTTGCACCCTGCTTGGGTACTATTACAGAGTTGTCTTTAGGTAGTGGGTAGAAATGCTTAGTTACTCAACAGGTCACTAGCATCTGCAGCAAGCGAAACAGGGTTTCAGGTGAAATGGTCAGTGAACAGATACTACTCTGAGTTCGACCCGGGTTCGATCCTGACTACAGGTGCTTGTCTGTACAGAGTTTGCACGTTCTCCCCATGACCTGCGTGGGTTTTTCTCCGGGATCTCTGGTTTTCTCCCACACTCCAAAAACGTAAAGGTTTGTAGGTTAATTGACTTGGTATAATTGTAAATTCTCCCTAGTGTGCATAGGAGAGTGTTAATGTGCGGGGATCGCTGGTCAAAGCTGGAACTCGGGCTCTGCTTCACCCTGTCAGGCCCTGACAGTGATCAGCAATGGCTTCTCTCCCTGTATCCACATGACTATTGTTCGTATCACTTTTCTTTCTGTTTCTCATCCAGGTTCTGACCTTCAGATACGTAATGTATACACTTAGGGATAGTTATTGAGTCTTAACGCATCCAGCCCTTCTTGTCTACCTCCAGAGTTAACCCATCCACTGTGTCTCAGTTGTCAGTAGACATTTTATCTGTCTGAATACTGGGATGGCTGACGGCAATGTTTGTCTCCTTCACGGGCAAGATCCCCGGCCACTGATTGAACCATAGCCAGACCGTTCAGAATATCTCATCTACCCCAAATTGAATCACATACCATACTTTTAATTAATATTTGTTTGTGTGTGTGTGAGTATGGAATGGCCATTAAAATCAGAAAACTGCAGTGCCAGAAATCTGAAATGATAATATAAAAATGCCAGAAATGCTCATCAGAGTAAATAGCAGCTGCGGAGAGAGAAGCAGAGTTAAGTTTACTTCAGAACTGGAAACTGATGGGAGGGGATGAGATGATGCAATTTGTTCCAATGTCTTTATGAAATTTTGATAATCTCATGGGGTCCTTCAGAAAAATGTAGGTGAATCACTTACAGGTGAAACAAGATTAACAATTAGACTGACGAGCATAAAGCAATGCTTTCATTTCCTTTTTATTAATGCTTTTTTTTGTCCCAATGTTCCCTTTCGTTGACCGTTCATTCATGGTGTAGATTCCCAACTACCATTGAGAAGGTGGTAATGAGCTACTGCCTTCTTGAACTGCCGCAGTCATTGACGTGTAGGTTTACCACGATACTGTTACAATTCCACGATTTTGACCCAGCGTCAGTGTAAGAAGGGAGATATATTCCCAAGTCGGGGTGGTGTATGGCTTAGAGGACGAGTTCCAGGTGGTGGTGTCCCCAAGGGTTTACTGCCCTTGTAGGGCTAAAGGTATCAAGGGATATGGGGAAAAAGCGGGAACGGGGTACTGATTTTGGATGATCATCCGTGATTATATTGAATGGCGGTCCTTGCTTGAAGGGCTGAATGGCCTACTCCTGCACCTATTTTCTATGTTTCTATGCCATAGATGGTAGAGGTTGTGGGTTTGGAAAGTGTTGTTGAAGGAGTATTGGTGAGTTGCTGCAGTACATCCTATAGATGATGCAAACTGCTGCCACCAAACATTAGTGGTGGAGTGAGTGGGTGATTGTGCATAAAGTGGCTGCTGTCTCATACTCTGTCAAACTTGGGTGTTGTTGAAGTTGCGCTGATCCAGGCAAATGCAATGTATTCCATCACACTCCTGCCTTGTGCCTTCTAGATAGGCTTTGGGAACTGCAGGGTTCCTATTCTCTGACCGGCTCTTGTATGTACATGGCTACTCCAGTTCCGTTTCTGGTCACTGGTAATCCCCACAAAATATTACTCGAGGGAGATTCAGTGAAGGTAATGCCGTTGAATGTCAGGGGGTGATGGCTGGATTTTCTCATGTTGGATATCGTCATTACCTGACACCTGTGTGGCATGAATGTTACTTGCCGCCAATGGTCCCAGGCCTAGATATTGTCCAGATCTTGCTGCATTTGGATGTGGACTGCTTCAGTAACTAATCATAATCATGGTGCAAAACATCAAAGAACATGCCCACTTCTGACCATATGATTGAGTGAAGAGCATAGATGAAGCAACTTGAAGATGGTTGGGCCTAGGACACTTCCCTGAAGAACTGCAGGGAAACCATTGCCACAGGCACCTTCATCTTCTTTTGTGCTGGAGATGATTCCAATTCACACTGACTCCACTTCAGCCAGAACTCCAGGATGCCACACTCCATCAAATGCTGCCTTGATGTTGAGAGCGTGTGCGGACGTGGCGCCGACGGACGAGAAGCCGAAGCCGAAGCAAAGAAGTGGAAGCCAAATAACCGAATGGAAACAAAGCCGAAAATGCCAACTAACCGAAAGGGTGGGACGCCTAAATGCAAACTAACCGTAAGGGCGGGACGCCTAAAAGCCAACTCACCGAAAGGCTGCGTCGCCTAAAAGCAAACTCACCGAATGCCCGCTCTGTCGAAATGCCACCTACCCGAAAGGCGGGACAGCCCCCACTCTCCCAGGGCCACCCTCCGTGGGCTGTGGGTCGGGTGGAGCGGAGGCGTGGGACAATGTTCATCCCTCCACAGTGATGTGATGGACGCGGGGGTCTGGACCAATCGCGGACAAGTCCCGCCCCCCGGCAACGTCATGTCTGTTATTTGACTTTTCTGTTGAGCGACATTCGGTCCATTAGCTTGTAGGCGACGCAGGTAGGTGGCGTTTCGGCAGAGTGGCCATTCGATGAGTTTGCTTTTAGGCGACGCAGCCTTATGGTTAGTTGGCTTTTCGGTTTCGTTTCCATCAGTTATTTGGCGTTTTGGCTTCCACTTCTTTGCTTCGGCTTCTGGTCCATCGGCACCACATCCGGGTACCGTTGAGAGCAGTTAATTCACTTCTGGACTTCAGCTCCTCTGACCATGTCTGGGGCAAGGCTGTAATAAGGTCAGGAGTTGAGTGACTTTAATGCAATCCAAACTGGGCCGTGAGCTGGCTGTTGCAAAGCAAATGCAGCTTGTTAAAGCTATCGATGTTCACTTCTGTCGCTGTGATGATGATCTAGAATAGACTAATGGAGAGGTAATTGGCCCGGTTGGATGTGTCCTGCTTCTTGTGGTCAGGACATACCTGAGCAATTTTGGATAGCGTCAATCCCCTGGTTTGATGGTGATGACAGAGCGGGGGTATATGCTGGGCCATGAAGTGGCAGATTGTGATACAATACGGTTTTATTCGTCACATTGCACATAAAGTGTAAGTGAAATGAATTTGCCAGCAGTGGTACAATGAGAAAGAACACACCAATACACAATAAAAATGTAACACAAACATCCACCACAGCATTCATCACTGTGGTGGAAGACACAACATTTGGCCAGTCCTCCTCCATTTTCCCCCATTTGACTCCCATTTGGTTCCTGCCGACGGCCCATAGCACCTTATGGACGTGCAATGCTCAACTGCTGGATCTGTTTGCATCCTGTCCCATTTACGGTGTCCCATTCCCATTTACCCTTCAAATTGATGGCGGCAGGCGGAGGGAAAGAATGATGAAAGTGAGCTTTACCTCCAGCTCTGGCTCGACTGTGGGAGGCACCCTGCAGCACAGAGGCTGACCTATGGCCGTTGGAGGTGAAGGACTAATGTCCGGGCATTGAAGTGTTTGTGTTGGCGGAGTGGGCCATTGGAGGCCCTGAAGCAGCCTGGGACTCAGATTAGGCACTGCTCCAAGTGGAACCGGCATGGAACAGTGGAGCAGCACTAGTGGACATCGACACAGCGTCTGGCTAGGACGACCCCTGCAACTCTGACCCAGTGCCGCCATCAGGACAGCAGTCCTTTGAGACTGCAAGTTTAAGTCTCCACCATTTAAAAAAAAATTCAAGACTTGAAGGATACTGCATGGAGCCTAAAGCATGGCAACCCTTGTGTACTGACTCAGGACCCTTGTGTGGTCATACTTGGTATGATTGTGCCTAATGTATAGTAGGATTGTCACTGAACTGTGCGCAAAAAAAGAATTTCAATGTACACGTTACTAAAAAGTACCATTGAACCGTTGAAGTAATATTCCACGTGTTGCATTCATCAGCTGTGGGGACAGTAGATGGTAATTAGCGGAAGGTTTACCTGCCCAAGTTTAACCTGATGACAAGAGATTTTATGGGTTCCTGAGTTAATATTCAGGATTCCACGAGCAGTTCCCTCTTGACTGTGTCGGTGGGACAGAACATGGCCAGGAGTGGAGATGGGGGTGTCTGGGATGCTGACTGGAAGTTACGTGCATATTCCTCTCCCAATTGTGGCACAAAATGAAGACTGCAGGGTCAAAAGGGCAACTTTTTGCCGTTGTCCCTTTTAATGTCTCAGTCAATTCCAGGTGATCCATTTGTTTTTGTTTTTCGTGGCTTTTGAGTGGTTTATTGCAACTGAATGGTTTGCTACGCTGTTTCAGAGAGAAACAGACAGAAACCTGTTTCAGAGAGAAACCTATTTCTATGTTTCTATAAAAAACGTTTTCACCCAGAGAGTTGTGAATTTGCGGAGAGAGTTAAATAGAGCTCTAGGGGCTAGTGGTATCAAGGGATACGGGAAGAAGGCAGGCACGAGTTATTGATTGTGATCAGTCATGATCATAATGAATGGCAGTGCTGGCTCGAAGGGCCGAATGGCCTCCTCCTGCATCTATTTTCTATGTTTCCATAGAAGAGTCGACCTCATATCTAAGCCAGACCAAGTCTGGCTGGCTGATATCCTCCCCAACACGACATTGGTGAGCCAATTATAACTGACAATGTTCTCATCTATGACTCTTTGGGGCTTTATCAGGGTAGGAAATGTCTGATTATTTTGCTGTAAATTCCTATTGCAGCCCACCAGCTCTGAATTTATTGAGCATTCCCACTGTTATCCCGTCTGCGATTAGTTATCTCAGCATAAACAGATCGGCCTCTTCTGACCTGGTCTTCACTTCCTGCAGGAATCCTTTCATGAAGAATGGATGGGTTCCTGTTGGAGAAACAGTCTAGACACTTCTTGGGCGTAATTGGTTTCATGTGTCTAGAATGCATATTATTTAACGTGTAGTTTACAGTTGTTTGTTGTTACCCCCCCCCCCCCCCCCCCCCCTCTCTTGATGAATGCTACATGATTGCTGGATCTTCTCACAGATAGATAACAAAGGGAACCATCTACTGGTACACGAAGAGTCCTCCATCAATGTTCCTGCCATTGCTGCTGCTCATGTGATTAAGCGATACATCGCACAGGCTGGAGATGAGCTGTCTTTTGAGGTAGGCTGCCATAACCAACAGTTGCAACAAATGTGAAGCAGATGAAAATTGTTCTTGTTTTTAAACTTTCTAATCTATTTCCCTTTCTGAAAAATTTGAAGTTGTGTAATCGCTAACTTGTTTAGTTAATGTCATTGAAATGGCATTCTTTGATTTAAGAATATTTGACAGGAATTACACAAGTACTCAATGTATTCCCTCAACTTTAGAAGGTTATGGGTTGATTTAACATTTTCAAGGCACTCAGAATAATTGATAGGGAAGTTAGGAAGAAATTCCTTCTGTTGGTTGGGAATCCCGGCTTAGTCCAAAAATTAGAGCCATATCTTAAGGAGTCTCATAGAAACGTAGGGCTGTACCACACAGACTAGAGCTTCATTGCTCAACTTATCAATGCTGTCCTGATGCCCTTTGGTGCTTATCTCATTTGCCTGGGTTAGGCCCGTGTACCTTTCCTATTCAAGTGCCTTTCCAAATGACTTTTAAACGTTGTTACTGTTCCTCCTGAGGTAGCTCATTCCAGATAGCCACATCATTCAGTGTGAAAAACCTACCCATTAGATAAACCTACCCCTCACCTTAAATCTTTGCCCTCTAGTTTTAGATTCCCCTGCCCTGGGGAAAAAACCGACCTACCTAATCTATGTCCCTTCTATGATCGATCACCCTCAGCCTCCAATGTTTCAGTATGGAAAACCCGGCCTATCCAATCTCCATTGTAACCACAGCCCTCCATGCCAAGCAACATCCTGGTGAATCTCTTCTACATGTTTTCTAATGTTACCATGTACTTTGTGTCGTGTGGAAACACAAACTTTGCGTAATACACCAAATGGGGTCTAGCCACGGGTTGTACAGCAGCAGCATGATGTCCCAGCCATTCAATGTCTCGACCTATGAAGACAAGTGCACCAGTCTCTCCACTCTGTTTTCACGTATGCCACCATTTTTAGGAAGCTATGAAGATCCCTCTGTGCACCAATGCTCTTAAGGTTCCTGTCATGTCCTCTGTGTGCCTTCCAAGAATTTGACTTTCCAAAGTGCAATATCTCACATTCAATTGTCACCATCCTCCCTCTCCCCCCCCACCCCCACCGCTACAACTTTCCAGATGATCCATGTCCTTCTATATCCTTAGACAACTTTTATTTTTGTGTTGTCAGCATACCTGTTAATCAGAGCAGCTACTTTCTCATCTAAGATTTAGATTTATGACAAACACCAAAGGTCCTGACAAGAGCCTTGGCTGAGATACATGAATCATTATTAGACACGGGTGAGGTGCCAAAAGACGAGAGACACTGTTGTGTCTATTTAAGAAGGGTTACGAGGAGAAGCCTGAGAACTATAGACCAGTGAGCCTAACATCTGTGGTAGGTAAATTACTGGAGAGTATTGAGAAGGACACCAAAGTGGGTGGTATCATAGATAGCAGCTGGGTGGTGTCATAGATAGTGTAGATGGTTAACAAAACTAACCGCAGGATCTTGATCAGTTGGGCTGTAATTGTTAATGTAGTTTAGTGCATATAAGTGTGAGATGTTGCATTAGGGAAGTCAAATGAAGGCAGGACTACAATGAGTGGCAGAGCCCTGGGGCGTGTTGTGGAGCAGAGAGATCTAGGTGTGCAGGTACATGATTCCTTGAAAGTGGCATCGTATGTAGATATGGTAGTCAAGAGGCTTTCGGTACATTGGCCTTTATCAGTCAGGGTATTGAATATGGAAGTTTGCATGTTATGTTCTAGACGTCTGTACAAGACATTGATGAGGCTGCATTTGGTGTATTGTGTTCAGTTTTGGTCACTGCTCTGTTAAACTGGATAAAGGGCTCAGAAGACTTATGAGGATATTACCAACATTTAGGGGCCTGAGCTATAGAGAGATTTCGGGCAGGCTAGGACTTTATTCCATGGGGTGTAGAAGGATGAAGGGTGATCTTATAATGTATATCAAGAGGGGAATATATATAGGGTGAATACACAGAGTAGGGGAATCAAAAAAAAGAGGACATAGGTTTAAGGTGGGAGGGACAAGATTTAATGGAAAGGGCAGCACGGTGGCGCAGCGGTAGAATTGCTGCCTTACAGCACCAGGGATCCGGGTTCGATCCTGATTACGGGTGCTTGTCTGTACGGAGTTTGTATTCTCCCTGTGACCTGCATGGGTTTTCTCCGATACACTACATCCACTGGCACCCCTTCATCCATTTTACTTGTCACATCCTCAAAAAATTCCAGAAGATTTGTCAAGCATGATTTACCTTTCATAAATCCATGTTGACTTGGACTAATCCTTTTACTGCTATCCAAATGCCCCATTATTACCTCTTTAATAATTGACTCCAGCATCTTTCCCACCACCAAAGTCAGACTAACTGGTCTGTAATTCCCCGTTTTCTCTCTCGCTCCTTTCTTGAAAAGTGGGATAACATTAGCTATCCTCCAATCCACAGGAACTGATCCTGAATCTATTGAACATTGGAAAATGATCACCAATGCGTCCACTATTTCTAGAGCCACCTCTCTGAGGACCCTGGGATGCAGACCATCAGGTCCAGGGGATTTATCATCCTTCAGTCCCATTAGCCGACCCAATACTATTTCTCGCCTAATGAACATTTCTTTCAGTTCCTCTACCCCCTTAGATCCTCTGTCCTCCAGTACATCTGGGAGATTGTTTATGTCTTCCTTAGTGAAGACAGATCCGAAGTACCTGTTCAACTCTTCTGCCATTTCCTTGTTACCCATAATAATTTCATCCGTGTCTGCCTTCAAGAGACCCACATTTGACTTTGCTATTCTTTTTCCCTTAACATATCTAAAGAAGCTTTTACTGTCCTTCTTTATATTCCTGGCTAGCTACCCCTCGTACTTCATCTTTTCAGCCCATATTGCCCGTTTTGTTTCCTTCTGTTGTCCTATGTAAGTTTCCCAATCCTCTGGCTTCTGGCTCCTCTTTGCTGTGTTATACATCTTTTCTTTTATGTTTTATTCTATCCCTAACTTCTCTTGTCAGCCACGGTTGCCTCCTACTCTCCTTAGAATCTTTCTTCCTATTTGGATCTTGCTATAACTGTATAGAACACGATTTCTGCAATGAGTTTGGAAGGATGTTGGGTGCTCAGACAGAAGATTTGGTGTTGGATCTCAAGCTTGCATTACGCTTTGCTGTAGCAGTGCAGGAGGCCATGGACAGAAACATCTGAGCGGGAGGGGATAGCAAATTAAGTGGCAGAATACTGGAAGTTCAGAGTCACACTTTGGACTGAACACAGACACTCTGCAATCACCCAATCGGCATTTAGTTTCTCCAGTTTAGGGGAGACAACATTGTGAACAAGAATGCAGTAGACTAGATTGGAACCAAAGTAATCACCATTTCACACGTTTGGCTCCTTGGCTGTGAGACGCAAATAGCTGAAAGTTCAGGTGTTGCACCTTCCATAGTTGGGAATTTCTCGAGGCCACACATGGACTGCTGACTGCAGATTGCGTCTTGTTTAAAGAAGGTTTTCTTGGAGTAAAATCAGAGGAAATTCAGTTGATTGGTTCCAGATATGAAGGGGTTATCTTGTGAGAAAAGAATAAGCAGGCTGGGCCAATATTCTCTGGAATTTAGAGAGTCTTATTAAAATATAATCGGAGTCAGATCTGGTTTGACCAGAGAGATAGTGAGAGGATTTCCCCTGAATATTGGGTATAGTTTCAGGAAAGTTCATTTTTAATACTGAAATTTGGATACATTTTCTCTTTGGTGGAGGTGAATCCTGTATTCCAGAGAGATGTGAATTCAGTGTACCCATGGTGCAAACAAAGCAAGGAAATTATGCAGCAAAGTGAGGTTGAGATCAAAGCTCGGATCAGTTGCATTCTTACTGAATGGCGGAGCACGCCTGGGGTCATGCAGGCCACTCTGCTGATATTTATAGAAGGTACACAAAATTGCTGGGGAAACTCAGCGGGTGCAGATATTTATGTTCTTTGCTCTCGCTACCTTTTCTTCGTGTTCTTGTGCAGGTGAGGGATGTGAGACTGAGTAATGGGGAAATGGGGTGGGATGCTAGTACTTGATGGACTGGTGATTGATGCCAAAGGTTTCTTTCACTCTTATATTCTTGGTAAGGAATGATGAGAATGGCTATTAACACACAGCATTATAAAAACAGCCTAGTTCAAGTAGTCACTGTATATCACCAGGGACCCGACTGACTCTTTCAAACTGACTTACAAATAAAACCGATCCAGATTTACTACTTATTAATGTTGTGTGCTCCTCAATTAGTTGTGATTCTTGTGCTTCTCCAGACAGTGCTTTGAAAGTTGCATCTTCATTGTTGCGCAGATATGTTTTGACCTTGTTTGTGATTTGACAGGATTCATCACGTATTAAATATCGATTTTAAGAAAGCCTTTTTAGGTGGAAGAATAATGTAATGTGCCAGGGAAGCTGTGGAATGATTTACTGAAGTCTTGCTTATTCCATGTTTTCTAGGTTGGAGATATTGTGTCTGTTATTGACATGCCCCCCAAGGAAGATACCACATGGTGGAGGGGAAAGCATGGGTTTCAGGTAAGAGCTTGGTGCAATGTGTGCTTGTGTGGATGTATTAGTGAATGGGTGGTGAACTGGCATGTTATAAGCTGTGGGCACATTGAAGTGCAGATGCTGGTTTACAAAAAGCACACAAAGTGCTGGAGTAACTCAGTGGCTCTGGAGAGCATGGGTAGGTGACATTTTGGGTCAGAACCCTTATTTACACTGATTGTACAGGGGAAGAAAACTGTAAAAGAGATGGGGAGGGGGGGGGGACAAAGCCTGGCATGTGATAGGTGAGGCAGACAAGCTAGAGATACAAAGGAAACAAACGGGTGCAAGGTTGGGAGAGAAGAGGAGAGAAATGTAAACATAAAAGAAGGGATATTGTTGGAAGGGAAAGTGGGGGCGGATAGTGGGAGAAATGGGTGTGTACCCGAAAATGGGTATGTAAATAATGGTGGAAAAGAGAGGGGGGGGGGGATTGCCTAAAATTGGATAAAATTGGCGAATTCAATGTTCACACCATTGGGTTGTAAACTACCCTAGCAGAATAATTTGTGGACTTACTTTTGACAATTTAGCAAGTTTGAATGAATGATTTGTTAAATGTATGCTAAATTGAATGTGATCATTGTAGTAAATGAATTAAACTCAGTCATCAAAGGTATTTCATTCCTTGTGCTACATATCTTGACTAAACAGGTTTGTACTTTCTGCCCTAAAAGTACGCATTTATCGTCCAATGCTGTTTGGTCACTTTTGCTTCACTTTTATCCTTGTCAATTTTAATCATATCCATTCCTAAAATGGTTCAATTGTTCCTTTATTATCATCTGTACCAAGGTTCGGTGATTTATTTTCTTTTGCATGCAGATCTGAAAATTATTGCCAGACACAAGTACAATAAGTACATAATCTATAGAACCAGCCCACTGAGTCTTTCTGCAACAGTCGCCATGATTCTCAGAGCTTTTCGTTCCCTGGATTATCTCTTCTTCCCTTCTTGAACAGAGAAACAATGTTGGCTACTCTGTCTTCTAGGACCAGGCCTGTGCTGGTGAAGTTGCAAAGATCTTCGTCAAGACATCTGCAATCTTCTCTCTTTCCACTCTCAATAACCTGGGATACATCTCATCGGGCCCTTTGGAGCCTCAACACCACCTTTTTATTCTGAAACTGCCCTTGCATATTAGTATTCTCCATTATGTCCTTGGGAATACAGATACAAAGTACTCGTTTAGTACCTTGTCTACATCCCTTGGCTTCAAGCTCAAATTCCCTCCTTTATGCTGGTTTATTGTGACATTTCATTGTCCACGTCTTTTATCAGTTGCTGTGAAAGGAATATTTCTTTATTGCACATGGCACATTTCAGGCAGCTTTATTACTAAGTTACAATTTAAAATCTTTCTAATGAATGGAATAACCGTTTATTCAATTCAGCCTTTACAGAGCGAGAGAGCATGGAAACAGGCCATTCGGCCCATCATGTCCACACCAATCAATGTGCTCCTATTTATATTAAACTCATCTTCCAGCACTTGACCCATAGATCAGTAGCTAAATACTATTCTTGACTCTACTTACCATCACTCCCCCAGGTAAAAAAGATTGCCTTAAGATCTCCTCTCATTCTCATCCTTCTTGCTTTAAATCTGCCCTCCAGTTTTATCTATCTCTGATAAGAGGAAACGGTACCTGCAATCTACCCTACTGTTACCTCTCATAATTTTATATACCTCAATCATGTCTCTTCTTAACATCCTCTGCTCCATCGAAATAGAGCTAGTCTCTGCAATCTATCCTTACAACTGATATCTTCCATCCCAAGCAACATCCTGGTGAATCCCCTCTGCAGCACTATCATATCTTCCCTATACTGTGGTGACTAGAACTACATGCAGTACTCCAGCTGAAGTCCTCAACAATGTTTGATAAAGTTGGAGCAGAACCTCCATTCTCTAGTATTTAATGTCCCGACTATTGAAAGCCAATATCCCATATGCCTCCTTAATCCTTGTTTACCTGTGCTACCATCTTCAGAAATATTTGAACTTTCACACTGAAATCTCTATAGCCCCTACAATCTTACCATTCAGGGTGGATGGCCTGTGGCCATTGGTACTCACAAAGTGCATCACCTTTCCTATTTCTGGATTAAACTCCATCTGACAGTTTTCAGCCTATTTTATCAATACATCACAATCACCCTGTAACCAGGGATGGCATCGTGGCACAGCTTGTAGAGTTGCTGCCTCACAGCACCAGAGACCGGGTTCAATCCTGACCTTGAGTGCTATATGTGTGGAGCTTGCATGTTCTCCTGTGATTCCATGGGATTCCTCCGGCTGCTCTGGTTTCCTCCCACATCCCAAATACGTGTGGAGTTGTATGAAAGTTGGCCGCTGTAAATTACTCCTCGTGTGTCGGGAGTGCATGAGAAAGTGGGATAACATGGAACGGGTGATTGATGGTTGGTGTGAGCGCAGTGGTCCGAAGGGTTTGTTTCCATGCTGTATCTCTATCAATAACTCCACCACACTATTAATAACTCCACCAGTTTCCATGTCATTTGTGAATTCCTGATCAAGCCATCTACATTAATGTTCACAAAAAAGCTGGAGAAACTCAGCGGGTGCAGCAGCATCTATGGAGCGAAGGAAATAGGCAACGTTTCGGGCCGAAACCCTTCTTCAGACTGATGGGAGTGGGGAGGCGGGGAGAAGAAAGGAAAAAGGAGGAAAAAGGAAAAAGGCTCCTCCTCCTTTTTCCTTTCTTCTCCCCGCCCCACCCCCCATCAGTCTGAAGAAGGGTTTCGGCCCGAAACGTTGCCTATTTCCTTCGCTCTATAGATGCTGCTGCACCCGCTGAGTTTCTCCAGCTTTTTTGTGTACCTTCGATTTTCCAGCATCTGCAGTTCCTTCTTAAATACATTAATGTTCAGCTCATTCATCTATACTGCAAACAGCAAGGGTCCCAACACTGATCCCTGTGGAACTCTAAAACAATGAAAGTGCTGCCAGAGGAGGTGCTGGAGTCAGATACAATTATTATGTTTAAAAGGCATTTAGACAGACACTTAAATGGGCAAATAGGTTGCCATGGACATGTTGGGCCGAAGGACCCCTTCCTGTGCTATATGACTGACTTCATTAAAATTATAAAAGGAAACTGAAAACCTAAAGATGATAAATTAGTCATTAAATGATGACAGCACAGTGGCACAGCTATTACAGCCTCTGTCTCCCAACGCCAGATACCAGGGGCTTCAATCCTGAACTTCAGTGCTGCCTGTGTGGAGATTGCATGCTCCGTGTCCGATGATCCTGAGGTGGTCTGCTCCCCCTGCCCCTTCTGTGTGCTCTCAGAACGTGGCCTCCAGGCTCTCAGTACCATTCCCAAACCTCCCGAGTGTGAACAGTCATCGGCCAAGGGGTCAGTAGGAATGCTGCACTTCTTCAAGGAACAGTCATCGGCCAAGGGGTCAGTAGGAATGCTGCACTTCTTCAAGGAACCTTTACATACGTCCATGAACCATTTTCCCCGTCTGCTTGGTGATCTCCAGCCACAACAGAGCTTGGAACAGAGTGAAACATAGTGCTGGATGAACTCAGCCCCTCTGGATGGAATGGACAGATGACGTTTTGGGTCGGGACCCTCTGTCAGACTGATTGTAGTCATAGTCATACAGCATGGGATCAGGCCCAACTTGTCTATGCTGACCAAGTCACTTCTACAACAGTCCCACCTTTCCATCCTTCCAAACATTTCCTATCTATGTACCTGTCCAAATACCTTTTAAATGTTGTTATAGAACCTTCCTTAACTAGCTCCTCTGGCTGCTCATTCCATATACCCGCCACCCTCTGTGTTGAAAATGTTGCTCCTCGTGTTCCTATTAAATCTTTACCCTCTCAATCTAAACCTATGTCCTCTGGTTTGTGATTTCCATTCTCATGGTGAATGAACAATGTCTTTAAGATCGCCCCTCAGCCTCCTGTGCTCCAAGGAATAAAGTCCTAGCCTGCTCAATCTCTCTGTATAGCTCAGGCCCCCAAGTCCTGGCAGTATCCTTGTAAATCCTTTGTGCAGTCCTTTCAGCTTAACAACATCCTTCCTATTGTTGGGTGACCACAACTGAACATTACTCCACATGTGGCCTCACTAACATGTGTGCAACTAATATAACATCCCAACGTCAATACTCAATGCCCTGACTGATGAAGGCCAATCTACCGAAAACCACCGTGACCACTTTTAAGGAACTATGTGACAGCACTCCTTGATCTCTCTGGTCTACAACGCCCTGCCTTTCACTATGAACTTCCTACCTTAGTTTGACGTGAAAATGCACTTATCTACATTAAACTCCATTGACCATTTCTCAGCCTGCTTGCCCAACCAATCAAGATCTTGCTGTAATTTTTGATAACCATCTTTACTATCTGCAAACCACTCACTTTCAAGTTCAAGTTCAAATTTACTTGTCACATGCGCCATAAGGTGCAGTGAAATGTAATTTACCATTCAGCGTTACAATGTAAAAAAGTCACAATACACAACATAATTCAACACAGACATCCACCACAGTATTCTTCACTGGTGGAAGGCAATACAGTTCAGACAGTCCTCCCTTGTTCACCCGTGGTCGGGGCCCTGACGGCCCGATGTTTTAGTGTCATCTCCAAATTTACTAATCATGCTTTCTACAATCTCATCCAAATTGTTGCTATAAACCCCAATGGCCCAGCACCAATCCCTGAGGCACAGGCTTCCAGTCCAAAAAGCAACCATCTATAATCATCCTCTGCTTCCTTTCATGGCCAATTCTCTATCCATTCTCCGTGGATCCCATATGATGTAACCTTCTGCAGCAGCCCACCATACAGAACCTTATCAAATGCGTTGCTGGTCCATGTAGACACCCACGTAGATCACTTTGCCCGTATCAACGTTTTTGGTTACTTCTTCAAAAAAACTCAAATCAGATTCATAAAACACAATCTCTCCCTCACAAAACCATGCCAGTGATCCCTAATCACCCCCAGTCCATCCAAATTGGTCTATATTATCCCTCAGAATACACTCCAGTAACTTGTCTCCCACAGATGTTATGGCTTACTGGTCTATAGTTCTCAGGCTTTTCCTTGCAGCCCTTCTTAAATAGAGCACAACATTAGCCACTCTCCAGTCTTCCGGCACCTCACCAGTGTCTAATGAACATTCATACATCTCAGCCAGGGCTCCTGCAATTTCTTCTCTAGCTTCCCACAGTATCCTCTCGTCGACCCATGAGGCATCGCCTCCGCCGCGAGGCTTCACCACCACCGAGGCCCCATCTCGCGAGGTTTCACCGCTGCCACCGCTGGGACCTCACCACTGTCGATGCCCCACTTCACGCCTCCGTGCTTCCAACCCGGGCCCCAACTGCGGGCTCTGTCGGCCGCTTCGCCCGACCCAGGCTTCTACGCGACAATCCGGGAGACATCGAGACCGCTGCGCCTCGATAAATGCCTCCGGCCGCATTCCCAGTCCACAGCCGCGGCCCGTCGGGAAACCTTCTGGCCGCGCGGCCCGTTGGGAGATCTGATAACATTAACTATTTCTCATTCTGTGAGCCTGCCTGTCCTGAGTATCCCTGCATCTTCTGCTTTTATTTTGGTTTCTAAGAAATAGAACTTTTCATGGCTAAAATGGAAACAAGATCTTATTTTCAGAAATTGCTCAGTTTGATATCATGAGAAAAAGTATTTGATTCATTAATGTGTGTAAATTCCTTGGAAATTTAAATGTGTAAATTAGCAATAGTGTTTACTGTATCTTATTCATATCTTTCTTTGACCTGCAGGTTGGATTCTTTCCTAGCGAGTGTGTAGAGCTCATTAATGAGAAAGTTCCCCATTCTGTGACGAGCGTAATGCCCAAGCCAGGTACAGTAATCCTTCATCTGATGCCCACTGTGCCACTGCATTGCCAGTGCTCGTTAATGTGGCAATTGGAATGATTAGATGCTGAGATATTAATACTGCAGCTGGGTGTGAGGAGCAGTAATAGCCAGCAATGCCTTCCTCTAAAATGTTAATATGCCCAGGATATCTCATGTTAAATTGCCTTGTTGCACTCCAGTCATACATAACACAACGGCATTTGCAGGGTCAGGTCCAATGAACACAGGAGATCTTGTGTTTTCATGTTAAACTGCAACAGATAAAGTTAGGGAGACAAGAAACGCATGGAGCTGCTCTGCAGGAGGTATGCTTGTTTTTGAGGACATCTGAGAGTTGTGTGAATTAGAAACATAGAACAATAGGTGCAGGGATAGACCATTCGGCCCTTTGAGCCAGCACCGCCATTCAATATGATCATGGCTAATCATCTAAAATCAGTACCCCATTCCTGCTTTTTCCCACATATCCCTTGATTCCTTTAGCCCCAAGAGCTAAATCTAACTCTCTTGAAAACATCCAGTGAATTGGCCTCCACTGCCTTCTGTGGCAGAGAATTCCACAGATTCACTACCCTCTGGGTGAAAAGGTTTTTCCTCATCTCAGTCCTAAATGGCCTACCCTTATTCTTAAACTGTGACCCCTGGTTCTGGACTCTCCCAGCATCGGGAACATTTCTCCTGCATCTAGCCTGTCCAATCCATTAAGAATTTTATGTTTCTATAAGAACCCCTCTCATCCATCTAAATTCCAGTGAATACAAGCCCAGTTGACCCATTCTTTCATCATATGTCAGTCCCGCTCTCCCAGGAATTAACCTGGTGAACCTACGCTGCACTCCCTCAATAGCAATAATGTACTTCCTCAAATTATGAGTCCCAAATTGCACACAATACTCCAGGTGCGGTCTCACCAGGCCCCTGTACAACTGCAGTAGGACCTCCTTGCTCCTAAACTCAAATCCTCTCTTGTAAAACCGGGATCCTCACACTTCTGAACAAATACACCCCGTCAAATGCACAGATACGCAGCATAATCTGTTACACAGCCATCTTCTGATCGTACCAAGACTGTTGAAGAGCTTCAAGGCTTAGGTTATCCTTGTCTGCAACTCTCTGTAGAGGTAGTGTCGTATATACTTGCCTGGTGATCACTCTGGTCTCCAAGCTCTGACAAACTGGAGGATTTATTGTTTGGTTAATAATGACATCTGGTTAATGTTTAAGTTATCCCTCATCTTAATTTTTTTTTCATAGGTGTAATTAAAATTAACTGAATATCATCTCCAAGTTTTCTTAAATATACTTGTGCCCCCATTAGTACAGTTCTGCTACTTCATTACCACCACCCTTGGTCATACAAACGCACTTTATGCTGGAGTCTGACCACTCACACATACGAATGTCCGTGTAATTCTAAAAAGGCATCTGCTCAAGCTGTGCACTGCTGTACCAGAAAACTGGTGCAGGTAATTCTGTTGTACGGTGTTCCAACAAACCTTGTTGTAGAAAATGTTGATAAAAAAACAATCGTATCAATGGGTGGTAGATGGTTAGGGACTTTCAAACTCGTAATAACAAAGCTATTTCTCCCAGCAAGATTAAAAAACATAGTGGTCTTTTTAGAAGCTGGAGGTTTACTTTTGTTACTGCAAACTAAAGAAGCAGAACGCTGTGTGTTACAAAGTTTAGTGAAGTATTATTGCACAATAGAAGTGATTCTTGTCCATTTTCATGGACTCCCACAGTGAGAGGAGCAGATGTTCTTTAGAGGCAATGGGATCTCATTATTTCGGGGAGGCCACATGGATTCAGCTTTTTTACTGCTGGCCAAATTCCAAAGTAGGTTTTAAGTGGTTTTCCAGTTCGCGATTGAAATTGCATTGTAACCAATTTGACTGTGCATCATAAATAATGTTCTCTTAGTCATAGTGGTGTTGTATCCAGTTGGTGTTGTGGAATCATCATAACTCCTGCAACAATCAAATGATGATTTCATTGCCTGTGGCTCGGTGATAGAAACATAGAAACATAGAAAATAGGTGCAGGAGTAGGCCATTCGGCCCTTCGAGCCTGCACCGCCATTCAATATGATCATGGCTGATCATCCAACTCAGTATCCTGTACCTGCTTTCTCTCCATACCCCCTGATCCCTTTAGCCTCATGGGCCACATTTAACTCCCTCTTAAATATAGCCAATGAACTGGCCTCAACTACATTCTGTGGCAGAGAATTCCAGAGATTCAGAGACAATGTTTTTCTCATCTCAGTCCTAAAAGATTTCCCCTATTCCCCTTGATGCACCAAGGGAATGACAATGGCTGCCTGAGGGGGGCTGTTGTAGCTCGGGCTGTGGGGAGTGTTGTGGTGGATCACCCTGAGATGGGGCAGCATCCTGACTAGGCATTTGTTGGAGACTGGCAACACTTTCTACCCGTATGTACAGACCACCTGGATCTCACAGGCTCTTCCATCACCTCCTGTTGAAAATGTTGGAAGTTGCTATCTCCTGCTCTCTTTGTCTGGCTATGCACAACTCTTCCTAGCCCAGAGGTTTGTCAATAAGCAAGTTCAGTATTTCGACTGCGCATGCCCAGGTCATAGGTCACTGTAAATAAACATTGGATGGAACCGGGTCTCCTGCGCTGCAAGTGCTGTCGAATTACTACTGGAGTTAGCGACACTAGTTCTCCCTTCTCCATTGGTCCATACAGAAGGGCGGCCAGACGTGCCCGTCCCTGTCCGGTGACAGTCCTGGACTTGCAGACGACGCGGGAGTTGGCAATGCCGCTCCCCTGTTCCCCAGTCCCTGCCTCCTCTCTCCTGCCATCGATCCCTTTGACCGCTGCTCCTTTGCGGGAACCGCTGCTCAGTAAAAGTAAAGTAAAGTAGCCTTTATTGTCATTCAGACCTTTCGGTCTGAACGAAATTTCGTTGTCTTGCAGTCATACATATAATAAAAATGACAAAAACACACAATAAACACAAATTAACATCCACCACAGTGAGTTCACCAGGCACCTCCTCACTGTGATGGAAGGCAAAAATCTTAAAGTCTTTGTCTCTTCCCTCCTTATTCTCCCTCTGCGCCGAGGCGATCCAGGCTTCGGATGTTGTGACCCCGCCGGGCGATGGTAAGTCAGTCCCGCGGCCGAATCCAAACACCGCGAACGGGCCGGTTCAAACTCCGCGGCCCGGGGCGGTCGAAGCTGCCGCCCTCCAGTCCAGCGGACGAAGCTGTTGTTGCGGGAGCACCGGAAAAACAGGTCACCAACCTGTGACCTGCGAGCTCCCGACGATGTCGTCCACGAGGTCGGGCCGCCGCTGCCGCTGGAACGCCTGCCCTCCCCCGCCGCTGCTCTGGCGTCGAGAGGGCCAACCGACAGCCACTGGAAAAGGCGAGAGGCGTAGCCGACGTTCACCGGCCCGACGAGGTCGCTCTGTGACCTGTGACGATGCCGAGGGATTCGGGTCCCACTCACTGTGGGGGAGGGCAGGTGCGATTCTCTCCAGACCTGCAGCTCCGGCCTCAGTCGGTGCAGCAACGGGAATCGCTGGCACCCCCGTTCCACAGATTAAATATATTTTTACACATAAATACATTTTACACATTTTTTACACATAAATCATGAATGAAGATAAGAATTTACATACAGTTTATGCAGCCAGCGCTTTGTTCGCTTTTTCTTTATAGCGGGTGACCTTTGCTAAATCCCTCCTTGCGTTTTTTGGAATACCGAACTCGCTTATTGTGCTCACTGCTGAGGAAACCAATGGTTACTGCATTCCAGTCCCAAGGTGACCCAAATCTCAGGAGGCAAGCTGCAGTATGAAGATAAGACGTGTATACGAGTGCTCAGAAGCTGAACTCCAAGTCATCATAGAGTGTTACAGTGTGGAAACAGGTCCATCAGCTCAAATTGCCTACACAAGCCAACATGTTCCAACCACATTAGTCCTCTCTAAATCCTAAATCATGTGCCTGTCCAATTTTTTCTTAGTTCCTGCCTCAACAGCCTCCTCTGGCAGCTCATTCCATTACACCCACTACCCTTTGAGTGAAAAGTAACCCCTTAGATTCCTATTGAATCTTTTCCCCTTCACCTTAAACCTATGTCCTCGATTCCCCTACTTGGGCAAGAGACTGTGCATCTACCTGATCTATTCCTTTTATGATCTTATACACCTCTATAAGATCACCCCTCATCCTCCTGCGCTCCAAGGAATAGAGTCCCAGCCTACTCATCTCTCCCTATAGCTCAGACCCTATAGTCCTGGCAACATCCTCGTAAATCTTCTCTGTACCTTTTCCAGCTTGATAACATCTTTCCTATAACATGGTGCCCAGAACTGAACACAAATGCGGCCTCACCAACGTCTTATATAACTGCAACATGACCGCCCAACTTCTCTACTCATTAGGTCTTTTACTGACGAATAAAGGAGGAAGGGCCTTGCACTCAGCCTCCACGACAAAAGTAATCATCTAACCTGTCCTGACAGCACTATAATACCCTCCGATAAAAATATTTACTTTGTTACAGTTGTACGAGACGTTGGTGAGTCTGTATTTGGAGTATTGTGTTCAGTTTTGATCACCCAGCTAGCGAGAAGGATGTCATTGTGCCGGAAGGAGTGCAGGGAAGATTTACGTCAATGTTGCCAGGCCACGAGAGCCTGAGCTATAGGGAGAGATTGAGCAAGCTAGGAATTAATTCCAAATAGGGACAGGTTGCCTGACCCCACAGTCCATGACTCAGCCTATAGCTTGACTATGGGGACACAAGGAATGGCAGGTGCTGGTTTACCAAAAAAAGAAAAGTGCTGGTGCAACTCAGCGGGTCAGGTAGTACCTCTTGAGATCATAAATAGGTTACACTTTGAGTCGGGAATCTTCAGACTGATTGTGTTGGGGGAGGAGGAAAAAAGCTGGAAGAGAAATGGAGGTGGGATCATGCCTGGCAAGTGATAGGTGGAAGGTAGACAAAAGTACTGGAGAAACTCAGCGGGTGCAGCAACATTTCGGGCCGAAACGTTGCCTATTTCCTTTGCTCCATAGATGCTGCTGCACCCGCTGAGTTTCTCCAGTACTTTTGTCTACCTTCGAATTTCCAGCGTCTGCAGTACCTTCTTAAACACAAGTGATAGGTGGATACAGGTGAGGGTTTCTTTTGGTTGGACAACAGCCAGAGATGAAAACACAGAAAGTGTGAGATGTAAGGATAGAAGATATATGAATTGTGAAGCCAGAGGAATGAATATTGGTGAAAGGGAGAAATTGATTCAAATCCAGGTGGGGCACATAATTTAATTTTTTTTTAAAGTTTTATTAAGTTTTAACTTTCTAAGTTTCTGTGAACACATTTTTATATAAGCATTTGTCCAAGTGTGTCTCTTGTTAAATCTAAGCAGCATTCCTCCAAGGATTATATGGCATTCCCAGAGTGCTTTTGTTCTAGTTTCAGGTATGAAGGTCAGTATTTTATTAGCACATAATTAATTTCTATGCTTGTCCATGACATTCCAGTGGCCGATATACTTGGAACTCTGTGACTTGTAAACATCTACAGTTCATTAAATTAATTCTATTCCTGTTATACCAAAGATGGAAACCCTCAGATTTGCCTACATTGAAATCAATTTATTAGTTTTAGTTCTTTTTATGTTTTTATTTTTATGCTTCCATCTGCTAAGTCCCTGTGCAGCATTTTGTTTTGTCATTTGCAGAGTAGGATATGTGGCTTTCTGTCTCGCCTCATTTAACTATATTGAGCCTAGTTGTGACTGCATTCTTTGTTCTTGTGTAATATCAGTTTTCACGTCCTGTCATTTACAGTATCATTATCTGCCCACTTTGTCTCCGACAATACAATTAATTTCCTAAGTTAATAAATGTTATGAATTATTTCTATTTAAATTTTAGTTGGTGCTCTATTTATTAAATCAGGGAATTTCGAAAAGCTCTGTTTAAGAAAGAACTGCAGGTAGACAAAAATGCTGGAGAAACTCAGCGGGTGAGGCAGCATCTATGGAGCGAAGGAATAGGTGATGTTTCGGGTCGAGACCCTTCTTCAGGCTGATGTGGGGGTAGGGGGGGGGGGGTGCGGGAAGAAGAAAGGAAGAGGCAGAGACAGTGGGCTGTGGGAGTGCTGGGAAGGAGCGAGAAAGCAAGGACTACCTGAAATTGAACAAGTCAATGTGCATACCGCTGGGGTGTAAACTACCCAAATGAAATATGAGGTGTTGCTCCTCCAATTTGTGGTGGGACTCATTCTGACCATGGAGGAAACCCAGGACAGAAAGGTCGGATTCGGAATGGGAGGGGGAGTTGAAGTGCTGAGCCACCGGGAGATCAGGTTGGTTAACGCGAACTGTGCGGAGGTGCACATCCTCCCCTTTCTGCTTTCCGCAGAGACCGCTCCCTCCGTAACACCCTGGTCAATTTGTCCCTTCCCACCCAAACCACCCCTTCTCCCGGTACTTTCCCTTGCAACCGCAGGAAATGCTACACTTGTCGCTTTACCTCCCCCCTTGACTCCTTCCAAGGACCCAAGCAGTCTTTCCAGGTGAGGCAGAGGTTCACCTGCACCTCCTCCATCCTCATCTATTACATCAACTGCTCTATATCGGTGAGACCAAGCGCAGGCTTGATGATCGCTTCGCCCAACACCTCCGCACAGTTCGCATTAACCAACCTGATCTCCCGGGGGCTCAGCACTTCAACTCCCCCTCCCATTCCGAATCCGACCTTTCTGTCCTGGGCCTCCTGCATGGCCAGAATGAGTCCCACCGCAAATTGGAGGAGCAGCACCTCATATTTCGCTTGGGTAGTTTACACCCCACCGGTATGAACATTGACTTCTCCAATTTCAGATAGTCGTTGCTGTCTCCCTCCTTCCCCTTCCCTTCCCAGCTCTCCCACAGCCCACTGTCTCAGCCTCTTCCTTTCTTCTTCCCACCCCCCTCCCCCACATCAGCCTGAAGAAGGGTCTCGACCCGAAACGTCACCAAATCCTTCGCTCCATAGATGCTGCCTCACCCGCTGAGTTTCTCCAGCATTTTTGTCTACCTTCAGAAAACTCTGGGTGACTAAGATTTGCATTTGCAGTTGGGATGATTAGCAGAATAGATGACAACCTGACTGCAAAACAGAAATAGGCTTGAAGGTTGTTACTCAGACGAGTGGAAACCAGCAAGCGGGCTACCATGGGAGGACCTGTACATGGTCACGTACACAAATAATTTTATGTGAAGCGGTACACATACCCTGGTTCGCATTGATGGCACCAAAGTAGAAATAGTTGAAAGCTTCAAATTCCTAGGAGTAAATAACACCAACAACTTCTCCTGGACCACCCATATTGAAGCAATGGCCAGGAAAGCACACCAACGCCTCTACTTCTTTAAAAGGTTAAGACAGTTCAGCATGTCCCAACAACTCTCATCAACTTCTTTTATCGGGATGCATCACAGCATGGTTTGGGAACAGCTCCATCCAAGACTGCAAGAAATTGCAGAGAATTGTGAACGCAGCCCAGACCATCACACAAAACAACCTCCCTCCCATTGACCCCCTTTACACCTCACGTTACCTCAGCAAGGCCACCAGCATAATCAAGGATGAGTCGCACCCTGGCCACTCCCTCTTCTCCCCTCTCCCATTGGGCAAAAAAATGCACCCCGATTTAGGCACAGTTTCTTCCCAGCTTTTATCAGGCAACAAATTACCCTATGAAAACCAGAGAGCAGTCCTGAGCTACTATCTACCCCATTGGAGACCCTTGGACTATGTTTGATCGAACTTTACTGGACTATATCTTGCAGTAAACGTGATTCATGTTATTCCCATTATTGTGTATCTGTACACTGTGGATGGCTCGATTGTAATCATGTATTGTTTTTCGCTGACTGGTTAGCACATAACAAAAGCTTTTCACTGTACCTCCATACACGTGACCATAAACTAAACTCAAACTCAACTTAGTTTGGAATTAGAAATAAAATCTAATAGTTTCATAGACAACAGCAGTTTGGAGTAAACAATACTATTGCAAAATGTCCAATTGCAGGGTGTGTCTATAAATAGCAAACTAAATTCAAAGGCGTACGAGCTGCTGCTGTGAATAAGGTAACCACATGCTTTTTGGGGAAATGAGAATAAATAGGGTAAAGGTGCAAAAGGATCGGGCGACTGAGTCACTAAGTATTAAAAATAGCAGTACAGCCTGAAGCTGTATAAAAAAAACGCATTCAAATAACTAGGGATTATTTCTACAGAAACAGAATTGAAAAAAAAAAAGAGAAATCCTGTTCGACACATGAATCCTTAGGGTACAGTCAAAAAACTGAGCACAGATTTGGACTCTGGATTACCGAGACAAGATGAAGGCTGAGGAATTGTTCAGGAAGCTACATGCCAGTCAATTTAACATCTGTCATAAGGAAAATGTCAGGAACTATTGTTATGGATATTATAGCAGACACTTTGAAAAGTTCAAAGAGATCAGGCAAAGTCAACAAGATTTTGTGAACAGGAAATCATGTCTGACCAATTTATTGGAGTTCTTTAAAGAAGCAAGTTGTGAATGGAGAAAGATAAACGGATGGATGTGCTTAGCTTCGATTTCCAGAAGGCATTTGATCAAGAGCCATGTCAGATGCCATGTAGAAGATAAAAGCTCATGGTCCATATGCATCGAGGACCCTGAGGGCTCTTGACGGGGTGGATGTGAAAATTATGATTTATTTTGTGGGAGAATTTAGAACTGGGACGGGGCAGACATTGTTCAAAAATAAGGGTCGCCCACTTTAAGTCAGAGATGAGGGGAATATATTTTCTGTCAACATCACCTCTTGCTCAACTGTCGATGGAGGCAGAGTTTTAAAATGGTTTACAGTCCAGGATGATTGACGTGTGATAGACTGGAAGTGTACTGTAGGTAGACAGGGTTGTAGATTGAGTTTGCAGTCGTTTAAGCCATGATCTTAATAAATGGTGGATCAGTACTGAGGGGCTATTCTGTGTATTCCTAAAAATAATCTTGGTACTGAGAATAACATTTTTATAATAACGAAGAAAAATTGAGCAGGCTGATGGTGTTTAGAAAAGAGAAGACTAGAATCTCACCGTGGAAATCTTTAACATTGTGATGGAGCTCTGGGCAATGAGCTGAATGACCTGTTAATACTACAGCCACTGTAACTACCTGAAACGTGGCCGTGGGTTTGGATATTTGGCTGAATAATCTGCTGGAAGTTTAAGCCTTTGAGGAGTTAAAAAGTGCAGTGTTTATAAATCATGCCGAAGAATGTAAAGTATGTATGTGTGCGTGCTGAACGTATAGCAGCACAAGCATGAAGCCTTCCATTTGGGAGGCTGCTCTGAGCAGAGTGGCGGCTGCAGCTGTCACGTGCAGCATGCTGAGACATGACCTTCTCACCATACATCGCCATCTCTACCCCTTTCCGCAGAGACCATTCCCACCGCGACTCCCTGGTCAACTCGTCCCTTCCAACCCAAACCACCCCCTTCCCAGGTACTTTCCCCTGCAAATGCAGGAGGTGCAACATCTGTCCCTATAACTCCCCCCTCTTCTCCGTCCAAGGAAACCTAACAGCCTTTTCAGGTGAGGCAGAGGTTCACTTGCACCTGCTCCAACCTCATCAACTGTATATCGTCGAGACCAAGTGCAGGCTTGGCGACCGTTTCGCTGAACACCTCCTCTTAGTCCGCCTGAACCTACTTGATCTCCCGGTTGCTAAACACTTTAACTGCCCCTCACATGCCTACAGTGACCTTTCTGTCCTGGGCCTCCTCCATTGTCAGAGTGAGGCCCAGTGCAAATTAGAGGAACAGCTCCCCATATTTCATTTGGGCAGCTTAAACCCCAGCAGTATGAACGTTGACTTCTCTAACTTCAAGTAACCTTGCTTTCCCTCTCTCTCCATCCCTCCCCCTTCCCAGTACTCCAATCAGTCTTACTGTCTCTGACTACATTCTATCTCTGTTTGCTTTGTTGTTACCTTCTCCTCGCTAACAATGATCTATTCCACATTTTCCTTGATTTCCATTCCCT
This sequence comes from Amblyraja radiata, assembly GCF_010909765.2. Classification (NCBI taxonomy): domain Eukaryota; kingdom Metazoa; phylum Chordata; class Chondrichthyes; order Rajiformes; family Rajidae; genus Amblyraja; species Amblyraja radiata. Next base: position 29,302,761 of record NC_045988.1, read on the forward strand.
TAGCCCTGTTTTCACACCTTCACACTTCCCTATCTATAATCTCTCTCCCCCCCTGATGTCAGTCTGAAGAAGGGTCTTGACCCGTAACATCATCCATTCCTTCTCTCCAGAGATGCTGCCTGTCCCGCTGAGTTACTCCAGCATTTTGTGTCTATCTTAAATTCCACCCCAGCCATGTCTCTCCCCAAATTTTTACTCGCATGACCCAGCCCAATCTGTACCATACCATCTCATCCACTTCTCCAAATGGATCGCTCTCCCCCCCACTACACAATTCCTTCATCCTTGTTCACATACACCATTCTCTTCTCTCCTGGCGCAAAGCCACTTAGTCAATAGCCCCCCCCTTTTCATTTATGGCCTTTGTCCATCGATCACTCACGTATCCACGTATCCTGGCTCATCCCGCAGCTTCATCTCCCAGCTTTCTCCAACCCTGCTACAATCAGTCTGAAGAAAGGTCCCGACCTGAAACGTCACGTATCCATGTTCTCCATAGATGCTGCCTGACCCACTGAGTTACACCAGCACTTTGTGCCATTTTGTGCTACTGTTCCTTGTGTCTACTTATGTACAAGGAAGATAGATTTAGAAACAGCGAAGGCAATAAATGAAGGCAGGATAAAGCAGGAATATCAGACGTGATCATATGTCATCATCTTATAAACTGGCAGAGCATGTTCAGATGATTGAATGCCCTATCCCAGTGACGATCTTTATACGTTACTTATTGTATTCCTGGTGTGCTGCCGGTAAAAGGATCTGGGTTCACTTAAATTTCCAAATGTTCCCCAGAAATAGTGCCTGACATGTTGCGTTACTCCAGCACTGTCTTTACATGCATATATTCAGCAGTAGAGCTGCTTCCCCACCGCGCCAGAGACCCTGGTTTGATCCTGATCTTGGGTGCTGTCTGTGCGGAGCTTGTACATTCTTCCTGTGCCCACATGGGTTTTCTCCGGGTGCTTTGGTTTCCTCCCACACTCCAAAAACATACAGATTTGTGGGTTAAATGGATCCTATAAAATGTTCCTTAGTGTATAGGACATAAAACTAGTGTCCAGGTGATCGATGATCAGCATGGACGGTGGGCTGAAGGGCCTGGTTCCACACTGTATCTCTAAACTAAACTAAATGTCTCCTCATTTGGTACCTAACTGCCTTGCTCCATGTCCTGAGACTAATTTAGTTTAGAGATACCATGGGGAAACAGGCCCTTTGGCGCGCCGAGTCCACGGCGACCATCGAACGCTCTTACAATAGTTCTATCCGACACACTAGAGACAATTTACAGAACCCGATTAATCTCCAAACCTGCACGACTTTGGAATGTTGGAGGAAACCAGAGCACCCGGAGAAAAGCCACGTGGGGAGAACCTGCAAACTCCGTACATACAGCTGCCATAGTCAGGATCAATCCGGGGACTCTGGCGCTGTAAGGCAGCAACTCTACTGCTGCGCCACCATGTCGCCCCTACACTCCAACCAGTGGAAACATCCTCCATGCTTCCAGCCTGTTGAACCTGCCAGAATTTGTACACTTTGAAAAGTTCTCCCCTCATTTTTTGTACGTCTAGTGGATGCAGGCAGTCAACCAAATCTTTCCTCAAAACTAGTCCCACTATCCCAGAATCAGTGTGGTGAACCATTGCTGCATTCCCTTTATGGGAAACATAACCTAGCTTGGACCAAAACTGCACAGTGTACTCAAGATGTGAGTTAACATGGCCCTGTATAATTCTAGCTGGATATCCTTCCTCCTGCACTCAAAACCTCTTGCACCTTGAGTGCAAGCATGGTTCAACTGTTATAGATCAGCATGCCCCAGTCAACCCCCAAAATGAAACTGCCATTCTGTTTTTCCCACCAAAATTGATAACTTCACATTTATCCACTTTATAGTCCATCTGCCATGTATTTCCACTCGCTCGATCTGTCTTAATCACCTTGAATATTTCAGTCTGAAGAAGGGTTTTGGCCTGAAACATTGCCTATTTCCTTCGCTCCATAGATGCTGCTGCACCCGCTGAGTTTCTCCAACATTTTTGTGTACCTTTGAATATTTCACAGGTTGCTGTGAGTATATTCGCTGCTACTTTTTTTTGTATAAATTAGGGAAATTAAATAAATATGTGATTGGATTATTAATGCTGTCCATCCTCAGGAAAGGATTTGTCTCCTAGTGGAAGTTATATATTTTGAGTCTGGTTCATTTGTGCAGTTCTTGCATTGAGGTACTCTGAGATACTTGTGCTTGATTGAAATGGAAAGTAAAGTACCTTGCACAGCTTCTGCTCATCCAGAAATACTTTGCAGTCAGTGAAGTGTTATGTAAATGTACGCAGTATTATGATTTTAGGAAGATCCTTTTCAAAAATGTATCATTGTTACTTCTCACTGGCATTCCAAGGTGAAACATGGTAAGGCTCATTTTTATTCCTAATTTGATAATTTGCTGAAGCTAGGTTTATAGGCAAGATGTGGTGTTAGTGAGAGATTACGGATGATGAGGTATATGTCTGTGTTCTGAGGGTTATTTTTGGAGAAAGACCACAGCACCCTGAGGGAACTGGACAAGAGATGGGCTGGGGAGAGGTACATGAATCTGGAAAGTTTAAACTTATGGAACTCCTCTGTTAAAGTTCAAGGGACAATTTACTGCAACATTAGGTAACATTTATTTTTAAGGAAGTGATTGTGGAGCTGATTAGTTTTTGGGGTGGTGAACCAGACATCGCAGAAGATATTCAGCAGGAACTGGGAGGCTCATTTTTTATGGAATGAGCATGCAGTGTGATTGGTTTCAGATTGGTTCTTGGTTAGTAAATGCGCTTAGGGTTCTGGGAAGAGGGCAGGAGAATGGGGTTGAGAGGGAAAGATAGATCAGCCATGAACGAATGACGGTGTCAATTTTATGGGCCGAATGGCCTAATTCTGCTCCTACAACTTATGAACTTTGGAGAACCACAGGAAGGAAACTGGTGGTGAGGAAGGGAGTAGATGGAGCATTGACTTTCTGTCTGAAGCTTTGTTCTGCTGGTGAACTGAGGAGAAATGCTCCTTGCTGGGTTTACAGATCTATTTCTGTTCATTTAGGGACAGGAGACTTCTTTAAATGAGAGCTCAATTCATCTGAGCCACAGCCTCCATGTAAAGCAGGTCCAACCTTTGCAAACACCTCTGCTGGACATAGTGGATGATTTGCTCACTTGCAGGAAAAGACAGTCATGTGGTACTCTGAATTCTCTTGTTATGTGTTGAGGTTCATGACGCATGGTGTCACAAGGAAGGGTAATGTTGGTTACATTGGGAAAATTAGTATGGCTGCCATTAAACAGGTGTTAGACCATATGACCATTCAGAATGATTTGCTTGTGGGTTTTGCTACTGATTTCTGCTGCCACCCACGTTATGAGTTGATTTGCACAGTGTTCAAGCATGCTCATGGTTCTGGCAACGTTGCTGCTGATTCCATTGAACCTGTCGATAGAGTGGAGATGTGTACAAGGTACTCAGAAGAGTTTTATAGTGAGCTTCCTTTGCTCTGAACTTTGGCCCCTTTTTTTGTGTCAATTTTGTGCCTTTTTCCCCTTTGATGTCTTGCGATACATATTGATTCCAAATAGGATTCCATGGCATATTTGTTATATGGCTCAGATTGCAAATGTTCGTCATTGAACGGAGTCTGTGAGAGTTCACAGCTGACTATGGGAGATGAGCTGGATCCCAATGTCAGGGAAGAGTTCCAGAAGCCAACTGGTAATTTTGTGCAGCAACTGAGTTTGATTTATCTATTCAAAACTCCCAGTTGCTGAAACAGTGTGCGGTTTTCTTCCCAACCAGTGGAGTCAGTCCCTGGTGCGCTGGGAATCATATCTGGGCATTCTATTTGGCTTTACTGACTGGTGGAATTCTGTCCCTGTTCAGCAGCTACCAAGAAAACTTGCAGAAATAACTTAGACGGTGATTGAGGCTACTGATTTCTTATGACCATGATTAACACCTTTTACTACTTTTTGTTTCATAATATCCCAGTAAAAACCTGTCAATAGCCGTCTTCTAAATTCACTGGGATTTGCAGCTTGGCGGAGATTATTCCAGATTCCTTTGCCAGCAATTCCTGATTTCTCTTCATGTGTCAAGTATTCCATACCTTTCATTTAATGTTTTTTCTAAATACATACTTTATAGCTCAGAACTCTGTAGGTAGAAATCCTTGAAACAATCTTATTTAAAGAGACAATATAACCATTAAACATTTTTTTAAATATTTGGAGACTTGTGTTTAAGACTTCAAAATATTACCTCTTACAATAACAAGACTGTGAAGAGCTCTGCATTCTCAAGCCATTTATGAGTGAATATTTTTCACAGATGGGCCAGTTATAATGAACTGGCACATTTTATTGGTTGGGGGGTGGGGGGAAACTTTGCTAGACGTTTCATCAAAGACTGCCTTAAGTCCTCCTTTTAACATTTATATCATATAATAATTTGACCGAATGTGTTAATTCAGCAGGAGTGGGTTTGAAGCTTCATACTCGGCTATATATTCTTACTCTCCCTATCACCTCATTTCAAATGTGTTGGCATATTCTGTAAGTCAGTCCTGAGAGTCCCTTGTGTTACACAATTATGTGGCTCCTCACCTATAATCCCTGCATCCCACCTCCCCATGCTGCCTATGCATTAATTGTGGAGAAAATTCTAGTAATAGCCTAATAAATGATGCAGACCCAAGAAATTGCAGATGCTGGAATCTTAAGCAGAAAACAACATGCTAGAGGAATTCAACAAGCCAGGCAGCATCTGGGGACAGAATGGATAGGTGACATTTTGGGTTGGAACCCATCTTCAGTCTTCAGATATAAAAAGGACCAGAGAGGCACGTTTTTCCACACAAGGTGTAGTGGGTTCGTGGAACAAGCTGTGGATAAAGATGGAGAGGCAGGTTTAATTATGTTTAAAAGTAGATAGACGCTGAAGTAACTCAGCGGGTCGGGCAACATCTCTGGAGAAAAGGAGTAGTTGGCGTTTTGGGTTGAGATCCTTCTTCCAGGTATTTGGATTGGTACAGGGAATAGAAAGATTTAGAATGGCAGTGGCAGATAGAAGAAAAGGATGATGCTGTTGAGCAAGCTAATGTCTCACCTCCCGTGCCCTTGGAGGCTTTCTGGGTATTCCGTGTTCAGCTGATGGAGGCGCCCTGGGACAAGGAGGCTAAGTGGTGGACTTCTGACACGAGGATCTGCGGAAGCATCGGTTGAGGGCACAACACATCGCCAGGCCAGGACGACCCATGCAAATCAAACCCAGTGCCGTCACCAGGACAACATGCCTTTATGGCCAAGATAGGACAAACATTTTTTAACAACTCTGAGCTGGAAGGGTACATTAATGGTGCTGGAACCGTGGTGACTCTTGGGCATACTGCCCCAGTATAATCTTCTATTTTACACTCTTGTACTTGTATGATTGTACCTGGGATTGTTTGTGAAATGAATGTAAAAAATAATTTCAGTGTACCTAGGTTACGGTACATGTGACAATAAAGTACTATTGAACCATTGAGAGTGACATGGGCAAAATGCAGGCAAATGACACAAGCACAGGGAGACTTGGTTGTGATGGATTAGGTTGAGGGGCCTGTTTCCATGATTCAATCAAGAAAAACTATCTGACTAAATTCCTGTTTGAAAAGTCCTATGCTTGTTCTCCAGGTTGAGAACTGCCCCGGATGTCTGGGTGTCCGTTCCTGCAGGGATTGTGACTAAGTACAAGTAGAATCAGAGTTGTGATTCTCCAGCATCATCTGGAGAATGTCAGCAAGACTTTACACCACTGTTCACCCCATATGAAGTTGAGTGACAACAGTGTGACACATCTGATGGCATCTGTCACTCAACGTCCACATGAGTCCTGGACCTATTCGTGTGCAAACAGCTAAATGCCACTGATCTTCTTGGGTATTGGCAGCAACTAATGAAAAGAATCAGAATTTAAAAAAAAATAATACTTGAGGGATAAATATTGACGTTGAGAGCTCCCTATTAATTTTTGTAATACTCCCACGGGGCTTTTACATCCGCTTGAGAGGCAGCTGGGTCCTCGGCTTAATGAGTTCTTGGCTTAATTCAAAGAGAGACTCTCCCACATGAATATTATAGGTAACTCAGCCAAGGTGCTGTGTTTGAATCATTTGAAAAGAAAATAACTTCAGACCAGGGGGAGTAGTTGCAATGAGGTGAGACAGGATTGATGTTCATGGAAGCAGTGGGGTCCGTTGTGCATTGATCAGAAGGGAAAGTGGAACGTGAGAGTGGTCAAGTGAGAACCATAATAACAACCTGTGAAAAACTCTACAGATGTGTAAAAGGGAAAATATTAACAGTGGTAATGTGGGTCCCTGAAGAGTGAGAAATTCTTTTGGGAAATAAGTAAATAGCAAAGGAATTCAACAAATATTTTATGCCGAAGGTAGACACAAAATGCTGGAGTAACTCAGCGGGACAGGCAGCATCCCTGGAGAGAAGGGATGGGTGATGTTTCGAGTGGAGACCCTTCTTCAGACTGATGCCAGGGGAGTGGATGGGATAGAGATAAAATGTAGTCAGAGACTACACACAAATATTTGATGCCAGCCTTCACCGAAAAAAACATAGAAATCCTCCCGTGGAGGAGTGTATGTCTGAACATTCATAGGAATGTAATGAAAAGGAGAAAGTGGTTAAAATATTAATTTTTGGCGCAATGAATGATTCTGAGAGGCAATGAATCCTGAAAACTTAATGACCTACATTTCCAAGCGATGCCTATGCGAAGAATTAGTTGTATTTTCTAACATCCTGTAGATTCTGGAACAAATTAGAAAGGAGCAAATGTCACCACACGATTTAAAAAGGGAGTGGAAGAGAAACTTGGACTCCGAACACCAGTTAGCTTGAAATCAAGAGGAGGGAAATGCTGGAATATATTCTTAAGGAAGTGCAAATAGGATACTTGGAAAACAAAATAAGAACTGGGTAGAGTTATTGTGGATTTTTGAATGGGCATTTTGGCATTTATGAGGATGCAGAAGCAAACAGTGTACAATGTATTTGGACTTCCAGAAGGCCTTTGGTAAAGCGCAACGTGAAATTATTGAGCAAAATGAGAGAACATTGTGTTGAGGATTATATGCTAGCAAACTGGTTTGAGCATTAAATAATGGCCCCTGTCCCACTTAGGAAACCTGAACGGAAACCTCTGGAGACTTTACGCCACACCCAAGGTTTCCGTGCGGTTCCCGGAGGTTTTTGTCAGTCTCCCTACCTGCTTCCACTACCTGCAACCTCCGGCAACCATCTGCAACCTCCGGGAACCGCACGGAAACCTTGGGTGGTGCGCAAAGTCTCCAGAGGTTTCCGTTCAGGATTCCTAAGTGGGACAGGGGCATAAAATGGGTAATTTTCACGTTGGTGTGTTGAGACCAGTCGGGTATTGTAGGGATTGATGTAGGGCCTCAGCTGTTAATGATCTATGTCGATGATTTTAATGAATTGACAATTGTAATTGTAATTAATTTATTAGCCAAGTATGTAAACCTACAAGGAATTTGATTTGCCAGCAGTCATACAAAAAAGCACCAAGATACATAACCACATAAAAATTAAACAGACTTAAACAGCCGCCACAACAGCATGTAAGAATCCCCAGGGCACACAGCATAAGCGGAGACCCACAGCCATCAGTTCAATGTCCGGGCCACACACACGCTCCATCACCGTGATGTGACCAGAGTTGTACTGACCACTGTCACTCTCTCTGCAGTCCCTGTCCCCCCGAACAGTCAGTAAGCCGTACACACTCGCACTAGACTCCGGGATGTCCTCATGGAGCCATGTCCCCGCAAAACTCCGAGATCACTGCACTCGCGGCACTCCCTCCGAGTCCTCACCAGTGCAGGCAGCACGTCCAATTTGTTTTTTCGGCGGCCTCACATTCCCCACTGTGATGGCAGGCAAAACTTATAACTTCTTTCCTCCTTTTCTCCCACGGTCGGGGTAATCGAAACTTCTGCAGTCGGGGCGATCGAAGCTCCCCAGCAGTCGCCGATCGAAGCTCCGCTTCAGGGCAATCGAAGCTCCCACGGTCGGGGCGGTCGAAGCTCCTGCGGTTGGAGCTCCCTCAGTCGATCCCAAATAAAGGTACCGCCAGCTCCACGATGTCAAAGCCGCAGTGCAGATGAACATACGATGAAAAAGTAGCATCTCCATCGAGGAAAGAGATTAAAAAAAGGTTCCCCCCGTCCCCACATCATACAATAACTAAAGGTGCACTAAAAACATACGATTAAATTCAGACCTAAACAGCAAAAGAAGAAAAAGACAAGGGCGCGGCTGCCCTGTACGGTCCCTGCATTCTCTCATCTATCTATCTATCTATCTATCTATCTATCTATCTATCTATCTATCTATCTATCTATCTATCTATCTATCTATCTATCTATCTATCTATCTATCTGTCTGTCTGTCTGTCTGTCTGTCTGTCTGTCTGTCTGTCTGTCTGTCTGTCTGCCTATCTGTCTGTCTGTCTATCTGTCTATCTATCTATCTATCTATCTATCTGTCTGTTCTTGACCGGTTTTGACCTTCTGTGCTGCGATTTCCGAGAGAACGCCGCCACCTACGGCCGTCATTTTTGGCCACCTTGCTCAGAGCCCCCCTCCGCCGTATGTGTGCCGAGGATTTTTCCCGTCGATGAAAAATGACAGAGATATTAATGCTTTTACAAAATTCACCATTCTCTCTGCTGCTCCTGCTGGTGGGAGGGCGAGGGGGAGGGACTATAAAACCAGGAAGTGGTGTGCCCCAATCAGTCTCTACAACATGGAGGTCTGAGCTCTGAATGACTGAACAAATGTCTACACAGCTGTGAGTAAGTACCCTTAATTTGGTTTGAAAATGAAAATATGGTTATGGTTAGTTTGAGGAAAAAAGCACTGCCTGCAAATGGTTGTTTGGGGGGTTTGGGTTGAGTAAAAAGGCATTCCCTCTCTCTCTCCCATCCTCTCTCTCCCCACCTCTCTCTCTCCCTATCCCTCTCTCTTTCTCTCTCTCTCTCCCCCCCTGTCTCTCCCTTTCTCTCCCTCTCTCCCCACCTCTCCCTCCCATCCCCCCATCTCCTCTCCCCCCTCTCCTCTCCCCCCCTCTCCTCTCTCCCCCCCCCTCCTCTCCCCTCCTCTCCTCTCTCCCCCCTCTCCTCTCTCCCCCCTCTCCTCTCTCCCCCTCTCTCTCTCCCCCCTCTCCTCTCTCCCCCCTCTCCTCTCTCCCCCATCTCCTCTCTCCTCCCTCTCCTCTCTCCCCCCTCTCCTCTCCCCCCCCCTCTCCTCTCTCCCCCCCTCTCCTCTCCCCCCCCCCCTCTCCTCTCTCCCCCCTCTCCTCTCTCCCCCCCTCTCCTCTCTCCCCCCCTCTCCTCTCTCCCCCCTCTCCTCTCACCCCCCTCTCCCCTCTGCCCCCCTCTCCTCCCCCCCTCTCTCCTCTCTCCCCCCTCCTCTCCTCTCCTCCCCCCCTCTCCTCTCCCCCCCTCTTCTCTCCTCACCCCCTCTCCTCTCCCCCCTCTCCTCTCTCCTCTCCCCCCTCTCTCCTCTCCCCCCTCTCCTCTCTCCCCCCTCTCCTCTCCCCCCCTCTCTTTCTCCCCCCCTCTCTCCTCTCACCCGCTCTCCCCTCTGCCCCCCTCTCCTCCCCTCTCTCTCCTCTCTCACCCCTCTCTCCTCTCTCCCCCCATCTCTCCTCTCTCTCCCCCCCTCTCTCCCCCCTCTCCTCTCCCCCCTCTCTCCTCTCCCCCCTCTCCTCTCCCCCCTCTCCTCTCCCCCCTCCTCTCCTCCCCCCTCTCCTCTCCCCCCTCTCCTCTCCCCCCTCTCCTCTCCCTCCTCTCCTCTCTCTCCCCCCCCTCCTCTCCCCCCCCTCCTCCCCCCCCCCTCCTCTCTCCCCCCTCCCCCCCTCTCTCCTCTCTCCCCCCCTCTCTCCTCTCTCCCCCCTCTCTCCTCTCTCACCCCTCTCTCCTCTCTCACCCCTCTCTCCTCTCCCCCCCACCTCTCTCCTCTCCCTCCCCTCTCTCCTCTCCTCTCCCCCCCCTCTCCTCTCCTCTCCCTCCCTCTCCTCTCCTCCCCCCCCTCTCCTCTCTCTCTCCCCCCCTCTCCTCCCCCCCTCTCCTCTCCCCCCTCTCCTCCCCCCCCTCTCCTCTCCCCCCCTCTCCTCTACTCCCTCCCTCTCCTCTACCCCCTCTACTCTGCCCCCCCTCTCCTCTCCCCCTCTCCTCTCCCTCCCCCTCTCACCCCCTCTCCTCTTCCCCCCTCTCCTCTCTCCCCCCCCCCCTCTCCTCTCCCCCCTCTCCTCTCCCCCCCTCCTCTCCCCGCTCTCCTCTACCCCCTCCCTCTCCTGCCCCCCCTCTCTCTCCCCCCCTCTCCTCTCCCTCTCTCTCCCCCTTTCCTCTCCCTCCCCCTCTCCTCTCCCCCCTCTCCTCCCCCTCTCTTCTCTCCCCCCCTCCCCCCTCTCTTATCTCCCCCCTCTCTCTGTCCCCTCTTTTTCTCCCCCTCCATCCCCTCCCCCACCGCCCCTCCCCTAAACCCCCCTCCCCTCCACACACCCCTACTCCTTTCCCTCCACCCTCCCTCTCCCTCCCTGCTCCCCACCTCTCCCCCTCCCCTCTCAGCACACCCTTTCCCCCCCCTCTCTCCCCCCCTCTCTCCCCCCTCTCTCCCTCCCCCCCCTCTCTCCCCTCTCTCCCCTCTCCCCCCTCTCTCCCCCCCTCCCCCCTCTCTCTCTCTCTCCGCTCCTCCCCTCCATCCCCTCCCCCACCCTCCCTCCCTCCCCTAAACCCCCTCCCCTCCACACCCCCTACCCTCTTCCCTCCACTCTCCCTCCTCCCTCCCCCTCCCTGCTCCCCACCTCACCCCCCTCTCAGCACCCCCTCACTCTCACCCTCTCTCTCTCCTCCCCTCTCTCTCTGTCTCTGCCCCTTCTCTCTCTGCCCTCACTCTCTACCCCCGCACCCACACCCCCCCCCTCTCTAGATGTGACTGCAAGTTGGGGGCTATGCGTCAGTAGATAGGCTGGTTATGGGGTAAAAGGGGCAAATTAATAATATTAATATCATATCAAGGGGGGTAATTAGCGTGAGTGCGGGGGGGGGGGGTATAGTTAGTGTGTGTGACGCTGCATGCCGCCTCCCCCCCCCACAACCGCACGTTGGGGGAACAGACCCAACGGGTCTGCACTTGGTCTAGTCTATATTACTAAAAGTCTGTTCTTGACCGGTTTTGGCTTTCTGTGCTGCGATTTCCGAGAGTACGCCGCCACCTACGGCCGTCATTTTTGGCCACCTCGCTCAGAGCCCCCCTCCGCCGCATGTGTGCCGAGGATTTTTCCCGTCGATGAAAATTGACAGAGGTATTAATGTTTTTACAAAATTCCCCATTCTCTCTGCTGCCCCTGCTGGAGGGAGGGGGGGGGGTGGAGGGGAGGAGTGACCCAATGGGTCCCACTTAATCTAGTCAGTAATATATCCCAAGGTTTGCTAATAATATAAAGCTAGCTGGCATTTTGAACTGTGAGAAGTATGCAGAGGCTTTGGGGGATATAAATAGGCTATGTAAATGGACAAAGACATCTTGAAAGAATATATAAGAAAAAAATACAATGTTATACACTTTGGTGGAAAAAAATAGAAATGTAAAATATATTTTAAATCGTGAGAGATTAATGGTTTTTAATGTTCAGAGGCGATCTGTGTCCTGGTTCACAGATTACTGATGCTCAGTCACTGAATATATTGGAGAGATTTTTAGAAATGAGGGAACTGAGGGATATGAGGTGAGTGCAGGAAACTGGCACAGTAAAAGATCACCCATGTTTCTGAGTTGGGGAGCATGATTGAGGCACTCTATAAATGCCGTTTCTTGAGGGAGCACATTCTCTTGAGCTTTGTCTGCATTGAAATTCTCTCCATGGACGCACTGTCAAATATTGAACAATTTTCTATTTAAACGTTATTCTCCAAACAATTTTGTCATTGATCCTAATTCCATCTAATTAATGTTAAACAGTTGTGCTAAAGATGGGAAATTCTTCACGTGAAGGATCCAACAGGGTGAATGTTCGTCTCCTATGTGTCAGGTGACCCTGTCTGTGTCCTTCATTGGCCCAGATTTAGCAAACATTGTCACGAGTCTGAGTATAAAATGGAACTCTTGCCTTGCAAACCTAGTCCTGCCCTTTTACTGGAGGCACCATCAGCTTTTGAGCTTAGCATGCACTCTGGGTATTCGATGCTCGCATCACTGGGCAGATCTGCTCAAGCTTCACTGCTGTGCTCGGGTTGCTTTTTTCACATTTGTTTGTGACAGGCTCTTCATCCCAAGTGGTCCATGCCTCAGCTTAGCTACTCCTATATCCTTCAAATCCTTTCCTATCCATGTACCTGTCCAAATATCTTTTAAATGTTTAGTTTAGTTTATTGTCACGTGTACCGGATACAGTGAAACGCTTTTCTTGCATGCCAACCAAGTCAACAATACATGATTACAATCGATCCATTTACAGTGTATAGATACATAATAACGTTTAGTGCAATGTAAAGCCAGCAAAGTCCGATCAAGGATAGTCCGAGGGTTATTAAAGAGGGAGATAGTAGTTCATCACTGCTCTCTGGTTGTGGTAGGATGGTTCAGTTGCCTAATAACAGCTGGGAAGAAACTGTCCCCGAATCTGGTGGTGCACTTTCACACTTCTATACCTTTTCATTATAGCATTATACCAGCATCAACTACTTCCTCCGGCGGCTCGTTCCCTTTACCCTGCACCCTCTGAATGGAATGTTACCCCTCGGGCTCCTATTAAATCTTTCCCCTCTCACCTTAAACCTGTACTCTCTAGTTCTTTATTCCCAAAACCTGAGAAAAAGACTCTGCATTCATCCTATCTATTTCAACACGATTTTACAGTGCCCTCCATAATATTTGGGACAAAGACCCATCATTTATTTATTTGCCTTTGTACTCCACAATTTGAGATTTGTAATAGAAAAAAACCCTGTGGTTAAAGTGCACATTGTCAGATTTTAATAAAGGCCATTTTTATACATTTTGGTTTCACCATGTACAAATTACAGCAGTGTTTATACATAGCCCCCCCCCCCCCCCCCCCCCCCCCCCCCCCCCCCCCCATTTCAGGGCACCATAATGTTTGGGACACAGCATTGTCATGTAAATGAAAGTAGTCATGTTTAGTATTTTGTTGCATATCCTTTGCATGCAATGACTGCTTGAAGTCTGCGATTCATGGACATCACCAGTTGCTGGATGTCTTCTCTGGTGATACTGTGCCAGGCCTGTATTGCAACCATCTTTAGCTAATGCTTGTTTTGGGGGCTGGCCCCTTCTCTTCAGCATATAAAAGACATGCTCAATTGGGTGCAGATCGGGTGATTGACTTGGCCTCTCAAGAATTGACCATTTTTTAGCTTTGAAAAACTCCTTTGTTGCTTTAAAGGTATGTTTAGGATCATTGTCGTGCTGTAGAATGAACTGCCGGCCAATGAGTTTTGAGGCATTTGTTTGAACTTGAGCAGATAGGATTTGTCTGTGCACTTCAGAATTCATTATGCTACTACCATCAGCAGTTGTAACATCAATGAAGATAAGTGAGCCATTACCTTCAGCAGCCATACATGCCCAGGCCAAAACACACCCACCACCGTGTTTCACAAATGAGGTGGTATTCTTTGGATCTTGGGCAGTTCCTTCTCTCCTCACTCAATACTTTGCTCTTGCCATCACTCTGAAATATGTTAATCTTCGTCTCATCTGTCCATAAGACCTTTTACCAGAACTTTGGTTGCCGTTTAAGTACCTGGCAAACCGTAACCCGGCCATCCTATTTTTGCGGCTAACCGGTGGTTTGCTTCTTGCAGTGTAGCCTCTGTATTTCTGTTCAAGTCTTCTGCGGACAGTGATCATTGACAAATCCACACCTGAATAGTGTTTCTGATCTGTCGAACAGGTGTTTGGGGGATTTTTCTTTATTATAGAGCAAATTTTTCAGCTGCGGAGGTCTTCTTTGGCCTGCCAGCCCCTTTGCTATTAGTAAGATCACAAGTGCTCTCTTCCTTTTTAATGATGTTCCACACAGTTGATTTTGGTACGCCTAAGGTTTGGCTGATGTCTAACAGTTTTATTCTTGTTTCCCAGTCCCATAATGGCTTCTTTGACTTTCATTAGTACAACTTTGGTCCTCATGTTGATAAACAGCAATAACAGTTTCCAAAGGTGATGGTAAGACTGGAGGAAAGACTAGGTGCTGAGAGCTCTCTTATACCTGCATTAAATTCTTGCCATAGAGGGAGTACAGAGAAGGTTCACCAGACTGATTCCTGGGATGTCAGGACTTTCATATGAAGAAAGACTGGATAGACTCGGCTTGCACTCGCTAGAATTTAGAAGATTGAGGGGGGATCTTATAGAAACTTACAAAATTATTTTACAAAATTCTTAAGGGGTTGGACAGGCTAGATGCAGGAAGATTGTTCCTGATGTTGGGGAAGTCCAGAACGAGGGGTCACAGTTTAAGGATAAGGGGGAAATCTTTTAGGACCGAGATGAGAAAAACATTTTTCACGCAGAGAGTGGTGAATCTGTGGAATTCTCTGCCACAGAAGGTAGTTGAGGCCAGTTCATTGGGTATATTTAAGAGGGAGTTAGATGTGGCCCTTGTGGCTAAAGGTATCAGGGGGTATGGAGAGAAGGCAGGTACAGGATACTGAGTTGGATGATCAGCCATGATCATATTGAATGGCGGTGCAGGGTCGAAGGGCCGAATGGCCTACTCCTGCACCTATTTTCTATGTTTCTAAGAGGCATTTAAACACACCTGAGCAATTACAAACACCTGTGAAGCCATGTGTCCCAAACATTATGGTACCCTGAAATGGGGGGACTATGTATAAACACAGCTGCAATTTCTACATGGTGAAACCAAAATGTATAAAAATGACATTTAATAAAATCTGACAATGTGCACTTTAACCACACGTGATTCTATTACAAATCTCAAATTGTGGAGTACAGAGGCAAATAAATAAATGATAGGTCTTTGGCCCAAACATTATGGAGGGCACTGTATATACCTCTATACAATTCCCCTTCATGCTATTATTTATTTAGCGAATGCAAAGTCCTTTAGCCAAGCAGTTGCTTCTTGATCTGCTGTATGAAGGGTGACAAGTCCTCCTTTGAGTCTTTGTTGAGGGCATGTATCAATGATAGAATAGAAGAATAGAATATAGAATAGCCTTTTATTGTTGTCAATTATGTGTTGCGTTGTTTGCTGCTCTCCACAAGCACACCGTGGTGTTGGGCTGCTGCCCCATTTGTGAAGGCTGGCCAAGCAGGGGCCATGTCCAGTCCTGAATAGCAAAGAAGATCAAAGGCATTGATGGTGTAACGGCCCGCTTCCTCTGTGCCCAACGTGAGTCTCTTGGAGACAGATGACGTCAATGGAGTGTTGGTGGGCGAGGACTTCGATGAGGCGTCGCTTGGCTGCAGAGAGGCCTTCAACATTCAGTTGTAGTATTCGGAGAGCAGGTCCAACTGCTAGGTGCTCTTGAGGCTGGTCGTTGTTGCTGCTTTTGGCTTTGGGATAATGACTAGGATTCTTTGACTTGGCTCTCAGGCGTCGTCTTGTAGAATTTAGTCTGCTGGGAGGATCATTGGCTTCCCCAGGCGAGCCTGGGTACTGACGGGGGGCGCGACGAGAATGCTGATCCATTGCCCTCCATGCTATTGCACTCCAAGGAATAATGTCCTCATCTGCCCAATCTCTCCCTATAATTCAGGCCCCTGAGTCCGGATAACTTTCTCGTAAATCCTGGGGCGGAAAGCAGTGACATTTCTCTTGAAATCTGCTTCTGAAGGATGAAACATTTCCGTTTATAATCCTGGATCATTTTTCAAGAAAAATTCACTTGTTAAATACACCATCTTACATGACCACTGGGGACTGGTGGTTGTGGATAGAGCTTGCGTGAGTAGGTACAATTCATGAGGAAACAGTGATCGGACAGTCACTGTGAATCACTTCACAAAATTGCAGAGCTCCCGTTCAAAAGGCTCAAAGCCAATGGTGCAGGGTATGTGGTGTCGGCTGCTGCTGAATTGGTTATAATAATAATAATAACTTTATTTATAAAGCACTTTAAACAACCGCAGTTGCCACAAAGTGCTGTACATGAGAACTCATGGACAAAAAGTTATTACAAACCATTAAAAACCGTTAAACGAAGGACTAAAAAACAGTAAAAATTAAAAGACATTAAAAGCACTAAGAACAGGAGCAATGTCTCAGCCAGTGTCGAAAGCCAGAGAATAAAAATGAGTTTTTAGGGAGGATTTGAAGATGGACAGTGAGGGGGCCTGTCTGATGTGCAACGGCAAGGTGTTCCAGAGTGCCGGAGCAGCAACAGAAAAGGCTCTATCCCCTCTGAGCTTCCGCTTAGACCTTGGTACCTCAAGGAGCAGCTGATCAGCTGACCTGAGGCACCGGGCAGGAGCATATAGGTGGAGCAGCTCAGAGAGGTAAGGTGGGGCGACCTTAAGCAGTATCCCCTAACTAACATGTGATGCATCAGTCTGCAACCACCCACATTAAACAAGTCAATGAAAGAGTGGAGCATGATGAGTCATGAGCCAAATAAACTGTCTCTTCCACAATCTCTGAGTGAGCAGAGGGAGGATGAGACAGAAGTCTGACTGCCTGGTAAGAGGAGGAGTTGAGGTGTTTAACATCAAGCAGCATACGTCAGGACTGTCGTATCTATTGCATCTCTGGGGTGCATAGAGGTGAAGATTCATACACCTCCCAAAGTTCTCTGTGAGGTTCCATATGCTGCAAGATATACTGCAAGATGAAGTTGTACTTCAAACCCACTGCGAGCAGCAGCTTGAAAGTTTAGGCAAAGAGGTTAAAGTAAGGACCACATTTAATTTCAATATTCCATGATTTTGATTGTTCTCTTGTTCTCTTAATTTGAGTCCATTTAATTCCAGGATTACTTTCACACCTGCCAGTGTCTTTTATACACCACCTGAATTTTAGGTTTCTTACCATGATGTTGATGCCAAATATAGTGGTGTATAAAGTTGGCTATGTAAAATCTTGCTGTTGCTGTTCATCTGAACTATGGAAGTCATCCAACAACGCATTTGTAGTTTGCAATCCATTTATGGCGTAGTTGGTTTGTGATAGTAACTCCACAGATCACGTATTCTTAGTTTATAAATGCTGCAGTTCCGTTGAATTACATCACGACTAATGTGCTATAATAGTTTGGTTAAATAGATTATTAGTAGTTGAGTTTCAACATTGTATGGTAAGATTACAATATATCAATATATCAAGTCAGTTACAAAATAATTAGTGTAGTTAGATTGTAATAGTGACCGTATGTAGACAGATCACATTAATAATAGTTTAGCAATAATATTTTTGTAGTGCAGTTATGTTTTAGGTTCTGTGTAGGAGGAAACTGGAGATGCACGTTTATACAGAAGATAGACACAAAGTGCTGGAGTAACTCAACGGGTGAAGTAGCATCTCTGGAGAAATGGATGGGTGACGTTTCGGGTCGGAATGCTTCTTCAGACTTCAAACTTTTAGTTTCTGTTGATCCAGATTTAGCCTTATTAGGTGGCACAAAAGATAGTAATTTGTGTTGCAGATTAATCTGGGTTATTTAACTGAGATTTTCTTTCACCGCTGATGGATGGCATAGTGGCGTGGCAGTAGCGTTGCTCCATTCCAGCCCCTTAGACCAGGGTTCAATCCTGATTATGGGTGCTGTCAGTCTGGAGTGTGTGATCTCCCTGTGACTGCGTGGGTTTTCTCTGGGTGTTCCAGTTTCCTCCCACTCTTCAAAGTCGTGGAGGAGCCATCTTGGGGAACGGCTGCTAACCAGCAGCCGTCCGTTTAATCCATTTTTTTTTCAGTTTTAGTAAGTCTTGTTTTTCGTTTGTAGGAGAAATGGACTTCTTAATGTGGGGGGAAGGAGGTAATCTTACTTCTAGGTCCCTACCTGGTCGGTGAGGCACCTTTTCCCCGGGCTGCCCGTCGACCCGTCCTCGTGGCCTACCAGCGGGCTTGGAGCGCCGTTTCCTGGCGGGGACCGCCCAGCACCTCGGCTTCATTGGCGGCACAACGCTGGAGCGCTATCGTGGTGCGGAGCGGGAGATGCCTTGCCTGGGTCGCCGCGCTGGATTGAGGGCGCTGGAGCTCCGGTGAGATGTGACCGCCGAGATCAACACCTCCGGGAGCGGAGCGGGCGGCGCCGTCTTTAACATCGGGAGCCTGGGAGCTCCAACCCCTGTCGGCTTCGGAAGCCGACAATCCCCTGCTAGGAAGCGGCCGTTCCAGGTGGCCCAGCCACTGTGAGGACTCTCCCGACGCCGGGGCAACTCCACCCGGCCAGAACGGCCAGGAACAGCGGGCCTCCGTAGAGGCAATAGCGGTGGCCTCAATAGGCCTGACTTCTGGGAGAACTGGGGTTGAGGACTGGTCTTTGTGCCTTCCCCCACAGTGGTAACCATTGTGGGGAGATGATTTTTCTGTGTGTAGTTACTATGTTAGTCTGTGTCCAAGATGGCTGTCGGAAGAGAGAGTGGACGCTGGCACGCTTTAGCTGCCGCTGCTCTCTCTTCACATTGTGTTTTTTGATTTTTTTTGATTGTGTGTCTTTGGAGCAATTTCTATCTTTAATTTGTATATTGATGATGTCCTTATTATTTATTTTTCTCCGACTATATGTTTTTTTCTCTTCTGTTAATCTTTGTAAGGTGTCCTTGAGATTTGAAAGGCGCCCGAAAATAAAATTTATTATTATTATTATTAAAGTCGTACCGGTTTGTTGGATGATGTTTTGGGTCGAGCCCCTTCTTCAGGAGTCACCCATTCCTTCTCTCCTGAGATGTTGCCTGTCCCGCTGAGTTACTTCAGCATTTTGTGTCTGCCTTTGATTTAAACCAGGATTTGCCATTCTTTCCTGCACAGGTTTGTTGGATAATTGACTTTGGTAAAAATTGTAAATTGTCCCTAATAGGTAGGATAATGCCTGTGTACGGGGTGATCGCTGATTGGTACAGACTCGGTGGGCCGAAGGGCCTGTTTCTGCATTGTGTCTCTAAAGTAAAGTTTAATTAATTACCGTGTCTTTGGTTTATGAATGAGAAAGATCCTGTAGATTTGTATTGAGAGCTGAGCGATTTCCTTCAGTATGTTTTGAATGTGGATTTTTATAACCAGGGACCAATTCCGTCAGCTGCTAAAACAATTGCTTCACTTGTAAAATAATTTTGTAATATTTTTATTTCTTCAGCATGTTGTGCTGCATTTTGGAATGTGTGCATAGCTGTATTTAAGCTGAGTGCACCTCCCATCTGCCTGACCAGTATTATTTCCGCAACACAAACAGCTGCTGTTCACTTATCTCTTGGGTTTCTGCAGTCTCAGGAATGTCCTGGTTTTCTGATTGCTCCATTGATTCCTACGGATCACCTCTGAGCTCAGATTCAGATCTGAACAAACAGGAGAAAGTTAGCAGCAGTACAATAGGGCCAAAGTTCCTGAGTCTTGGACTGAAATTGACAATGGACAGTGCTGGGAAGAACTGTGCTGCAGGTACTGTAGCATCCCTCAGCTCAGAGCTGTGATCACAAGGTTGGTTTCTGGGGCCTCCTTCATTTATATTGTTTGTTGGCGTTTTATATTCACTGGGAGGGTTTAACAGAAGCTGTCTTAATGATGACTGTCAGTGTAGGCATCATGTCCATAGGAACTGTTGCTCCTATCTTTTCTAGTTTATTATTAAAACTAATTTAGTATTAGTAAGAATTGTCACTCTGGTGTGCCATTGTATGTCTGCCTCATCGCTGGATGGGTGGATGTCAGTATCTCTATTACAGTGTTACAGTGGTTGTTGGGTGGTGTTTTGATCCCATTGTGCTAATCTGGTAAATGTTGAAGGATTCTGCATGTTACGTTGCTTTTTGAAGGAAGAAGAAATGTCCTTATTTCTGCCTACCATTGGAGTTTATCCTTAAAGAGCGAATACTGTATCTCTGTCACATGGTTGTTTGGGTCAAAAAATGTTTCCTGGTTTCTGTTGTGTTGTTTGCGATGGGAAATGTGTCCAGTAACACGATAATCTTGTTTGGGTGAGAAGGAAGTTCTGTGTCTCTTATGTTGTTGTCTGGATGTAGGGTGACTTGTGTGTTACAACCTTCACCCTCATTATGAGGCCCGCCCGGCTGATGTTATTTACTACACTGATACTTTACAGATCCATTTCGAGCATTGGATAACTGTGAAGGGTTATTAGGATTAGTAATGAGATTTCAATGGTAGGTTATTTATTATAGTAGGTTTATTATCCTCACCCTGTTCTGTGCATTATTCTCAATATCAAAACATACAATTAAAAGTGTAGGTATTAGAATAATTTTAACTACCTTGTTGAGAAATGGAATGATAAGCTAATTAACCTTCCCCGCCTCCCTCAGGCATTTCATCATGAGAACAGTGAGCTGTGACTCCAGTCCTTGTGGTTTCTCGGCTTTGAGACCGATCAATTGGCTGCACAATGAGTAAAGCTACTGTCTCGAAGCTTCAGCGGCCTGGGATCAGTCCACAACTCTGATGCTGTCTGTGGGGAGTTTCCACGTCCACCTGTGTTTGCTCCCACATTAGAGTCATGGAGTCATACAGCGTGGAAACGGGCCCTTTGCCCCAACTTGACTTCGCCAACTAACATGCCCCATGCTCGGCCCATAACCCTCTAAACCGATCCTAGGCATGTATCCTCCAAATATCTCTTAAATGTTATGATAGTACTTGCCTCAACTACCTCTTCCAGCAGCTCATTCCAGATACCTTCCACCCTTTGTGTACAAAGGGTACCTCTCAGGTTCCGATTAACTCCTTCTCCTCTCATGATTTTGTATACCTCTATAAGACCAACCCTCATTCTCCTGTGCTCCAAGGAATATTGCTTAACCTCTCCCAATAGCTCAGGTCCTCGAGTCGATTCCAAACCTGCTAGTCAGTAGGTTAATTAGCCGCTGTGAATTGTCTGAGTGCGTGGCTGAGGCTAAGCAGTAGAATCCGGGGAGTGTGGGTGGGAATGTGGGAAGAATAGAAAGGGATCAGTGTAGGATGTGTAAATGACTGCTGAATAGATGACACAGCAGAACCAAAGTGCCTCGTCTCTGTACATAATAAAAGGCTACTTCTTATCGAGTCCACACACAAGAATAGAAGTTGTTCAGCCAGAGCTGAACACACTTCTCGGCATCTGCACAATGGTGTCTGTCTTGCGCTTCTTGTGCTTCTTGTGCGTGGTGGTGGAAAGATTGGTTGAAACAGGGCCGCGACGTGAACGCTCTTTCCTTGGCCCCAAAAGGCTACTGAAACGTAGATATATGTGTTCTCTACTTCAGCCATATTTTACATATTCTAAAGGGAAAGATTGCTTTGTTGATTCTATACAGGAAAGTTAAAGTAGATTTTCATCTTTATGCCATAGAAATTTGCTTATCTTAACCATTCCTATTGTGGTCATGTCCAGTTAAATGTTTTAGTGCCATGAGTGGTAAATGGCAGCAGGACATGAGCAGGTTGTTGAGATTACAGACGCGCTGTCTCCTTGAATGACCTGTGTGCCGCAAACTATTAACTACATTATGGGTGTAAAATTGTGGACCTACAGAAGGTCTCGCAATCACTTCACAAATAAACACGCCTCTGCCATCTGCCTTCCATACCAGGGCATCGGAAATGTCCTCGTTCTTCAGGGAACGGGGATTCCCCTCCGCCACCATAGATGAGGCTCGCACCAGGGTCTCATCCATACCCCGTCACACTGCTCTCTCTCCCCATCCCCGCACTCGCAACAAGGGCAGAGTCCCTCTGGTCCTCACCTTTCACCCCACCAGCCGGCAAATACAACACATAATCCTCCGCCATTTCCGCCACCTCCAACGTGACCCCACCACTCGCCACATCTTCCCATCTCCCCCCATGTCTGTCTTCCGCAAAGACCGCTCCCTCCGCAACTCCCTCGTCAATTCTTCCCTTCCCTCCCGCAACACCCCCTCCCTGGGCACTTTCCGTTGCAACCGCAAGAAATGCAACACCTGTCCCTTCACCTCCCCCCTCGACTCCATTCAAGGACCCAAGCAGTCGTTCCAGGTGCGACAAAGGTTCACCTGTATCTCCTCCAACCTCATCTACTGCATCCGCTGCTCTAGATGTCAGCTGATTTACATCGGGGAGACCAAGCGTAGGTTGGGCGATCGTTTCGCCGAACACCTCCGCTCAGTCCGCAATAACCTACCTGAACTCCCGGTGGCTCAGCACTTCAACTCCCCCTCCCATTCCCAATCCGACCTCTCTGTCCTGGGTCTCCTCCATTGCCAGAATGAGCAACAGCGGAAATTGGAGGAACAGCACCTCATATTCTGTCTGGGGACCTTGCGTCCGTATGGCATTAACATTGAATTCTCCCAATTTTGCTAGCCCTTGCTGTCTCCTCCCCTTCCATAACCCTCTAGCTGTCTCCTCCTACCCTCCCATCCGCCCGCCCTCGGGCTCCTCCTCCTCCTCCCCTTTTGCTTCTTTCTCCCCCCCCCCACCCCCCATCAGTCTGAAGAAGGGTTTCGGCCCGAAACGTCGCCTATTTCCTTCGCTCCATAGATGCTGCTGCACCCGCTGAGTTTCCCCAGCAATTTTGTGTACCTTCTGCCATCTGCTTGTTTGTTTTGGAGACCAGTAATCCTCCAGCAATGTGAAGGCTGTACTTGGATGCAAGTGGTCCAAGGTCATTAACTGGGCCAGAAAGAATAATGGGTAAGACATTTAGAACGGACATGAGGAAAAACGTATTCACACAGAGAGTTGTGAGTCTGTGGAATTCTCTGCCTCAGGTGGAGGCTGGTTCTCTGGATGCTTTCAAGAGAGAGCTAGACAGAGCTCTTAAAGATAACGGAGTCAAGGGATTTGGGGAGAAGGCAGGAACGGGGTACTGATTGTGGATGATCACCCATGATCACATTGAATGGCGGTGCTGGCTCGAAGGGCCGAATTGCCTACTCCTGCACCTGTTGTCTAATGGGAATGAGAATGCAGTTCTTTTTAATAGAAAAAGCACAATTATACGTCTGCATTGATAAAGCCTACCCTTTATTTCTGGAGGCTGCAGTGGGTTTGTCTACCTGGTGCAATTGTCACAGTGTGAAGAGGTCCAAGATCACTCATTCATCTTCTGAATTGCCAGCAGCACTAATCCAAAGGGGAGAAAAATTACTTCAAACATGGTGGGAACAGAAATTCCTTCCACTTGAGAATTCATATGAGATGTACCATGTATCACTCAAACTCAACAAATGATGTGTGTGTTTTTCCCAGGCCTTTCCTGCTACTGCCGCAATGCACAAAATGCTCAGATTATTATAGTGTACTTTGGACACCATCCACCCTTGATGTATCAAGCGTCAGGATTTATTTGTGGGATATGGGATTGTATCCTGAAATCCCTTCAGCGATTGGTGGTGAGCTAGTGCCTTGAACCACTGCAATCCTGATGAAGGTACTCCAACAGTGTGTTGGGCAGGAGTTCCAGGGGCATGACCTAGTGACAATGAAGGAATGGCAATTTTACTCCCAAGGCAGGATAGTGTGCAACGTGGGGAAACCTGCAGGCACCAACTATTGTTGATCATCTTCCTGGCAAATGTCCCAGGGTTGGCTCTTGGAATAGATAAAGTGTACACTTGCAGTGCGTTTATAGCTCCCTGAAGGGGATTATGGTTAGGGTATCGAGGGGGTGCCATTCAAGTGGGCTGCCTTGTTCTGTGTGGTACTGAGTTTTCTTGAGATGGCACTGCACTCATCCAGGCAAGTGGACAGTATTCTATTATATGCTTTGCTATGTCTAGTGGGTGGTGGACAATCCTTATAATATTAGAAGGAGAGTTATTCATAGCAGGATACCCAGGCTCTGACCTCCTCGTGCGGCCAGTATTGATGTGGTTGGTCCAGTTGAGTTTTTGGGCCGTGGTGACCCACAGGTTGTTGATGGTGGCAGTCTTGATGATGGTAATGTCATTTAATATTATGGATAAGTGGTTAGATTAACTCGTGTTGTAAATAGTGATTGTTTGCGGTGTGAATGTTACCTGCTACTTCTCAGCGCATACCTGAATGTTGTCTCGGCCTTACTGCACGCAGACACGGGATGCTTCATTTGCATAAGAGGCAACAGTTACGTCATGTCTTCCTGTTCCTTGTAAGAACAATCCATTGGCTTTCAGAGTACCACCTTAATCCAGTGCTAATCCAGGAAGTTTAGCTCTCATGTTCAGGCGACATTCAGTCTCTGTTTAAGTCAGACCTGAGGGGCAGCTGTGGCAGTCTTTCAACGACCCTCACTCACCCAGTGGTAATTGTGTTCTAGCTGTAGGTGCCCACTGTGAAGCAGATCACATTTACAACAGAGACTTTACTGCAGCGGTACAACCCAACAATGTTCAAGCACTGCCTTGGCCCAATGAATCATTGGTGGCTCTTTAATTAATTTAATCTTCCAACATGTCAGGATGGCAGTGAGCCAGCTATCACAGAGCAAGAACGAGTTGTAGTTTTGTTAAACGTACAGATTCATCTTTAACCCATTGAACTAAATGACTTATTTTTGTTTTTGTTCGACAGTTTCCAAAAAGCACGGCAAGCTGATCACCTTCCTGCGCACCTTCATGAAGTCGCGACCCACCAAACAAAAGCTGAAGCAACGAGGAATCCTGAAGGAGCGAGTGTTTGGCTGTGACTTGGGCGAACACCTGCTCAACTCTGGTTACGATGGTAAGCACCACAAGTAGAGCAGTCGCACAGTGAGGGAGGGCTCCATGAAATACCTCCACCTCGCTTAGTCTTGCAATCTATAACGAATGCTAGGCAGGTCTGTCGAATTACAAATCAACCTGAATAATTCCTTTAATTTAAAATCTGGATGAATTATGTTAATCAATATGTGTGTCCCTTTCTCGTTGAGGAAGCGTTCAGTCCAGAGAACTGGCAGTTGTGCTCGGTTGCATCAGTAGTTCAGAATTATTTTTATCAAAGTGATGAGAGACACGCTGTTGCAATAGTTAAACTTAAACCCGGCCAAAACGTTGCTCATTTTCTAACTCGGCACAAGTACGAGATGAAGCGGAGCAGTCTATTTAGCTCCTTAACCTTGTTTCATTGTCATGTGAAATTGTGCCTCTCTTACGACAGAACAGCATCTACTGTCATTTCTGAATACATTTTTTATCAATATCAGATTTGAAGTGAACAAATGCAACAACATTTTCTGTTTGCTGGAGAATTTGTAAAATGTTACTGAGGGTGCACAAAGATGCTTCTCAACATCTGGAAGGTCTTGTGGCCATTGACTTGCACTGGCTTCCTGTTGAGCAACAACGTCATTGTAGATCTAAGACACAAGAGACTGCAGATGTCTGAGTCGAAGACAAACTGCTGGAGGAACTCGAGGTCAGGCAGCATCTGTGGAGGGAAATGGACACACAGCGTTTTGAGTCGAGTTGAGTCGAGACCTTTTTTCAGAATGTAGATAGTATGATATGATATCATACTATAGATAGTGTGTTTAATGAATAGTCACACCACAAGTTCAGAAAATAGATAGGTGATCAGCAGGAGGGGCAAATGCAGGCAGATAGTGCGGGAGTTAATGTAGTCATTTCCCCCTCAAACGGGTATAGGTTTTGGATACTATTGGGGGGGATATGGGAACAGCCACATTTGCTGAAGCAATGAGGAATCCTGAATGTTTGTGCTGTTGCACAGCAGAGGAGGAAAATGTCTAAGTGAACCATAGTAGTGGAGGATACACTAGTGAGAGGTAGAGGCTGACTTGTACGGTTGAAGCGAGACTCCAGATTGATCTGTTACCTCTCTGCTGCTACGATCAGGGATCTCTTGGATTAGGCACAGAAACGTTCTGAAGAGAGGGAGAATGGCGGATTTTGCAGCGCACATTGGTATTAACTACATAGGTTGGAAGATGATGAGATCCTCCAAAATAAGCTTGGAGAGTTAGGCAGAAGTTAAAAGGCAGGAACTCTAGTCCTCTCAGGTTATAAAGTCACGATTAGTCCCCGTGCCACGTGCTAGCGAGGGTAAGAATAGGAGTATAAAACAAGTGAATGTATGGCTAAACCTGTCATGTGGGAGGAGGGGGTGTTGGTTGGTACTTGGATTGTTGGAATCACTTCTGGCGCAGGTAGGATCAATACCAGAAGAACATGTTGCATCAAAACTTGAAGAGGACCTGTGCAGTTGCAGGGATGTTTGCTCACAGTACTTTAGAAGGCTTTGGCTAATCTAGCTTGCCTTGAGAAGCATGGTGGTAGTGCTGCATGTTGTGAGATTGACTCAAATATCGAGGATAAATTAAGCATGTCCATGTGTCCAGTTGGCAGAGCAGACAGAAACAGGTCAGGGAGCATGGGAGGGTTGGCAGTATCAAGCAGATGCACAACTAAATCAGAAAAACCTAGAGCATGGATCACCACTTGGAATTATGACATTACAATAAGCCAGTTCGGTATTCCGAAAAACGGCAGGAATCATGGGATTTGTAGAAGGTCATTCGAGAATAAAAAAAGTGAGCGGGGTGCCTGGTAGCGGGGGAGAGCGGGGTGTAACAGCGAGAGAGGGGGGGCAGATGCGAGTGGGAGACAGGGAAAGACGGTGAGAGGCGGCTGGTTAGGGACGAGAAGCAGGTCTGCACCCATGCAGCAGAACGGCTGCTGAAAGTGTTTATCCCGAGCGACCCATGACCTGTGCATGCGCAGTCGGAATACCGAACTGGCTTATAGACATTAGGTGCAGGAGTAGGCCAGTCGCCCCTTCGAGCCAGCACATTGTGGCTGATCATCCACAATTAGTATCCCGTTCCTGCAAGAATGTCCTTCCTCAAATATGGAGACCAAAACTGCACACAATACTCCAGGTGTGGTCTCACTAGGACCCTGTACAACTGCAGAAGGACCACCTTGTTCCTATACTCAACTCCCCTTTTTATGAAGGCCAACATGCCATTCGCTTTCTTCACCGCCAGCTGTACCTGCATGCTTACTTTCAGTGACAGTTGAACAAGGAACCCCAGATCTCATTGTACTTCCCCTTTTCCTAACTTGACACCATTCAGATAATAATCTGCCTTCCTGTTTTTGCCATCAAAGTGGATAACCTCACATTTATCCACATTAAACTGCATCTGCCATGCACCTGCCCACTCACCCAACCTGTCCACGTCACCCTGCATCCTCATAGCATCCTCCTCACAATTCACACTGCCACCCAGCTTTGTGTCGTCTGCAAATTTGCTAATGTTACTTTTAATCCCTTCATCTAAGTCATGAATGGATATTGTAAATAGCTGCGGTTCCAGCACCAAGCCTAGTGGTACCCCACTTGTCATTGCCTGCCATTCTGAAAGGGACCCGTTAATCCCTACTCTTTGTTTCCTGTCTGCCAACCAATTTTCTATCCATGTCAGTACCCTACCCCCAATACCATGTTCTCCAATTTTGCCCACTAATCTCCTATGTGGGACCTTATCAAATGCTCTCTGAAAGTCCAGGTACACTACATCCACTGGCTCTCCCTCGTCAATTTCCCTAGTTACATCCTCAAAAAATTCCAGACGATTAGTCAAGCATGATTTCCCCTTCGTAAATCCATGCTGACTCGGACCGATCCTGTTACTGCTATCCAAATAGGCCGCTATTTCATCTTTTATGATGGACTCCAGCATCTTCCCCACCACTAGCTAACTGGTCTATAATTTCCTGTTTTCTCTTTCCCGCCTTCTTAAAGAGTGGGATAACATTAGCTCCCCACCAATCCACAGGAACTGATCCTGAAACTACAGAACATTGGAAAATTGATCACCAATGCATCCACGATATCTAGAGCCACTTCCTTAAATACAGTTCTTCAGTCTGAAGAAGGGTCTCGACCCAAAATGTTGCCTATTTCCTTCGCTCCATGGATGCTGCCTCACCCGTTGAGTTTCTCCAGCATTTTTGTCTACCCTCCTTAATACTCTGGGATGTAGACCATCAGGCCCTGGGGATTTATCAGCCTGCAGTCCCATCAGTCTACCCAACACCATTTCCTGCCTAATGTGGATTTCCTTCAGTTCCTCAGTCACCCTAGATCCTCTGGCCACTAGTACAGAGAGATTGTTTGTGTCTTCCATAGTGAAGACGGATCCAAAGTACCTGTTCAACTCGTCTGCCATTTCCTTGTTCCCCATAATAAATTCACCTGTTTCAGTCTTCAAGGGTCCAACTTTGGTCTTAAATAATGTTTTCCTCTTCACGTACCTAAAAAAGCTTTTACTATCCTCCTTTATATTCTTGGCTAGCTTACCTTCGCACCTCACCTTTTCTCCCCGTATTGCCTTTTTGTTATCTTCTGTTGCTCTTTAAAAGTTTCCTATGTTATACTTATTCTCTTTTATTTTTATACTGTCCCTGACTTCCCTTGTCAGCCACGATCGCCCCTTACCTTGGAATCTTTCTTCCTCTTTGGAATGAACTGATCCTGCACATTCTGAATTATTCCCAGAAATACCTGCCATTGTTGTTCCACTGTCATCCCTGCTAGGGTATCTTTCCAGTCAACTTTGGCCAGCTCCTCCCTCATGGCTCCATAGTCCCCATTGTTTAATTGTAATACGGACACTTCCGATTTTCCCTTCTCCCACTCAAATTGTAGATTAAAACATCATATTATGGTCACTACCTCCTAATGGCTCCTTCACCTTGTTCTCTTCTCAAATCAGGTTCATTACACAACACTAAATCCAGAATTGCCTTCTCCCTGGTAGGCTCCAGTACAAGCTGCTCTAAGAATCCATCATGGGGGCACTCCACAAACTCCCTTTCTTGGGGTCCAGTACCAACCTGATTTTCCCAGTCTACCTGCATGTTGAAATCTCCCATAACAACCGTAGCATTACCCTTGCGACATGCCAATTTTAACTCTTGATTCAACTTGCACCCTATATCCAGGCTACTGTTTGGGGGCCTGTAGATAACTATATATACCGTCCATCTATATAACTATAACTACTGCAAGCACAGAAACATGGTTCAGAGAAGGGCGGGATTGGCAATGAAATGTTCTAGGGTATAGAACATGCAAAGGTCAAGGAGGGGTCGGGTCACACAGGGAGAACATCACATCAGTACTTTGAGGATATCCTGGAGATGTCATCCAATAAAGTCATATTTGTAAAATATAGGAATAAGAGAGTGACACTCACAATCTTAAACATATACTATAGATCTCCCAATAGTGAGCAGGAATTAGAGGAGCAGATTTGCAAGCAATATTGACGGGGATTATTTTTATGCAAGGGGCTTGGATGAGACAGTATTTAAGTTTGCCCAAGATAATTTTTTGAAACTACATGCAGATTGTCCTGCTAGAGATGGGATAGTACTCGACCTTATCTTAGGAAGACTTTGAGTACAGTAACTACAATTCTGTGCATTTCAAGGTAGTTCTGGAAAGAGATAAAGTTTGTCCTCACTTTTAGGCCCTAAATTGGGACGGTTTATTTCAGTGGTGCAAGAGCATACCCGACAAAAGAAGTTTGGAAGCAGATGTTTGAGGGTAAAGCAACATCTGACAGGTTGAGCCGTGTAGTTCAAGAGGCCAATGGGTGACGGAAATAATCTATCCTTGACACTAGGATCCTGTATCACCTTCCTGACGATAGCAACCAGATGAGAGGGTGGCCAGGGTGGTGTCGGTCTTCGATGATATTAGCTTTGATATCATTTGGAGATATTGGATAAGCCAGGTATAGATGTCAGAGCCACTGATTGGTAGTCATTAAGGCACACTGCCTTGCTTTTCTTTGGTAATGGGATGTTAGTAGTCCTTTTTTAAAGCAGGTGGAGTAGAGTGAGGTTAAAGATGCAGGTCCTGATGACGTGAGCAGTCAGGACGGCCACTGTCACTGTCAGTACAGCCAGTCTGACATACGATACGATACGATACAATTTATTTGTCATTTGGACCCCTTGAGGTCCAAACGAAATGACGTTTCTGCAGCCATACATTACAAACAAATAGACCCAAGACACAACATAATTTACATAAACATCCATCACATTGCTGTGATGGAAGGCCAAAAAAACTTATCTCTCCACTGCACTCTCCCCCCCCTGATGTCAGAGTCAAAGTCAAAGCCCCCGGCGGGCGATGGCGAATTGTCCTGCGGCCATTAAAGCCACGCCGGGTGATGCAAGGTCGCACACCGGGTTCTTGGTGTTAGAGCCCCCGGCGTGCGCTCGCAGAGTCCCGCAGCCATTCCAAGCCGCGCGGGGCGATGATGTAAGGCCCCGCTCCAGGAGCTCTTCAACCCCGCAACTCGGGCAGGAGAAGTCGCCGTTGCGGTAGCCCTGAAAAGCGGTCTCCCTCCAGGGACCCGCGGGCTCCCGGTGCCGCCGTCCTCCAGACCCGCAGTTGCAGCCTCAGAATATCCGGGGGTCGGGCCGCAGCAGCGCTCCACCACCGCTCCACCCGCTCTGGACTCGGCCAGCTCCGCGACGGTGAGGTGAGTAGTCGGCACCAGAGCCCCCGGTCTTCCTGTTGGAGGCCACTCCTCGTTGCAGCCCCAACGACAACGGAGACCCGACAAAGAAAAGGTCGGGTCTCCCGTGCAGGGAGAGATTTAAAAGTTACCCCCTCCCTCCCACCCCCCCCCCCCCCCCCACACACATACCCCAACAAAAAATAACAAAAACTACATAAAAACATAGACATAAAATAATAAAAACGCAGACGGACTGCAGAGGCCGCTGCTGACGAGAGTCGCGCCGCCCACCGTACATCTGTGACAGTGACCATCGGTACAGGTGAAACCGAGACTGCCAGGGTGGGTGACGTCATTCCCCCGACCTTACGTTCAAAGCGGGCATGGTCGATGCCTTAGTTGTGTTTGGCAGACCATGTCATTCCAATTCCTGGCACCAAAGTTTGAAACCATCCATATACTCTGCAGACAGTCATGGGAAATGTTTGCCAGATGGATAAAGGAAGAGGGTCAAGTTTAGTCTCAAAGCCTCCTTGAAGGAATGCAACACCCTACTCTTTCTTGGGAATGCCTTGTCCTTGACTGCTCAAAATGGAGAAGGAGCATTCAGGGTGGTATTACAGACCTGGAGCCCATGTAACA
The DNA here is from genome assembly GCF_010909765.2 of Amblyraja radiata. Classification (NCBI taxonomy): domain Eukaryota; kingdom Metazoa; phylum Chordata; class Chondrichthyes; order Rajiformes; family Rajidae; genus Amblyraja; species Amblyraja radiata. The sequence continues at coordinate 29,334,105 of NC_045988.1, forward strand.
AATGTGATGAAGCCCAATGTAAAGGGCAGAAAGAGTTCATCACCTCGCAGGCTATCCACCTGCCATGCTAACAGGTACTTCCTGCACTGTCTGTGCAAGAGTTTATGGTTCCAACAATTGGCTCGTTGGTCACCCCAAAACTGACAGAATCAAGTGGGAATAACATGTCCTTAATCCTGAAGGCCCACTTCACACGAAAGAAAAGTGCCCATTGCATTTTCACATGATTTTTAAGTAAGCCTCTCTACATTGCTGACTAATAACTTGATTGATTCTAATGGTAAAACGATGAATGCGTTAATGGGATGGTAAATGGTATAATCATTATATCATTATAATAGGAATGGTAAAACGAGGAATGTGTTAATGGGAACCTCAACTTGGTGAATGCCGCCTGGCTAGTTGTGTGATTAGCATTTTGGGAACAGTGATTCAAGGGCCTGTCCCACTTACATGTCTTTGACACGCAAATTACGCGCCCTCGTGGTCGCGTTGAGCCGAGACGGTCGAGCGAAGTTCGGGCGCGATTACATGCGTACGCACAGCCGTCTGGAGTGCGTGACGTCATTTGAAGATGGACACAAAGCTGGAGTAACTCTGCGGGGACCGACCAGCAGCATCTCTGGAGAGAAGGAATGGGTGATGTTTCGTGTTGAGACTCATCTTCAGTCTGAAAAGAAGGATCTTGACCTGAAACGTCACCCATTGCTTCTCTCCGGAGATGCTGCCAGTCCCGCTGAGTTACTCCTGCATTTTGTGTCTATCTTCAATTTTCTTGGCCCCGCTCTGGGAGTAGGAGTGGGGGCGGATCCGGACCGCAACGGCCGTGAGTCCCAGGCCGAGTTTGGCGATCGTTTGCCTGCTTCTGCTGCTGTTGGAGGTGAGACGTTGTGCCGCACCAGGGTCTTGGGCCTGTCCCACTTTGGCCGTTACGCGACAGGCCGTTGGCGCGCGAAGATTTCGTTCACTGCAAGAATTTCGGGAAGGGCCAATTTCAATTTCAATCTAGTAACTATAGGCTGGGAGAAGATGCCAGTAAATTTACAATCGAACTGGGAATCTTTTTAAGTTCAGAGCCAACTTGTTCCATCAGGATGAAGGATAAGGACATCAAATGTAAGGAACGTGGATGTCAAGAGGGCAATGGTGCATTGGGTGCAATTCAAGTTATCATTTTATAGGAGGGTAAACTGCAGAGAGTGCAGAGTAGATTGAGCAGGATGTTTATGAAGGAACTGTAGATGCTGGAAAATCAAAGGTAGACAAAAGTGCTGGAGAAACTCAGCGGGTGCGGCAGCATCTATGGAGCGAAGGAGATACGCAACGTTTCGGGCCGAAACCCTTCTTCAGACTGATGTAGGGGGGGGGCGCGGGTGCGGGAAGAAGAAAGGAAGAGGAGGAGCCAGAGGGTAGAGGGAGAGCTGAGAAGGGGAGGAGATAGCAAGGGCTATCGGAAATTGGAGAAGTCAATGTTCATGACGCTGGGTGTAAACTGCCCAAGGTGAGGTGCTGCTCCTCCAATTTCCGGTGGTGCTCACTCTGGCCATAGAGGAGGCCCAGGACAGAAAGGTTGGATTCAGAATGGGAGGGGGAGTTGAAGTGCTGAGCCACCGGGAGATCAGATTGGTTATTGCAGACCGTGCGTAGGTGTTCGGCGAAACGATCGACAAGCCTATGCTTGGTCTCACCGATGTAGATCAGCTGACATCTAGAGCAGCGGATGCAATAGATGAGGTTGGAGGAGGGGCAGGTGAACCTCTGTCGCACCTGGAACGACTGCTTGTGTCCTTGAATGGAGTGGACGGGGGAGGTGAAGCGACAAGTGTAGCATCTCTTGCGGTTGCAAGGGAAAGTGCCCGGGGAGGGGGTGGTGCGGGTGGGAAGGGAAGAATTGACCAGGGAGTTACGGAGGGAGCAGTTTTTGTGGAAAGCAGAAAGGGGGGGAGATGGGAAGATGTGGCGAGTGGTGGGGTTGCGTTGGAGGTGGTGAAAATGACGGAGGACTATTTGTTGTATGTGCCGGCTAGTGGGGTGAAAGGTGAGGACTAGGGGGACTCTGCCCTTGTTACGAGTGGGGGGATGGGGAGAGAGAGCAGTGTTACGGGGTATGGAAGAGACCCTGGTGAGAGCCTCTTCTATAGTAGGGGAGGGGAACCCCTGTTCCCTGAAGAATTAGGACATTTCCGATGCCCTGGTGTGGAACACCTCATCCTGGGAGCAGATACGGCGTAGACGGAGGAATTGGGAGTTGGGGATGGAGTCCTTACAGGAAGCAGGGTGGGAAGAAGTGTAGTCTAGTTAGCCATGGGAGTCAGTGAGTTTATAGTGGATGTCGGTCAGAAGTCTATCACCTGGGATGGAGATACTGAGGTCAAGAAATGGTAGGGAAGTGTCGGAAATGGTCCAGGTGTATTTGAGTGCTGGATGGAAGTTAGTGGTGAAGTGGATGAAGTCAGTGAGTTGTGTGTGGGTGCAGGAGGTAGCACCAATGCAGTCGTCGATGTAGCGGAGGTAGAGGTCGGGGATGGGGCCCTGGTACATCTCGAACAAGGATTGTTCGACATACCCTACAAAGAGGCAGGCGTAGCTGGGGCCCATGCGCGTGCCCATAGCTACGCCTTGTATTTGTAGGAAATGGGAGGAGTCAAACGAAAAGTTATTAAGGGTAAGGACCAGCTCCGCTTTGCTGAGGAGAGTGTCAGTAGACGGGGATTGGTTGGTTCTCCGGTCGAGGAAGAACCGGAGGGCTTTGAGACCCTCCTGGTGGGGGATAGAGCTGTAGAGTGACTGGACATCTATGGTGAAGATGAGGGGATGGGGGCCTAGAGAGCGGAATGCTCGCAGACGACGGAGAGTGTCTGAGGTGTAGATTGAGTAGGATGTTGTGGAGCTAGAATGTTTCAGTTATAAGGAGAGTCTGGATAGGTTGTGTTTATTTTGCTTGGAGAGGAGTAATCTTATTATGAGTGAACCTGGGTCTCTGGCGCTGTAAGGCAGCAACTCTACCGCTGCGCCACTGTAAGGCAGCAACTCTACACATTGTGTTTTTGATTTTTTTTGTCTTTGGATCGAATTCTGTCTTTAATTTGTGTATTGGTGATGTCTTTATTATTTATTTTACTCCGATTATATGTTTTTTACTCTTGTTAAATTCTGTAAGGTGTCCTTGAGACTTTTGAAAGGCGCCCATAAATAAAATGTATTATTATTATTATTACCGCTGCGCCACTGTAATGGGACTTTTTCACGGGGCGACTTGACGCAAGAGTTAACCAGAGTTTAACATCGTGGGAACCTCGTGCGATAACAGTACGGCATTCGTGGACCACCGTGGCGCTAACGGCAGGTAATCGTGTAACTTGGTGACTCGGGAGAAAATTCAAGCAAGTTTGAATTTCTCCAAGAGTGACTTGTACACTTGTGGTTGAGCATTGCAACATTGTATGAACATAGTGGCCAGTGCGATATCCGTGCGATATCCGCAATAACTCTTGCGGTTACCGTGGGAACTCCTGCGAACGGTGAACCCGGAAGCTGGACAGAGGGGACAGAAGGTGAGTAAATATTGTCTTCTGTGGGATTGAATTTAAAAAATAAAGATTTGCATCCGCATATGGACATCAACTTATTCATGAGTTATGTTAATGAGATTCAAGAATCTTTAAAAGGGACTTTGCTGAAAGGTCCCGCATTTTAGGGTCTGTGAGAAATTTTTCACATCTACTTCTTTGAGAGATACAGCTCGGAGTCCTCGCCGACTAGCGATCGATGCCTTTCCGAAGCAGAGTCCGGAACGCTACCTATCAATGTTCTCCAGAGACCCGTGTAAGGAGTGAACTGCACATGCTGGTTTAAATCGAAGACAGACACAAAAAGCTGGAGTAACTCAGCGAGTCAAGCAGCATCTCTGGAGAAAAATAGGTGATGTTTCGGGACGAGACACATCTTCAGACTCAATTCCGATTAGGATGTCTGAAGAAGGGTTCCGATTCGAATCCCCCCCCCCCCCCCCCCCCCCAACTCCCACCCACACACACAAATGCTGGAGAAACTCAGCGGGTGCAGCAGCATCTATGGAACGAAGGAAATAGGCAACGTTTCGGCCCGAAATGTTGCCTATTTCTTGTGCATGTGTCGGAAGGAACAGCAGATGCCGGTTTAAAGAGAATGCTGGAGTAACTCGACGGCAGGCAGCATCTCTGGGGAGAAGGAATGGGTGACATTTCGGGTCGAGACCCTTCTGATAGATAGATAAATACTTTATTAATCCCCTTATTCAGGGGAAATTCTGATGTCCTTGCAGCACACTAATAAAAATACAACACAGTATTCATAAAGAAATTCAACACCAAAACATCCCCCCACAGTGATTCCCACTGTGGGGGAAGGCACAAAGTCCAGTCCCCATCCTCTTGTCCACCCATAGACGGGCCTATTGAGGTCGCCGCCACGGCGCCCGATGTTCTCGCCGGGTGATGGTACTCCGGCGTCGGGAGAACCCCCAGCAGCTTGGGGTGCCAGGAACGGCCGCCTTCCCACCGGAGCCTGCGGCTTCCAAGCCAACAGACCACGCCAGACGGAGCTCCGCACACTGGTGATCTCGGCGAGATGTAAGTTCAAACGTCGCAGCTGGCCGCTCCGCAGAACCGCAGCTCCACGATGTTTTCCTCGGCGGTACCAAACATGCTGGAGTCCCAGCGCGGCGACCCAGGAAAGGCATCACCCGCTCCGCAATAGCGCTCCAGCGCTGCACTGCCGCCAAAGCCGATGTTCTGCGCCGCCGCCGCCAACGCCGACGTTCTGCGCCGCCACCAAAGCCGATGTTCTGGCCAGGTCCCCTCAGGGAAACGTCGCTCCAGGACCCGCTGGTAGGCCGCGAGGACAGATATGCTGCTTGTCCCGCTGAGCTACATGTTGTGTCTATCTTCGTTTTAATCCAGCATCTGCAGTTCCTTCCTGGCCGAACCCGATTGAAAGATGAGAGGCTGGGCGATAGAGCACTGGGTGTGACAAGGATCAGGCTTCAGTAAGCAAAGTAAACAGAGGTGGCAACGTTATGGAAATGAAGCGGGTAATCCGAGTGACGGCGAGACGGTATCCTCTAATGTGTCGGGAAGAACTGTAGATGTTGGTTTGCGCCGATGATAGACACAGTAATACTGGAGACAGACATAAAATACTGGACGGGCAGCATCTGGATAAAAGGAATGGGTGACGTTTCGGGACGAGACTCTGAAGAAGGGTCTCGAACCGAAACGTCACACATTCCTTCTCTCCAGAGATGCTGCCCGTCCCGCTGTGTTACTCCAGCATTTCGTGTATATCTTCCGTATACTCTGTGATGGTCATCTCGGAGTCAAGTGGCAACTCTGGTCTGTAGACACGAGGAACTGCAGATGCAGGAATCACGAGCAAAACACAGAGCGTTGGACGAGCCTGACCCTTTGAGTTCCTCCATCACTTTGTGTTGAAGTCAGGTCTGGACATTGCTTGGCTCAATCTCAGGCGCCGGCTAACTAGGAAGGCCGAGTCAAAGTCCAGCACTAACACTCAAGAAATAACGTTTGCGGCCTGATGTTCCCAATATTTAATTGAAATCATTAATAAAGTAAATAAATAGATACCGGTCTAATCAGTATCTGCGGGATTGGACAGGCTAGATGCAGGAAGAATGTTCCCGATGTTGGGGGAGTCCAGAACCAGGGTCCCAGTTTTACAGTCTTCATTTACTGGCGGCGGGTGTCTGTCACTGAAACAGGCAGGTGAGATTTCACATCCACATTGTGTGTGCCTCTCTCTCTCTCTCCCTCCCTCCCTCTTACACAGGCTGAGAGACTCTGCCTCTGTGAGTGTACGCCTCTTTCTCCCCCTCTCCCACACACAGTAAGACCGAGGTACTGTGCTCAGTCCATCTGTGTCTCCCACATACACAGTAAAACATGTCTCCAAATGAGCCAATTCAACCAAGGGAGGATATTTATAGTGTGTGAAAAAAAAGTGACATCATTTGTGCCACGTGATGATTTAACAACACTTCACAATGTTCATTCAAGATATAACGGGAAAGCTCGGGAGACGGACAAGTCACTCGCACAAATAACAGAAATGCCGAGTACTGTGGGATCTCTTTATCTACCCCCCGTTATATCGTGTGATATCGTGCTAGACCACGACCACTTCACTCTGGTTACATCTTGCGTCAAGTCGCCCCGTGAAAAAGCCGCATAAGGCAGCAACTACCGCTGCGCCACTGTAAGACAGCAACTCTACCGCTGTGCCGCCCTCGAGCTGGTAATCCATATCCTCAACATCACAACGTTATCCTATCATGGACTAAATGATCTTGCAACTTATCTGAGGCTGAACCTTTCTATACGTTTTGACTTATTTGAAATTTTATTGATCCAGCCGCATGTTGAAATTAAATTTCTCATTTTCTTGTTCAATTTCCTCTTTGATCTTAAACTTTTAGCTCCATAATTCCTTCAATTCTAAGTGTGTGAACTGTCCATATATCCATATATCCATATATCCTAGCCATAATTGTTTCCTCTTCAGTGCTTCCTCAGGCAGCTCATTCTAAATACAGATTATCCCCTGCGAAAAGTGCCACCTAGGTCCCTCTCCCCTCGTACTTTAAGGCTATGCGCTCTAGTTTTAGAATCCTTCACTCTTGGAAGAAAATTGTGAGGGTTCACTTTATCCATGCCCTTGTGATTTTTGTATACTTTAACAAGATCACTCCTACACTCCAAAGAAAACTGTCTGCCTATCAAGCCTATCCCTGGGTTACAGGAATATAGTTCAGGTATTAAACTGAAGCAAGCTAAAACTAGGAGTTTAATGTTCAACAGCTGTTTTTCAAAGCGGACAGCGCTCATATTTTTTTAATTAATGCTTGGTGTGTGGGCATCAAAGGCAGAGCCAGAATTTTATTTCCCACCCCTAACTCCAAGAAGATGGTGGTGAGTCACCTTGCATATGTTCTGGAACACACCAAAAAGATATGTTCCAATGAGAATGGAAAATTGTCATGGAACGTCCCATCATTAGTGGCTAACTAAAAATGTTAAAGATATATTAAACTTAAAGAAAATACACGATGATCAGTAGCTCGGAAGATTGGACAAAATCTAAAAAACGGTAAAGAGTGACTAGATGATTATGAAGAAAAAATTTCAATGCAGAATAAAATAAAAGTAGTAATATGAAAGCTAAAAGTAAGAGTTTCCATTGGTATTATCAGAAGTTATTCATGCGAGCTTAGTCCTGTAGAAAGTGAATCTGGAGAATTCACATTTTGTTTCATTATAAAGGAAAGAGTAACAACCCTAAGAAGAAGCATGAGCTGCGGAGAAAGGGGAAGTTGTAGATGTCATAAGTCGTAGTCTTACAACACATAAATAGAACTTTTGCCCACCTCATCCACGCCGACCATCGATATTCGTCCCGTTTACCAGTATTGGACCGCAGCAATCTGTGCCTTGACAACTCAAGTGTTCACTCACATATTTGCCAATTGAGAAAGAACCTGTGTTCCAGATTGCAACCACCCTCTGGTGGAAGATATTTTCCTCAGATCTCCACTAATCTTCTTTCTCCTTCCCTTAAACTGATGCCCTTTGGTGTTAGACATCTCCATTATCGGGGAAAAAACATTTTTCACTTAACTGTATTTGGGACTTGGGGCCTTACAAGTTTTTTTTTGAGGGATGTGGGATTTCTCACCATATGCTTGGTGGATCAGGACTCAAGGTAAACCCTCCGTATCAGATTAAGATTAGTCTGGGGAGAGAGAGAGTGAAGGCGAATGCCCACAGCGGCTCTGCCAGCAAGATCTGGACATTTGTGTTTTTCTCAGTGTCACTGTAGGGCATAGTACAGACAAGAAGGGAGAGAACTTGAGAGCTAAAGATCCATGATTGGAAAGAACGGGGCAGTGTTATATATGTTCAGCAAGAGCAATGGGAATAAAGCCAGTTGAAGGAAGTCCTGTCCTGCTGAGGAATGAGATGGTGCTGTTGAAGATAGGTGATCTAGGTTTCAGACAAACAGAGGAAGGATACTTTAGAAAGGTCACACCCACAGCAGGCCCGTACGAAGCTTTCCATGACAGGATTACAAAAAATTGAATGTGAAATAGTGTGCGAGCTGCGCACATCATGAGCGCGAAGCGTGAAGTCCCTCGATGCCAGGGGTCTGGGGTTTTAGATGCTCTCTGATGCATTCTGAGCCTTATTTTGGAGCATTTTGCACCAAATTTATGACCAATATTTCAGAAATTAACAGGAATCTGAGAGGTAACTTTTTCACACAAAGGGTGCTGGGTGTATGGAACGAGCTGCCAGAGGAGGTAGTTAATGTTTAAGAGACATTTGGACACGTACATGGATAGGACCGATTTAGATGGATATATGGGCCAAACGCGTGTGAATGGGACTAGTTTAGATGGGACATGTTGGCCGGTGTGGGCAAGTTGGGCTGAAGGGCCTGTTTCCACACTGCATCATTCTATGACTAAAAAGTTAAGAAGAAAAATGCATGTAGATAAGTAGAGCAGATTTGAAAGAGGAGTGCAATGTAAAGGCAGAGAGAGGTTTATGGGTGGAAAGGAACATAGGAAAGGAGGGGGGAAAGTGGGCTTGGGCAGATGGGTGAAGGGAAAATAGACACAAAGTGCTGGAGTAACTCAGTGGGTCAGGCAGCATCTGCGGAGAATATGAATAGGCGACGTTTCACAGAGTGCTGGAGTAACTCAGCGGGTCAGGCAGCATCTCTGGAGAACATTGATAGATGACATGTCACAGAGTGCTGGAGTAACTCAGTGAGTCAGGCAGCATCTCTGGAGATTATATTTCGGGTCAAGACCATTCTTCAGTAATATTCATGATGTGACATGCATAGACATTCCTGAATGTTACCCAAACCGTGAGCTACTTTGTTACGGTGTTTGCCCTCTCCTATAATGTCTCTGCTGCCTTGGGTGATGCAGGACAGGACACAAGCTTTGGGACATGGTGCGAAGCTGTTGCAGTCCGTCCCAGCCTGGTAAAAACCTGGATGGAGTGGATGTGGAGAGGATGTTTCCACTAGTGGGAGAGTCTAGGACCAGTGGCCACAGCCTCGGAATTAAAAGACATTCCTTTAGGAAGGAGATGAGCTGGAATTTCTTAAGTCAGAGGGTGGTGAACTGTGGAATTCATTGCCATAGACAGCTGTGGAGGTCAAGCCAATGGACATTTTTCAGGAGGAGATTGATAGATTCTTGGTTGATACGGGTGTCAGAGGTAATGGGGAGAAGGCAGGAGAATGTGTTTGAGAGGGAAAGATAGAGCCATAGAGTGATACAGTGTGGAAACAGGCCCTTCGGCCCAGCATGTCCCATCTGCACTGGTCCCACCTACCCACGTATGATCCATATCCCTCCGAACCTGTCCTATCCATGTACCTGTCTAACTGTTTCTTAAATGTTGCGATAGTCCCCGCCTCAACTACCTCCTCTGGCAGCTTGTTCCATACACCTACCACCCTTTGTGTGAAAAACATACCCCTCAGATTCCTATTAAATCTTTTGCCGTTCACCTTAAACTTATGTCCTCTGCTCCTCGATTCACTTACTCTGGGCAAAAGACTCAACCATATCTATTCAAATCATGATTTTATACACCTCTATTAGACTCTCCCGTGCTCCATGAAATAGAGTCCCAGCCTACTCAACCTTTCCCTATAGCTCTGGCCCTCTAGTGCTGGCAACATCCTCGTAAATCTTCACTGTACCCTTTCCGGTTTGATGACATCTTTCCTATAACATGATGCCCAGAACTGAATACAATATTCTGAATGCGGCCTCACCACCTTCTTATGCAACTGCAACATGACAAACTGCAACATGACCTCCCAACTTCTATACTCAGCCTGACCCGCTGAGTTACACCAGCACTCTGTGAAACGTCACAGAACAGGGCAAGATTAGCAAGTTTGCTGATGATACAGATGTGAGTGGTTTTGCATATAGTGAAGATGGTTGTGAAAGATTGCAGCAGGATCTGGATCAATTAGCCAGGCGGGCAGAGGAATGATTGTTGGTTGCATGGTTCCTTGAAGGTCGTGTCGCAGGTATATCAGGTGGTCAAAACGTATTTTGGCAATTTGGCCTTCATCAGTCAGAGTATTGAGCATAGAAGTTGTGAGGTCATGTTGCAGTTGTGTAAGATGTTGGTGAGACCGCATTTAGAATATTGTGTTCAGTTCTGGGCACCATGTTATAGGAAAGATGTCAAATTGAAAAGAGTACAGAGATCCCCATCCTGAATCAGTCCAATCAGGGTGTGTTGTCCGCAAACTTGAGAAGCTTGACAGAGGTGTCTGTGGAGGTGCAGTCATTGGTGTGGCGAGAGTAGAGGAGAGGGGAGAGTACGCATCTTGCGGTGCTCCTAGGCTAAGCGTTTGCGGGTCCGAGATATGCTTTCCCGTCTCACATGCTGCTTCCTGTCAGTCAGAAAGCTGGTGATCCACTGACAGAGGGGTTCAGGCACAGTCAACTCAGAACGTTTGGAGCGTAGTAGCTCTGGCACAATGGTGTTGAATGCAGAGCTAAAATCAACAAACAAAATCCTTGCATAGGTCCCCTTGCGGTATAGGTGCTGGAGGATGAAGTGTAGGCCCAGATTGACTGCATCATCCACAGATCTATTGGCCCAATATGCAAAATGCAGAGGGTCCAGCAGAGGGCTTGTGATATTTTTCAGCTTGGCCAGCACAAGCCTTTCAACGGTCTCCATGACTACAGAGGTCAGTGCAACAAGCCTGTAGTCGTTAAGACCAGTAATCCTTACCTTTTTGGGTACAGGGACAATAGTGGAGACTTGAAGCAGGCAGGGACCGTGCATCTTTGCAGGTACTGGTTAAAAATGAGTAATTGGGTGTGAAGTGGGGGTGGGAAAGGGTCCACTCTTTTCATTACTGGAGTCTTGCCTTAAGTAGGTGTGAGGTGGTGAATGGGAAGAAGAGGGTGCAGGGTCCATTCTTTGCAGACTTGGGTCTGGCTGTGTTTGTTGGGGAGGGGGTACCAGGGTTACGTTTCTGATTTTCAAACCTACAGTAAAACTCATTCAGGTAGTTCGTCAGCTGATGATTGTCCAAAGAGCAGAGGGCTTTCCTCTTATAGCTGGTGATTTCTTGCATGCCCTTCCAAACTGAAGAAGAGTCACTAGCTGAGAAGTTACTTCTCAACTTCTCAGAGTACATTTCCTTGGCAGCTCCTATTCCTCTTCTCAGCTCTTTATCGATTAGGCTATCTTTTAACTCTTTAACGACTAGGCTATCGGCTTGACGCATATTTGACCCCCCACCCCCCGATCTCGAAATGGAAATGTTACATCTGTATATAATGATCCCATTAAAATGTATATTTATGTCACAAACTATGGAATTCATATTTTTCAGTATTATTATCAAGGACAAGAAAGCAGTTCCAATTGTTTGATATTATTTGATATTGTTTAAAATTATTCATATGGAGGAGAAAATATAATAGCTCTAAAACCTACCTTAATTTTGCAATCTCACTAAAGATAATCCCCTTTTCCTTCTTTCTCATCTCACTCTCCCCTCCCTTCCCCTCTCTCTCCCCCTCCCACATCCCCCCCCCCTCTTTCTGGCAGGCGGGATGAAGATGAAGGTGGCGTGGGCCCAGCGGGAGCAGCGTGGGCCCAGTGGGGGTGGTGTGGGCCCAGTGGGAGTCAGCGGGGGTGGTGTGGGCCCAGCGGGGGTGGCTTGGGCCCAGCCGGGGTGGCTTGGGCCCAGCCGGGGTGGCTTGGGCCCAGCCGGGGTGGCTTGGGCCCAGCCGGGGTGGCTTGGGCCCGGCCGGGGTGGCTTGGGCCCGGCCGGGGTGGCTTGGGCCCGGCGGGGGTGGCTTGGGCCCGGCGGGGGTGGCGTGGGCCCGGCGGGGGTGGCGTGGGCCCGGCGGGGGTGGCGTGGGCCCAGCAGGGGTGGCTCGGGCCCAGCGGGGGTGGCTTGGGCCCAGCGGCGGTGGCTCGGGCCCAGCGGGGGTGGCGTGGGCCCAGCGGGGGTGGTGTGGGGGGAAGATGGCTTGGGCCCCGGCGGCGGGGGGGGAGGCGAGGGGAGCGGGCCCCGCCGCAGCGGCGTCTGGTGTTGGGGTTACAGCCGCTGGGTTCAGATTCAGCCACTCCCGCCCGGCGACGGGAGGACGATCCCCTGGTCGCCAGGCAAGCCGTTGGTGAGGCTCCGACGCCGCGGATGGAGACGCTGGATCGGGCGGGCAGACACTGCAGAAATGGGTACTCCCTTATCCCGCGGGCCAGATTTTTTTTTCCGATTGTTTTTCTCTTTTTTTTCGTTTTTTTTTTTCCCTCTGAATTTTTTCTTACTCTGGGAGGAAAATGGGGAGTGTGGTCGCACCCAATGCACTCCCCCCCCCCCCCCTTTGGATGGCCATGCATGGGTCCTTTGTGTCTAACAGGGCAGTTTTAACATTGCTGGGAGAGTAGTGGGTGGGTGCAGAAACTTGACTGAAGGAGCTGAACATATCTTAAGAAGGCAACAGTGATTATATTTCCAAATCAGACATTTATGAAGCTTCCTGAGGATGTGAACAGTGTGATTGTAATCAAAGTTTTCATCTCTTCTTGATTAATTGTTCCAATCTTCTGAGTTGGTACAGTAAAGCCAGCAAGGTTTTGTTAGTGGCAAATTGTGTTTGACTTGCTTGATTGAATTCTTGATAAGGTAGCACAGAAGGTTAATGAAGGGAATGCTGTGATTATAGTGTATATGGATTTTCAGAATACATCTGACAAATCCCAAACAAAATACCTGGTAAAGGTAGAAGGGGGTTGTGATTAGAAATACTCTTTCTGCTCAGTAGTTCAGATCTGCATCTCGCTGCCTGTCACAAAAAATGTGTGTGGGAGTGGAGGGAGGCAGTGAGGAGGGGAGGTGATGGAAACAGAATCAATCCCTGGTTTGTACGCAACAAAAGCTTTTCACTGTACCTCAGTATACGTGACTAGAAACTAAACTCAACTAAACTATGGGGCTGGGTAGGTACTTCCAAGGGAATAACCATATAACAATTACAGCACGGAAACAGGCCATCTCGGCCCTACAGGTCCGTGCCGAACATCTTTTTTCCCTTTGTCCCACCTGCCTGCACTCATACCATAACCCTCCATTCCCTTCTCATCCATATGCCTATCCAATTTATTTATAATAATTAGCAGGATTGTGGGAAAAGAGCTGGGATCATGCAGGGAGCTGAAATGGACTTGATAACTGGAACAAATTTCTGATTCAAATTGTATTACAGGTACATGATTTTGCCTGTCCGTACTCTGGGTAATTAGATTGTGACTTTATTGATCATTTTAAATATTATTAGAAAAGCTACCGTGTAGTTTGTTTCTCGTTAGTAAGGCTTTGTCTCTTTACTACCCCCACCAGTCATTGTCGTCACACCTTCAAGGTGATTCATTACTAACCACTCTTGGGCAGAGAAATACTGCGCAATATTGGCTGCTGGTTTAATTGCCAACACAATGGAAACCTAAATGCTTTCTGCAGTGATTTATTTCAGCTATAAAATGCATCTCCTGCATTCTAGGATGATAAAGGAGAAAAATAGATTTATACCACTTGTCTGTTAAATGATTCTCTGCAATCTGAATAGGTTGCAAAAGTATAAACATCAGCATTGAATGATTTCTAGCTTACCTTATAAATAATAGAAACGTTGTTTGTATCATGCTGCCGAGTTTGCCCTTTCCTATGGTGTTTTAGCTGGGCATTCAATGTGCTGATGCACTGGCACTCCTGCAGCAGTTTGCTTAGCTTCAATTAAATTATATCCGCTTGCGGGTGAGTCCTGAGCATGGAGGCATAAACACAAAAAGCTACTCACCTGCCAAAGCCAATAGCAGATTTACATAACAATTACTTGCACATGATGAGAATGTAGACCTGGCAGCCACTGAAGCTGAGAGATTTGCTCCATTTAGAGAATAGACGGTATTTATAAATGAGAGAAAGGGAAATTAATGTAAAATATTCAACCTTTGCGTAGTATTACCGGATTAAAATTATCACAGCAGGAGGTATTCGGACTGGTGATCTGAAGCTTGGATATAAAGTGCACCGTAGAAGTTATTGAAGAGTGGATGGGAGCTTAGAGAGGCAGCAGATTCACTGGAGCTCAGTGCCCAGACAGTGAGCACTATAGTTACCATCCATAGAGTGAAGGACTGGGCCAGTTAGATAACCTAAGGTTCCCTGTCTCCTGAGGAGCACCCTTTATTTCTGATAAGTAAAGTGAAAGTAATTATCACCAAATGTAGTTTTCTGGTTGTTTCCTGTTAGTACATTTGATAATTCCAATAACATAGTAACCTATCTTTGTGACTGCAGTTGTCCCCGATTAAAGCTGTTTCAGAATAGAATATTTGTGTTGGTTTATTACTGTCATGTGTACCGAGATACAGGAAAAGGTTTTGTTTGTGTGCAATCCAGTCAAATCAAGTCATACTGTTATTACATAAGTAAAATCAAGCCATGCACATGTACAAAATTCAAAGAAAACTACCAGTAACAGTATTAAAGTGTTACAGTGGCAGAGAAAAAGTCCAAGGTCTGCAATGAGGTGGATTGAAAGATCAGGACTACACCCCAGTTTATAGGAAGATGGTTCCGTAGTCTGATAACAGCAGAGAAGGAACTGAATCTGATGGTGTGTCAAGCTTTTGTATCTTGTGCCCAACAGGAGTGGGGAGAAGAAATAATGACTGGGCTGATAAAGGTCCGTGGTTATGTTGGCTGCTTCCCCGAGGCAGTATGAAGTGTAGATGGAGTTGATAGTGGGAGGTCTGGTCCGTGTGATAGATTGGGCTACATCTACAACTCTGCAATTTCTTGCGGTCTTGGACAGAGCTGTTGCCAAGCCAAGTTGTGATACATCCCGATAGGATGCTCTCTATAGTGCGTTTGTAGAAGATGTGAGAGGCGATGGAGACATGAGGAAGTAGAGATGTTGGTGTGCTTCCATGTAAATGCTGATTCAATGCAGTTGGTCAAAGGCAATGTTGTTCGTGATTTTTCTGCCTATGAACTTTATCTCCTTTTCAACACCATTGCTGCTACTTGGGGCATATACTTCACCTTGCTTCCTGAAGTCAAGATCTAACTCCTCCCCTTTGCTGAATATGACTGCAGGTGCTGGAATCCTAAGCTCCAACCTGAAACATCCTCTGTCCATTTCCGTCCACAGATGCTGCCTGATTTCCTCCAGCAATTTGTTTTTTGCTTGGAATAAAGTGTGCTTGCTACCATGATTCATCTCATAAAATGAAAGTAATTTCCAATTAATCTGATGATGAGTGTAGCTATGGTTCAGAGTGAAATCTGCACTGGATTAGCTCCTCATTTCTTACATGCTGTGCACTGGAGTGACGACACTTGCAATGGTGTTGCTGCAAAAACAAAATCAGCCCTTGAAAAATAACTGCATGTTTCAGTGAGAAGTATCTCGAGCCTCAGACTGCATGTAATCTCTACCTGTGCTGTTTAAATTCTAACGTACCTGTGCCCTTTGCTCATATTCTCCCTTTTTCGAATGAATTAACCGTTTCCATGTTTTCCTTATCATTGCAGAGAGGGCAGAGTCCAGTAGTGTCCTCTGTGATTGGCAGTGTCTGTAGAGGTCGTCCGATTATCATTCAAGAAGTCCAGAGTTTTCATTAGAACAAGGTTATTCGGCTCATAAACCCAAATATCTTTAACTGATTCATTCCACCATCCCACCTCAACCTGTGTATTCCCTGAAGAGGTATGAGTGGTCACTCGCTCACCTTTGTCCTGAAATAGAGGAAACATGTAGGGAGAGAGAGATAGATAGCAGTGGAGGTGGGGTGGAGGAACTTTACGCAGGGGCTGGTAGGACAGAGATCTCTGATTCTTCCTCTTGGGTGCCATGTGGACTCGAGGATTGGTATAAGGCTGATCTATACATTGCCTTTTGTTAATATTTGTTCTGTGATTGCCTTATTAAGCGTGAGATGAAGGAATAATGATCGCGGTGTGTACAAAATGATGGTTTGTTTCTGATGGAGCCCGGCCGGGAAATTAAAGTACATATTAAATGCGAAACATTGGCGTTGCTGAAAATGTAAATCAGGTTGCTGTATAATCTGGCCGGAAAATCGGAATCTAGCAGAGAATACGCAACTTGGTTGTTCAGGTGTGGATAGTCCACGAGAGAATAAGTAAAAGGGGAAGGAAGTCAGGGAGGTGGAACTAATGTACCAGTTCAGTCATGGTCTCCTGCAGTGTGCTTGATGTAGAGGATGGCTGATGGACAAATATTGCCACAGCCAAACTCAGCTGCTGAATACGGAGTGAATGGATGGTCAGCATTAGGATCACAGACATCGTTACAGCCCAGTATTTGTTGCCTTTTCGGGGTGCTCTCGTTCCTGGTGGAATAAATTAATTAGAAACTGAACAGCCACCAGGAAGTATCATAGATTGCTGGTAAAATCCCAGGTACTGCCGAGAAAGGTTTGGAAATTTCCGCAGAGCAAAAAAAGAAGGCGGTTGCTTCCACATTCAGTTTCCTCTGACGTTTGCCAATAATCTATATTTTTTCTTAACTGTAATTACATGTTGCCCGATGCAGTGATTCAAAAAGGCTCTGTTCCACAATCAGCGGGAGTATTTCATCCATAGCGCGGGGAAAGAAACACACATGACACAGTACGTGTGCATTCTGGTCCTGAGCAGCTCACTTGATTGGCACCACCTAAAATATTCATTGTCTCCACCACATGTGGCATGGCCTCAGAATGCAGAGCCGTTACCTGCCCAGGGCCCTCCACCTGCACCTACCAACCTTGTGATTCTACTGCAAACAAGGATCATGTATGTTCGCCTTCACGTCATGCATCATCCTGACTTGCAAATACACTGTTGTTCCTTTACTGTTGCTGGGTGGACACTCCACCATTCAAAACAGTCTCCAAGCTGCAGACTCTCACACCACGGGGTCTGACTGTGCTGGGTCCTAGTGGGTGTTCCACTGGGTCTTCCCCTTCCCCCTAGCACCATGTGATCGCAGCTCTTCCCCATCCCCATATAGTCTTCATACCCCCCTCCTCCCTGACCACCCACCACCCCCTTACCAGACATCATCTCGGCCTCTGTCCACACACCTGCCTTGCTTCGGCCCCAACTCCCATCTTTGCTGTGTGTTCATCATCCCCCCTCAGCAGAGGCCTCACCTTTATACCCCTCCATCCCCACCTCAATGAGTTCCACATCCACCACGATGTGGAGCTCTTCTTCCGTTGCCTCCGCATCCAAGCGTTTTTTCATGGGAAGGAGTTCTCACCCCCCCATTGATGACCCCTTCACCCCCCCCCCCCCCCCCATGGCCATCTACCTGCTTTAGACCTTTTTATTTTAAACTGTCGGCGGGACATCAACTGCCTCAACTTTTCCACTCCCTTTTCTCACTCTAACCTCTCCCCCCCCCCCTGAACGTACAGCCCTCCACTCACTCTGCAACAACCCACACTGGGTGATCAAACCTGCGGACAAGGGAGGTGCCGTGGTAGTCTGGCGCGCTGAACTCTACTGGTCTGAGGCCAGGTGCCAACTCTCAGACACCTCCTCCTACTTATCCTTGGACCATGACCCCACAGACGAGCATCAGGCCACTATCTCTAGCACCATCACTGGCTTCATCACTTCCAGCTCCGTGCCCTCCCAAGCCTCCAACCTCATCGTTCCCCAGCCCCACATGGCCCGATTTTACTTTCTCCCCAAAATCCACAAACGTGACTGTCCTGGCAGACCCATTGTTTCTGCTTGTTCTTGCAGGTAACAAACTACTGACCGACATCTACTACAAACCCACTGACTCCCATGGCTATCTGGACTACACTTCTTCTCACCCTTCTTCATGTAAGGACTCTTCCCCCCACCCCCCCCCCCCCCCCCCACCCCCTACCCCCAATTCCTCCGTCTACGCCGTACCAGCACCCAGGATGAGGTGTTCCAAACCAGGGCATCGGAGATGTCCTCATTCTTTAGGGAACGGGGGTTCCCCGCCTTTGACTATAGATGATGCTCTCACCATGGTCTCCTATATATACCGTAGCTCTGCTCTCACTCCCCATCCCCCCACTCGTAACAAGGAACCATGCAGCGTGGAATCAGCCTCTTCTGTCCAACTTGCCCAGACCAGTGAACATGCCTCATCTATAGTAGTTGCACCTGTCTGCGTTTGGCCCATATCCCTCCAAACCTATCCTATCCACCTACCTATCTAAATGTTCATAAACTTCCTCAACTACCTCCTCTGGCAGTTTATTCCATATACCTACCACCCTTTGTGTAAAAAAAAGTTGCCCCTCGGGTTCATATTAAATCTTTTCCTCATCTTAAACCTACGTCCTCTGTTTCTTGATTCCCCTACTCTAGATAAAAGACTATTCATTTACCCAATCTATTCCTCTCATGATCGTATACCTCAATAAGATAACCCCTCATCCTCCTGTGCTCTAGCTTGCTCAACCTCTCCCTATAGCTCAGACCCTCGAGCCCTGGCAACATCCTCGTAAATCTTCATTGCACCCTTGCCAGATCAACATTTTTCTTATAACAAGGTGACCAAAACCTAACACAATTTAGGAATGGGTTCTAGCAGTGGTATTTGATTGTATTGTTCTTCTGTTTGGCTGGGAAAAGGGTTCAAATGCAGTGCTGGGCAAGTTAGTGGTTCAAGATTCCAACACTTTTACACCATTGATGTTGAATATTGACACTTTATATATCTAAAAAGTGAAATATATAAAATGTTGCTGTATATATCTTTACAGTAAATGCAGTTGTTCAGCACAGAGGCGGGCCCCCATATCCATTCTGATCTTTTTGCCCACCTGCACTATTCCCATTTGCCAGCATTATATCGGTATTCTTCTGTGTCTTGTCAATTTGAATGTCTGTCTTAATGTCTCTTAAACATAGTGTTTGTATCTGATTCCACCACCACCTCTGGCAGCTGAGTTCCAAATATCAATCACACTCTGTGTAAAAAAAACACCACCAGATCCTCTTTAAAATTCCTTCCTCACACTTTATATCCCATGCTTTCTTATTTTTTGATTCCCTTACCTTGGGAAAAAGATTCTGACTATCCACCATATCTGTCTCTTTTAATTTTATATACCTCTGTTCAGTCACCCCAAGGAAAACAACCTAGCCTATCCAATCTCGCCCTATAGCTAAAGTCCTGCAATTTGGCGAATCCCCTCTAGTCTCCCCATCACACCCTTCATATACATGACAACCAGTCTCCATAATGCTCCAAGAACACTTTAATCTGTGTTTTGTAAAGTTGTCACTGAACATCCCAAATCTTATAACCTGACCTATGAAGCCAGATAGGCCATATTGCTCTTGCACCATATATCCATATAACAATTACAGCACGGAAACAGGCCATCTCGGCCCTTCTAGTCCATGCCAAACACTTACTCTCACCTAGTCCCATCTACCTGTATTTACCATTGTCACTCTCAGGGAACTTTGGACTTGAACCTCAAGGTTCCTCTGTTCATCAACATTCCATACTCTCTTACCATTGATGTATGTCTCTATTTGACGTCTCCAAATCCAACACCTTGCACTGAGTGAATCTGAGAGAGAAGGAGAGGGTTCTCTCAGTGTCAGCATATTTTCCTCTCTGAACGTAGTCAGGTCTAATTCACTGGTCATTTATTTCAGTGCTGCACAATCACAGTATGAAACATCTGCAGTTTACAAAGAAATAACCTTTACAATAAGTTCAGTGTTTGTGTAGTGCTTCAATTTGTTCCTGAGAGAAGTTGGGTGAAATAAAATCAGCCCAACGTGAATTCTTATGTTGAGAAATAGCTTCCACAAAGGTTGTGCTGGACTGGTTACTACAGTAGCCTACTTGCGACTAAGACATTGGTTACATCCAACACTGCACATTTTTGTCCTTAAATGTTTTGCCTGGCTGGTATTGGGAGGTCAGCATGGGTGCGAAAGAGCCAGCGACTCAGGTGAGGGGCAGGTCATGGAGTTTACCTTAGTGGCATTCATTGGTGACAACGCATATGGAATGGGTACAGAACTCAGATGTACAAGCTTGCTCCACCAGCTGATCTGATCTTGGCTTCAGTTGCACATCTATGCATCTTCCCCATTACTCTTGATATCCGTACAGTACAAAAATCGGCCTTGTCTCAGCTTTGAATGTGTTTAATGACTCGGGCTCCACAAAACAATTATTCCTTGTTCCAACTTAAACCGGTCACTGCTTATTCTGAAGCTGTGCTGCTTAGATCTTGGTCCCTGCCATCAGTGGGGGAGCAACCCCACAGCAGCTATCAGATCAAGCCCCTGAATTTCCATTCATCTCATCTCTAATGGAAGGTACATCCGGTTCAACACTTAATTCCAGGATCTGCTGCAAGCAACCACTTCAATCAATGCTTAATTAGAATAATGAGACGAGAGATGTGTTAAACATTTCTCTACAGCTTTATAGAATTGTTCATTTATAGTGAAATTGAGTGGGATGCAAAGTATTTGTGCCAAACATTTACAGACAAATACAAATAATGATATTGGCCCTGATGCTTACTGGAAAATCCAGGCAGTTTACACAGTGTTTCTTCCTATGATTTGTGCGTTTTCAGTTGAATTCATCAAGGAAAATGTCTGATAGTATTTCTGTAGAGGCAGGCCTGTGGACAACAGACGGCCCAGCAGTTACCAGATTAGAATACAGTTTAGTTAAGGTGATGAGATACCAAGGCACTTTGATAACTAAAAGTGACAACAAAAAAAGGCCTGTCTGTAAATGCCTGGTATGTGCACCTTTCCCAAACTGGGCTTTTCCAGAAATGGTACATAAATCCAAGGCAATTGACAATTTACCTGTTGGTCATCTGATGGTAGTTAAGGATATTATTGCTTGCCTTGTACCAGTTAGTTTATTTACTGTTTACTTTTTTTGAGCTTGTGATGAGCTTTCCCTTCTCTTCAGTCCCCCAGGTACTTAAAAGCTGCACAGATTTTATTGAGAAATATGGAGTGGTGGATGGTATTTATCGACTTTCGGGAATTGCGTCCAATATTCAGAAGCTACGGTAAGTTGCTATACCAGAAAGACAGAGTATATGGCATAACAGTTGGTTTTGTATTGCATCTTTGTCCTTTGTTGCAAGAGGCATATAGTACAACCATATAACCATATACCAATTACAGCACGGAAACAGGCCTTCTCGACCCTTCTAGTCCGTGCCGAACACGTATTCTCCCCTAGTCCCATATACCTGCGCTCAGACCATAACCCTCCATTCCTTTCCCGTCCATATAACTATCCAATTTATTTTTAAATGATAAAAACGAACCTGCCTCCACCACCTTCCCTGGAAGCTCATTCCACACAGCCACCACTCTCTGAGTAAAGAAGTTCCCCCTCATGTTACCCCTAAACTTCTGTCCCTTAATTCTCAAGTCATGTCCCCTTGTTTGAACAATACGGATATGCTGCTAAAGAAAACTGGTGAGAAATATTGGCTTCCTAATATGTTCCCTCAATGCTGTAGTTGGGGTATGTAGGATCATGCATTGATGAAAGAGCAGGGATATATTTGCAGATCAGGATGGTGTGTAACTTGGAGGGATGGTGTTCCCTTGTACTCACTGCCCTTGTTCTCCTTTGAGATAGTGGCCATAAATTGATCAGTCTAGGTGAATAACTGCAGTGAATTTTGTAGGTGGCACATAGTGTGCCACTGGTTTAATGTGATGGATGAGGTGGAAATAAAAGGACCGCTTTGTCCTAGAAGATGTAACATTTACTCAGTACTGTGGGAGCTGTACTCAATCAGCTACGTGGAGAGTATTCCAAAATGTTACCGCCTCGTGTTCTGTTGATAACAAAAAGAGATCTCAGTCAAGCAGCATCCGTGGAAAAAGAAATTGTAATACTTTCAGTCAGGACCCTTCCTCAGAACTGGGGGAAGAGTGGAGGATTTACAGTGGTCAAAGCAGAGCTGGGGAGACGAGAGACAAAAGCCTCTATGAGAGTGGTTACGACAGATCAGGTGATAAGGAGCCTGATTCATGACCATAAGATGGGTATTTAAAGAAATACCTACTCGCCCTTTTTCTTTAAATGACCTTGACATTTAAAATATTGTTTATGTTAACAATTGTACAGACCTTTAACGAGTATCCTGCATTTCCTACCGTTTGCAAATTGCTCCAGGAACCCGTACGTGCTTCAGCAGTCGGCTGCAAACATATGAAACACAAGTGAAGGATGGTGTATTAGATAGATAGATAGATAGATAGATAGATAGATAGATAGACAGACAGACAGACAGACAGACAGACAGACAGACAGACAGACAGACAGACAGACAGACCTTTATTGTTATTCAGACCGAAGTCTGAACGAAATTGGAGCAGTCATACATATAATACAATAAAAACAACAATAAACACATATTAACATCCACCACAGTGAGTCCACCCAGCATCTCCTCACTGTGATGGAGGCAAAAGTCTTAGGTCTGCAGTCTCTTCCCTCCTCTTCTCCCTCTGCGCTGAGGCGATACCCCCCGGGCGATGTTACAATCAGTCCTGCGGCTCAAACACCGCGGCCCAGGGTGGTTGAAGCTGCCGCCCACCAGTCCTGCAGACGCAGCCGCTGGCCCGTGGCCGAACCCCGGACTCAGGCCACCACCGCCAGAACACCGTCCCAGCCACCCTCACGTGAGTACCGTACCGTCTTCAGCCTCGGGCTGGGCCGCCCCCGACTTGGGCGTCGCTTCTCCTTCGGGCCGGGCCGCCCCGACATGGGCGCCGAACCTCCCTCGGGCTGCAAGCGCCGCACCTCCCCGAGCTCGGCCGCTCCGACGGGAGCCTCGTTCCACCCTCGGGCTGGCCGCCCTCACGAGAGCGCCACAGCCTCTCACAGGAGCACTGTTCCAGCCCTGAGCCGGACCGCCCTCACGGGAGCGAGCTCAGGGCGAGTCCTGACGGGTTCTGCCTCCGGAGCCTCGAGGTCATCAGCTCCATTAGGCCTCAGCGCAGACGGAGGCAGAGAAGGGGAATACGACAAAAAAGTCGCATTCCCCCGCAGGGAGAGACTGCAAACCCCGTTTCAACCCCCCACCCCCCCAAAACACAAACTAAAAACCAAAAACTAGACTAACCAAAACAAAATAAACAACACAAACGGGACTGCCGATGAGCCGCCACTCCGCTGATTAGATTCCCTGACTTGTTCCACCAGACCTATACACATGGACAAACTAAGGGATGTAGACAAAGGGAGTTTGTTTTAGGCATTGAAATGAGCTGTCCTTTTGAATCGGGTCGGATCGGACGCCCCAATCTGTAGTCTGCTTTGATCATGTCTCTTTCCAGTCAAAGTTAGCCTCATTGTAATCAATTTTGAATGCTTAAAAGTAGGGAAGATTTAATGCAACTTTACAGGGTTGATGAGACTGGACCTTTTGACACAGAGTATGAAGTACATGGAAATTACGCAGGCCAAAACCGGTGCAGTACTCCAGCTCTGGCCTCATCAATGCCTTGTAAAATTGCATTAACCTTAACAAATAAAAACCATCATGCTATTAGTCTCTTGCGTAATTACTAGCTGTATCTGCATGTTTTGTGTTTCATGCACCTACTTCACTTTTCCATACCCCACTTCCCCTTTTTCCCACTTTTGAAGTCTTGCTCCATTTAAATAATAATTTCATTCCTGCTTCTAAAGTGAATAACGTCACATTTTCCCACTTTATACTTCTGCCAAGTCCATGTCCACTCACTAAAAACTTAGGAGGGTTTGTATATGCTCCTCTCAAATTGCCAACCTTCCTATCATTGTATCATCAGCAGATCTAGCTACAGCACAATCGGTCCTTTCATCCGTCATTTATCTAGATTGTAAATAGTTGAGGCCCCAGCACTGATCCCTGTGTTCCCTCACTAGTAACCGATTGCCAATCTGAAAATGACCCGTTTATTCCGACTATCTGTTTTCCATTAGTTAGCTATTCCTTTATCCATGCCAATATATTATTCGCAGGAGGAGGGCTGGTGAGAACCAGTGAGGGGGAGGCAGAGCGAGTATAAGCTGGAAAAGAGATTAATATCTTGTCTTTCACTTGGTGAATACCCAAAAAAGAATACTTTAAGTGTGTTTTCTTATCATTTTACTTGAGATAAAACAATACATTTACTTCACACACTAGCACTGATGGATTTTTAAGTGTTTAGTGGTTTTTGGCTGTAACTCTGAATCTCAAGAACACAACCAAATTTTTGACTTCGAAGAAAAACGAATGAAACTGCAGATGCTGGAATCTGCAACAAAAACAGAAATGCTGGAAGGACAGGAGACATGTTGGTTGGTGTGGGCAAGTTGGGCCGAAGGGCCTGTTCCCACACTGTATGTATGACTCTCTGACTTAGCTACTCTAAGCAGCATCTGTGGAGAGAGAGAGCATGGCTTGGGTGAGTAATCCTAACTGTTTCTGAGGAAGGGTTCCTGTCCCGAAACATCAACTAGTTTCTCTTTTTGCAGATGCTGCTTGATTGACTGAGTTCTGAAAACAATTTTGATTTTGTTTTTTGACAGTGAAGCTACTGGGGAAAAACCCTTTCAATTTAATAATGTCTGCTTAACACAAAGATTCCTCGAAGCATAACCCGTTGGCATATAGAGGGATGTCACATAGGTGGCACGCGCAAGGGGAAGAACAACCTGCTGCAGTACAAAATCCTACAAGGTTTTTACCCAGGCTTTGTTTGCAAAGAATGCTGTAAGTGGGAGCTCACCATCTCTGCCTGTTGCAGAGCTGTTGCCACTGTAGTCAATCATGGTTTTCTGCCGTACGATTACGGTCAGGTGTGTAGGAAAGAACTGCAGAAACTTATAGGAAGGAACTGTAGATGCTTGTTTAAACCAAACCAAAGATAGACAGAACATGCGGGAGTGACTTAGCGGGTCAGGCAACATCTCTGGGGGAAAAAAGGAATAGGTGACAAACCCAGGTCGATACCCTTCCTCACACTGAGAGTCAGGGGAAAGGGAAACGAGAGACATGGCTGCTATTTGCTTTGGTTGCTGTTGTTAAGGCCTCATCAGGAACCCAAAACAAAAATATTTTGCCCTGTTTTTTATTTCCTTTTTTTAACTATTGGCTAGATTTCCATTGAAGATAAATTTAGCTTTTACTTCATTTTCATTAGGTTTTGATTTTCAAAATTGTCAGCACTGCTTTTCACTGGGAGCGTACTTTAGTAAGTGCTATGTACGTTGATCAGTGATGCCTCCAAGTTCCAATTCTTGCAATAATGTTTGTAGATTCTTTCCAAAGACACATCTCACAGTGGCTTAAGCCAAACCCATGAAATCTGATCCACATACAGAAGCAAAAATCTAATTTGTTTTTCATTTAATGCAAGTAAATCATGTCTGACCTAGATGCAAATGTAGATGAGTTAAGGGCCTGTCCCACCAGCATGCGATTGCAAGCGTCTAGCACGACCAAACGTGGTCGCTTGAGGCGTACGGCCTCGGGGGGGCGGTCCCACTTCGTTCGGCGGAGGCGTATGGAGTTGTGCGGGGCTGGTCCCGACATTGCGCGGGGCTCCAAAAATCTTGCACTGTCCGAAAATCCAGCGCGCCAATGCCCTGTCGGCCCGCAGGCGCATTGAGGACGTACGCAGCGTCTCGACAAGCGTACGCAGCGTCTTGACGTCGTACACAGCGTCTTGATGGCGTACGCTTAGAGCGTGGCGTTGCGCGATGATGTCACTGCTCGGCATGCCGTTGCATGATGACGTCGCCGTGCGACGTCCAAATTCAGTCGGCCCACCTCTTGCCCAGCTGATTGGTGAGTATGATGTCGGGACCAGCCCAGCACAACTCCATACGCCTCCGCGGTTCGAATTGGGACCGGCCCCGCGAGGCCGTACTCCTCAAGCGACTACGTTTGGTCGCGTTAGACGCATGCGCTGGTGGGACAGGCCCTTAAGTGACTATGTTTGCTGACCACACCAAATTGGATTTGCAGACAGTGATGAATGTTGTCAGAAGAAACAGCGGGATATAGATCAGCTGCAGAAATGGGCAGTAAAATGGCAGATGGAGTTTAATCCGAGCATGAGTGAGGTGACGCACTTTGGGAGGTTGAATGTAAGGAGGGTATATAGTTAATGGCAAGACCCTTAACAGAATTTATGTGCAGATGGATCTTGGAGTTCAAGTTCATAGCTCACTGAACGTGGCAGTACAAGTAGATAGAGTGGTTAAGAAGGCATAGGGTATGCTTGCCTTCATTGCATGGGGAATGAATATAAGAGTCAGGATGCAGCTCTATAGGACTTTGGCTAGGCCGCATCTGGAGTATTGCATGCCATTCTGGTTGCAGAAGTGCAGGAAAGATGTGGAGGATTTTACTTTGGAGTCACGTGAGTGACTACGTGAAGAGCCCGCCAGCCCGCATGCGCGTCATTATCGTCTAACGCATGGCGCAGCGACTGGCTGGCAGGCGCACTGCTCCTCCAGCGGTAAGTTTTAAAAAGGCCCTACAGGTAAGTTTCACTTATTCTGAGGTCGTCTTTGTTCTGAAATTTTGCTTACAGGACGGTGAATTTACAAACTTGATGGAAAAGTCCAGGGCTAAGTCTAAACGGGCCGCGGGGAAACCGGCTACGGAGGACCGCGGGAGTGCGGGTAGCCAGCGGCGGTCGATATCACCACCCGAGTCGCTGACAGTGCGGTCAGCGACTTCCGACTTAGTACCTCTCGTATCCGTGCTGGTTCCCCAGAAAGGGGGTAAAGCCAAAAGTAAGATGGATAGGCCTGTGGACTCGGACGAGTCAGGCCAGGAGGACTCGCCTCCTACAGTGGATAGCGTCCTAGGACGTTTATCCCGGATGGAGCATCTAATGGAAAAGATGGTCCATCATGATATGCTCCAACAAACGGAGTTATGTCAGCGCGGCACCTGGTTCAGGGCTGCACAATGTCTCCCTCTCCCCGGAGGGGAGCGTACGGAGTCAGTACTGGGCTGACTCCGAATTCAGCGGAATGGCTGAAGAACATACTAGTATGCATGGGGTGCACGAAGCACAGGATTTGCCTGCCATAGCTTCCAAATTTGCGATACCCTCGCAAACAGGGGAACCGTTACAGGAGGAGCTGGCTGCAGGTATTAACCACCTCACCTCCCACCAGCTGCAGGAGCAGGTGATGACAGATACAGCTGCCAAATACAAGGCACCTGCGAATTGTGCAACTTGATTTGGGGATATATTGGAGGGGGCATCAGGGCCCAAGAAGTAAAAATCCAGAAAATCCTCAAATTACTGGCTTCGGGCATAACGGCATTTGCCAGGTCCGTGGATGGAGGGTCATTGTCGGATGAACAACAGGATGCCCTGGCATTGATGTGCAATGCACATTTTGAGATCAATTGTTTCCGAGAAAGTGCCATCCGACCTGCCCTGAACTCCAAATTTGCGGGGTTGTGTAAAGCCAGCAACATTCAGCCGCCGAATCTCCCCTTTGGAGAAAACCAAGGCTGTCGGGCTGATGAAGGCGCCGTCAACCAGCAAAACCTCTCAATTCCGACGGCAGCACCCCTATGCAACCACCAGCAGAAAATGGTTTCCTGAAGCTGGTGAAAGCTCGAAGGCCGTATATTCTGGGCAGCGGTCATTTTTAGGCCAAGACCCAGACCGCCCTTCTTGGAAGACGTGCCATTCCCACATTCCAGCACCCCTACCCCCCAAAAACTTGGGGGCAGAAGTAAGAACCACTGGTAACCATGGAGGTAGGTGGGTCTGGTTCCTTCCGGAACATGGGGTGTGTGGACCATTTACAAGTTAGTGGGAGATTACACTTGTTATTGAATGCATGGAGTTCGATAACGTCAGATCCATTTATACTGCACAGTATACAGGGGTTCCAAATTGAGTTCCTTCCCAATTCGTTACCACCCACCCAGCATGCACCAAACCGGACGTTCGTTCTTTCACAGCAGGAAGGTTTGGATGTGCAAGCAGAAATACAGAATTTGCATTCAAAAGGGGTAATTGAGAGGTCGAGGCATGACCCTCACGAATTTGTTTCTAATATATTTACAAGGAAAAAGAAAGATGGAGGATGCCGTATCATTCTTGATTTGACTCAGCTTAACGCTTTTGTGCAGTATAAACATTTTAAAATGGAAACCTTTGTTACTGCCAAACAACTGATTTCAAAGGATGCTTTATGGCATGCATCGATCTCAAAGATCCATTCACAGGGATCACCGGAGGTATTTGAAGTTTAACTGGATGGGGCAACAATGGCAGTTTAAGGCGTTGCCTAATGGCTTAACATCAGCCCCCAGATTAATTACCAAAATATTAAAACCGGCACGCGCTTCTCAGAGCTCAAAAATATGTTGTCATGGCATACTTGGATGATATCCTAATCATAGGGAATACTCTGGAATTAGCTAAATTAGCTGTTTCCGCCACTAAACGCTTGTTTGAGAGATTGGGGTTTCTCATCCATCCAGATAAATCTAAGTTGATACCATCCATGGTTATTGATTATTTAGGGTTTACTATTAACTCTGTTCACATGTCTGTGACTCTGCCCTGGGGCAAGAGATTAGAATTATTAGAAGCCTGCAACAGCCTTGTTGTTGTTGAGCAACCGTCTATTCGACAAGTCGACAGGGTAATTGGCAAATTAGTGGCTGCATTTCCAGCCGCTCAGTTTGGACCTTTGCATTATCAAAATTTACAACGTGCAAAGGAGCAAGCACCCAAAAATCATGCAGGTCATTTTGTTAGACCTATGCAATTACCAGCCGATGCTATTTCTGAATTACTGTGATGAACGACCAACATTCGGCATTGCTCCAATACCATTTTAGTCAGCAGTCCTTCAGTTATATCACAAACTGATGCTAGCGCTCAAGGTTGGGGTGCTACTACTACCATCTCTAGTTGTATGGGATGTACATGAGTCTTCATTGCTTCAGTCACGTGGTATTAATTATTTAGAGATGTTGGGTGCATTCTACGGGCTGAGGGCTTACTGTACAAATATGCATCATATGCATGTTCAACTTCAGGTTGACAACACCACAGCGGTGGCATATATTAATCACATGGGTGGAATCAAGTCGGTATCCTGTGATAATCTGGCTAACCTTATTTGGCACTGGTGTATTATAAGAAGCATTTGGATTTCAGCTTCCTATCTAAAAGGTAGGCTCAATACAGTGACGGACACCAGGTCACGGAAATTTAATGACAACACCGAATGGATGTTGGACCATAAAGTGTTCACCGACATTGTTGCTCGGTATGGAACGCCGGATATCGATTTATTCGCATCCAGGCTTAATCATCAATTGCCAAAGTATGTTGCATCGGAGCCACACCCAGGGGCAATGGCGATGGATGCATTCTCGCTAAACTGGGGAGGAATATTCTTCTATGCATTTCCCCCCTTTGCCTCATCAGTCGGGTCTTGCAAAAGTTCCAACAAGTCAGGCATTTTGGTAGTACCTGACTGGCCTACACAGCCATGGTTCCCATTGGTTCTGGGAATGATATCAGAGCCTTGTATGACCATTCCCAAATGTAGTAATCTGCTGGTTCATCCCGTAACAGGGGAGAGCCACCCATTACATGACCAAATAAATGTATTGATTTGCAGACTCTGAGGAGACCTTTCCTGGGGCTCGGACTGTCGGAGCGAACTTTGGACGTGATCATTGCGGCTTGGAGAGATACCACCAAGAAGCAATACATTTCCTATATTAAGAAATGGGAGATGTTCTGCTCACAGTCCTACATCACGTATGACACGGCACGTGTGACAGATGTTTTGGAATTTCTGTCCAGTCTATTTTTTGATGAAAGACTGAGTTACAGTGCCATCAATTGTGCCAGGAGTGCACTATCGTCATACTTATTGCTGGGGTCAGGTCACCACGCTGTCGGGTCTCACTCACTGATATCCCAGTTCATGAAGGGTATCTTCAACACCAATCCCCAAAGGTCAAGGTACTCGGAGATATGGGATGTAAACATTGTACTGACGCTGCTTCGGCGGTGGGCTCCAGTTACATCCTTGTCACTGGTCAAACTAACTTTTAAAGTAGTTATGCTCATGGCGCTGGTTTCGGCGCAACAAGTCCAGTCGTTGCATAAACTGCGACTGGACTCAATGGTGACATCTACCAACAAAATAACTTTCTATGTGCATGACTTAGTCAAGCAGAGCAGACCAGGGGCATCAGATCTCAAGTTGGACTTTATGGCTTGCCCCGTGGACCTTCGGTTGTGTGTAGTCACACATTTACTACAATATATCAAGGTCACAAAAAACCTCAGAGGCACTGAAGTAGCAGTGTTTGTTAGTCATAAAAAACCTCTCAAGAGGGTATCAGTGCAGACCATCTCGAGGTGGTTAAGACAGGTTTTGACTTGTGCAGGTGGACATGAATATTTTTTAATCCCATTCCACCAGGGCTGCAACAACATCAACAGCGAGGGTTTTGGACGTTCCACTCGACCACATCCTTGCGACGGCAGGATGGTCAAATAAGAGAACTTTTCAAACGTTCTATAACAAACCCATGGCCAGGCTGGGGGTATTTGCTAATTCAATTTTAGATTCTGTATTTTCTTCACAGGCAGGATGTGCTGTCTTTTACGTCTGTAGGTGCCGCCATCGGCATTGACCAAATATGAACGTGGTTCGGGAGCAGTTCCAGAAATTACACCGAGGCGATCGTGACCCTTTTCGGTTTGTAGACGGACCACCTGTCCCTTGGCTAGTGGTGGAAGTGGTCTGCTCGTCTTGTCATACCATTCTTTTTGAACGTTAAGCTTTTGTTGTATCCTGGACTGGATTTCGGATGGTGGGATCACATGCGGTACTAGTGCCTGTTTCACCACAGGCAGTGTGACTCGAGTTTGCCTTGATATCAGTCGCTGGGCGGGAGAACCCAATATCTGGTCGCGGGAGATGTTGAGCAGGTTTAGGTATACGTCTGATTCTGCTCTGTGGGATCTTCAATCACTTGTTTGACATTCCCGATGGCACGTTCAGCCAGCCCGTTTAACTGTGGGTATTTGGGGCTGCTGGTGATATGACGAAAACCCCAGCGTGTAGCAAAGTCTTTGAAGTACAGGCTGGATCCCACTTCTGACACCATGTTGAATGTACAGACCCACACATAGAGGTTAGAACTCATTGTCTTTGTTGCAGTACAAACGGAGGGAACACAACATGCTTTCATCCCCGTGGTCTGCATCAAATCCACAGAGAGAGTGTGATGCACCGGCCACAGGACCAACGTGCCCAGGGTAGGGTTGAAGATGTGGACTGGATTACATAAGGAATGTGTAGCATGCATAATCTGTGTGGTGATATATATATATATATATTATATTATATATAGTAAAGACATACTAATCTACAGTCCAGGAAAGATCGTCGGAAATATGCACGCCCAGGAATTTGAAGTTTTTGACTCTCTCCACCATCGTCCCATTGATATAAACAGGGTTGTGGGTCCTCAACCTTCCTCTTCCAAAGTCCACGATCAGTTCTTTGGTTTTACTGATATTGAGAACCAGGTTGTTGTGCTGGCACCATTTGGTTAATCGGTCGATCTCATTTCTATACTCTGACTCATCACCATTTGTAATTCGTCCAACAACGGTGATGTCATCGGCGAACTTGAAGATGGAGTTCGCACTGTGTCCAGCTACACAGTCATGAGTATAGAGTGAGTAGAGCAGGGGGCTGAGCACGCAACCTTGAGGTGCTCCCGTACTGATTGTTACTGAGGATGAAGTATTCCTGCAAATTCGAACAGACTGTGGTCTGTGGATGAGGAAGTCGAGGATCCAATTGCAGAGGAATGTGCAGAGACCCAGTTCTGTGAGCTTGGTAACCAGCTTTTTTTTTTTGCTTTTTTTTTTTCTTTTTTTTTTTTTTTCTTTTTTTTTTAATATAAATTTATTCAATTATTAAAAAATAATATTACACTACAATAAAACAAGCCAGAACCCACCACCATAATACAATACAAACATGTAATAAACTACTATACAACTATGATACAATCCTTATTGAGGATACATTCAACACCCTGCGGAGCCCAGCGGTCCCGGAACTCCCTCAGGGTGCCCGTAGACAGGGCGTATTCCCTTTCTAATCCCACCCGGGCACGGACGTAACCCCGGAAAAGGGGCAGGCAGCTGGCTCGGGTAGAGCCCTCCACCGTCTGGCGCCGTGACTCGCGGATGGCCAGCTTGGCCAGGCCCAGGAGCAACCCAACCAGGACATCTTCAGCCCTACCCTCTCCCCTACGCACAGGGTGTCCAAAGATGAGGATGGTGGGTGAAAAATGCAGCCAGAAGGCAAGGAGCAGCCCCTTTAGATATTCAAACAGTGGCTGCAGCCTCACGCACTCCATGTACACGTGGTACACAGACTCTTCCAGCCCGCAAAAGTGGCAGGCGGCTGGCGAGTCTGTGAACCGCGAGAGAAACAGGTTGCAGGGAACACCTCGGTGCAACACCCTCCACCCCAGGTCCCCAATGTAGAGGGGGAGAATCCCTGCGTAGAGGGACCCCCACCGGGGGCCCCCCCTTGGTAACCA
Organism: Amblyraja radiata; assembly: GCF_010909765.2. NCBI lineage: Eukaryota > Metazoa > Chordata > Chondrichthyes > Rajiformes > Rajidae > Amblyraja > Amblyraja radiata. The sequence goes on from NC_045988.1 coordinate 29,366,861, forward strand.
GCTTGGAGAGGATTATGGTATTGAACGCCGAGCTGTAGTCTATAAACAACAGTCTGATGTAAGTGTTTTTATTGTCCAAGTGGTCCAGAGCGGAGTGTAGAGCCAGTTAGATCACATCCTCCGTGGACCAATTGTGACAGTAGGCGTTGATATGCCCCATAACCAACCTCTCAAAGCACTTCATCACCTCGGACGGTAGTGCCACTGGTCGATAATCGCTGAGGCACGTCACCTTGCTCTTCTTGGGCACCGGCATTCTTGATGCCCTTTTAAAGCAGGTGGGAACCTCAGACCTCAGCAGTGAGAGGTTGAAAATGTCTGCAAAAATCCCAGGCAGTTGGTCTGCGCAAGTGTAATTATGCTCCTACAGCTCACCCCCTTAGTCTAGTTCAGTAAAACACCGAGTCAAGCACTGGATCAACTAACTCTTTATTCTCACTCACAAACGAACTTCCTCTACGATACCTAACCAACACCGCGGGTCCGATTCTTATCTCTACTCATCCAAGCCCTTCAGCCTCGTGCGAATAGACACCTCCAGACAGTCAACACAGTCCCAAGTGCACCTCCAGAAGATCGACTCCTATCCATGTGGTGTCCCCTCTTTTATACTGTTTCGGACCCATGGCGTGAAAATACATGGGGGGGGGGGGGGGGGTCAACCCCTAATAGCCAATCACAAATAAAGATCATATAATACATTTATTGACAGTTCCTTAACCCAATCACAAAGTACCCCATTACATTGTTTCCACAGAAGGTTCTAGTTGGAAGACATTTCACCAAAGTAAAGAAACATTTCCCCAGGTAGTATAGACAATTTCAACAAGGCTCCATACTTTAACCAATAACAAGATAACAGCAACATAATTAACAATACTTTACAACACCCCATTCTATAACCAATCCTAATCATGCATTTGCAACCCAGCTCAGCCCCTCTGCAAAACTCTCATACATATTAACAACAGGGTGGACATCTGGACATCACCCTGTGCTTGACTTCCTCCCAGGGTCCAGACTGTTTGGAGCCATGAGACTCATGGCTCTGCAGCTTTTCACAGAAAGAGAACAAGCAGGCTTTGCAAATGCTGAAATCCTCCATTTTATGACATATTTATTTGGCCAATATTATCACAGGTTTTGAGAACTCGACCAGGTATACCATATAACCATATAACCATATAACAATGACAGCACGGAAACAGGCCATCTCGACCCTTCTAGTCCGTGCCGAACACATAATCTCCCCTAGTCCCATATACCTGCGCTCAGACCATAACCCTCCATTCCTTTCCCGTCCATATAACTATCCAATTTATTTTTAAATGATAAAAACGAACCTGCCTCCACCACCTTCACTGGAAGCTCATTCCACACAGCTACCACTCTCTGAGTAAAGAAGTTCCCCCTCATGTTACCCCTAAACATCAGTCCCTTAATTCTCAAGTCATGTCCCCTTGTTTGACTTTACAATTTTTACGATTTCCTTTCAACCGAACAGGGACATAAAGATTCTGTACTCTTAAAATTTCACCTTTAAATGTACTCCATTTCTCTTCCACATCTTTCCCATAAAACAAACTGTCCCAATTTACTCCTTTTAAATCCTTTCGCATCTCCTCAAAGTTAGCCTTTCTCCAATCAAAAATCTCAACCCTAGGTCCAGTTTTGTCCCTCTCCATAATTATATTGAATTAATTATACCATCAGGTCCAGGTGCTTATCGAGGGTTAACCCCCCCGAAGGATCTTCTGAAGTCTGCATTGTTTTCTCTGGAATGTCTGAGGTTGAGGGGAGACTTGATATAAAATTATGAAAGGCATAGATAGGGTGGACGGTCAAAACCTTTTTCGCAGGGTGGAAATGTCCAACACTAAATGTCTATCGCGTAGCAGTAGAGCTACTGCCTTACAGCGCCAGAGACCCAGTTTCAATCCTGACTACAGGTACTGTCTGTACAGAGTTTGTACGTTCTCTCTGTGTCCTGTGTGTTTTCCTCCAAGATCTTCAGTTTCCTCCCACATTCCAAAGACGTACAGGTTTGTAGGTTAATTGGCTTGGTGTAAATATAAAATTGTCCCTAGCGTGTGTAGAATAGTGATAATGTGCTGGGATCGCTGGTTGCTGTGGACTCGCCGAAGGGTCTGTTTCCGCAATGTATCTCTAAACTAAACTAAACTAGGCGGCATAGCTATAAAGTGAGGGGGGGGGGATAGTTTAATGGAGATGTGCAAGGCAGGTTTTTCACAAAGAGGGTGGTGGGGGCCTGGAATGCATTGCCAGCGGTGATGAAGGAAGCAGATACAATAGTGGTGTTTAAGATGCTTTTGGATAGGGAGATGGCAGTGAAGGAAACAGAGGGATATGGATCATGTATAGGCAGATGAGATCAGTTTAACTTAGCAACATGTTCTGCACAAACATTATGAGCTGAAGGGCCCGTTCCTGGGCTGTACTGTTCTATGTTCTTAGTAAATCTTTCAAATCAGATTGTTCTCTTTGGATCCTAACTCTGCATCCATCTGCTGACTCCCCCTCTTTTCTGTGAATTCAGGAGAACAATAGGCAAGAAGGTCCCTAATCCCTGAGGGTCTGCCTCCCTTATGCAGTGTGACGATATATCCCAAGTGATTGATGTTTGAAGTCTTCAGCTTTGATTTTCTACTTAAGATCTGCAGGATGCTGGGATCAGGTGGTGTGTAGCCAGAGAGTAGGCTTTACTTTGTTGCTTTTTCACCTGATTCTGACAGGGATTGATAATGGGAGAACAGAAGTATATTCAGAGAAATGTAGTCATGCTGATTAGGGCATGATAGGAATTGTATTTGAGAGGTTGCATGTGTAAGCAGGTCAGCTACCAGCTTTCCCGTGACGAAGAGCAGGAGAGATTCTGAGAAAAGGGGAATCATAGAGCATCTGAAATTTATGAAGGCATTCGAGTTATTGAGTAGTAAAGACATTATTTTGTATAAAAGAGGCACTGAGCTTCCCACAGGCCACTTTCATCTAAGCCTTTATGGCTTTGGAAGGAGAATTGGATAGACACAAGGGAAACAAAGTTTCAGGGCTGGTGAGGAAATGCAAGAAATAAAACTGACGGATTGCTCTGGGAGGAGTGGATAGAGATTTAACGGGCCAAATGCTTTCTTCTGCACTGTATCTATTCTTTTATAGATGAGAACCATGTCCATTACTTGCTCCATTGCAGACTAAAATATCTTTGGCACGAGTGCTCAATCTTCACGGAAAAGCATTAATGGAACGTAAAATAACACGATGTACACCATAACCAGACTAGTTGAACTGCATCCATGTTGAGATGGACAGAATTAATAGACAGTGGGGGAATTAGTTAAAGATAAATGAGTCAGATGCAGGGAAAGCTGGCATCCGAGGGAGACGATGATGATAATAGAGACATAGACATAGAAAATAGGTGCAGGAGGAGGCCATTCAGCCCTTCGAGCCAGCACCATCATTCATTGTGATCATGGCTGATCGTCCCCTATCAATAACCCGTGCCTGCCTTCTCCCCATATCTCTTGACTCCACTAGCCCCTAGACCTCTATCTAACTCCCTCTTAAATCCATCCAGTGACTTGGCCTCCACTGCCCTCTTTGGCAGGGAATTCCATAAATTCACAACTCTCTGGGTGAACAATCTGGGTAAATAATGCCTATTTACCAGATTGGATTGGGGGTTAATAACTACAGGGAGAGGTTGGACAGACTTGGATGATTTGCTCGGGAACACCAGAGGTTGCGGGATGACCTGATAGAAATACATACAATTATGAGAGGCATAGATAGGGTAGACAATCAGAACTTTTTATCCAGGTCATAGGTTTAAAATGATCGGGACAAAGTTTAAAGTAGATGGGCTGGGCAGGTTATTTTACACAAACGGTGGTGGGTGCCTGGTGGTTGAGCCAGATACGATAGTTGCATTTAAAAGATTTTTTGATAGGCAGGGAATGGAGGGGTATCATTATGTGCAGGCAGATAATTGGTCTTGACATCATGTTTCGCCTGAAGCGGATGTGAACCAGGGCAAAAGACATGGTGGTGCATTGCAAGTTGGCATTGAGATACTTTGGAACATGACAAGGCAGAGTGACAAACAATGGGTTCAGTGTCAAGCTTACTCATTGAAGAAAGGGTTCCACAAAGCAGCAACTGTGTCCCTGTTTTGTCACCTCAGGAAGTGCTTGAGGCCTTGAATGATGGGAATGGAAGAAGTGAAAGAATGGTTTGCACAGCATGTGAGCAGGAGTGTGTGCTGCAGATGGACGACTGAGCCAGATGCCGGAGGGTGCAGGGCCCCTCGGCTGCTGAAAAGGGAGAAGAGGGAAAGATAGGATATACAAGCCTGGGTTTTCTGTTCCGCTCGTAGCCTGACCCAAGGAGACATGCCTCATTGAGTTACTTAATTGTCACTGAAAAATCTGTTTTGTAGTCTGTTTAAGAAAGAGTAGGATTAGATTTAAAGTTAAGATGCTGTCTGGGTTCATTACTTGTATAATAACTTATCTATTTAAACTGTAATGCTTTGGAACATTCAGAGATTGTGAACTACAAAACTGCAGATATTTAAGAAAATCAGATAATAAGCGTTTTCTGCATTATTTTTAAAAGTATTCAAAATAATTGTTAGCTCTGCAGAAAGCGAGTCTGCAGAACAAATAGTGGGCAACAAGGAAATAGCAGATGAGTTTAGTTTAGAGATAAAGCACGGAAACAGGCCCTTTGGCCCACTGAGTCCACACCAACCAGTGAGCCCACGCACTAACGTAATCCTACGCGCACCAGGGACAATTTGCAATTATACAAAACCTATTAACCTACAAACCTGTACGTCTTCAGAGTGTGGGAGGGAATCGAAGATCTCGGTGAAAACCCACGCAGGTCACGGGAAGAACGTACAAACTCTGTACAGGCAAGCACCCGCAGTTAGGGTGGAACCTGGGTCTCTGCTGCTGTAAGGCAGCAACTCTACAGCTGCGCCACTGTGCCGCCCTAATTAAACGGCTATTTGCATCAGTCTTCACTATGGAGGACACAAATAACATCCCAGCAATAACTACCAATTGAGAATTGAAAAGAGGGAGGAAATTGGGAAAATCTCGGTAATCTTGGTAATCTCGAAGGAAGTGGTGCTGAGGAATTAGATAGATCAGCAGGTTGACAAGTCTGGGCAACCTTTTCGGGTATTAATAGGAGTGGCGGTAGGTGGTTATTTGAGTGTTAATATTTCCCCCCCCCACTCTCTGCCCCCCCCCCCTCTCCCTCTCTCCTCTCCTTCTCCCCCCCCTCCCCCTCCCCCTCCCCCCCCCTCTCCCCCCCTCACCCTCTCCCTCCCCCCCTCCCTCTCTCCCTCCCTCCCTCTCCCTTCCCCTCTCTCTCTCCCTCTCTCCCTCTCTCCCTCCCTCCCCCCTCCCTCTCCCCTCCCTCCTCTCCCCTCCTCCCTCTTCCCCCTCCCTCCCTCTTCCCCCCTTCCCTCTCTCTTCCCCCCCTCCCTCCCTCTTCCCCCCCTCCCTCCCTCTCCCTCTCCCACCCTCTCCCTCCCTCCCTCTCCCTAACCCCACTCCCCCCCCCTTCCCTTCCTCCCACTCTCCCCCTCCCTCTCTCTCCCCCTCCCTCTCTCTCCCCCTCCCTCTCTCTCCCCTTCTCTCTCTGCCCTCACTCTCTACCCCCCGCCCCTCTCTAGACGCGCCTGTGAGTTGGGGGCTATGCATCAGTAGATAGGCCGATTATGGGGTAAAAGGAGCAAATTAATAATATTAATATATTAACAAGGGGGGTAGTTAGCGTATGTGTGTGTGGGGGGTAGTTAGTGTGTGTGGGGAGGTGGTTAATGTGTGTGACACCGCTTGCCGCCCCTCCCCCCCTCAACCGCACGTTGGGGGAACAGACCCAACGGGTCTGCACTTGGTCTAGTGGCAAATATAACTGTTTAAAAAGAGAGGAGGGAGTGCAGGAAACTACAGGATAAATATATAAACACCTGTAATAAGCGGGCGAATTGAATTCAAAAGGGTAGTAGTGGAGGGTTTCTTGTCTGAGTGTAACTCTGTGACCAGTGGTTTACCATAAGGACCATGCTGGGACCGTGATGTCTGACAACTTGGATGTGAAGGTATGGAGTAAGCTAAGTATGTTTGCAGATGATGCAACAATTGATGATGGTTCGGTGGTGAGGAAGGATGATTAAGATATATAGATCAGGTAAAAAGTTGGGTCGAGTAAATACATATTCAATTTAATTCTGACAAATTCTTTATTTAACACTGGTAAAGCACACCTGGATTATTATGTGCAATTCTAGTCACCATTCCATAGAAACAATGTGATTATGTTAGAGGAACTGAGCAGGTGAGGCAGCATCTATGGAGAGAAGGAATAGGCAACATTTCGGGTCGAGAAGGGTCTCGACCCAAAACGTTGCCTATTCTTTTTCTCGATAGATGCTGCCTCACCCGCTGAGTTTCTCCAGCATTTTGTGTCTACCTTTGATTTTTCCACCATCCGCAGTTCTTTCTTAAACATTATGTTAGTGGGTGTCGAGCAGACTCAACAGAGCACAGGGTTAAGGAGAGTGGAAAGAGGCTGATCTGGGGGTGGGAGGGGGAGTTTTTTCACACAAAATGTGGATGGAGTCTGGAACGCACTACCTGAAGAGGTGGTGGAGGCAAAGACATCATGCCATTGTGGAACATCAAGATACGTATTAGATTTGCCAAATCATACAAGAATGCGTAATTGGAATTATAATAGATAGTGTAATGTGCTGTCTGGGCACAGTGGGCTGAAGCGCGCATTTATGTTAGTGTTTGAGAGAGAATCGGTGAGATATGTGATTGTGAGTATTTATCTGTCTGGTGGCAAAAGTTGGTGCTTCGATCCCACTGTGCTCGATAAGATCAAAACATTACAGATGCGTCAAACATCAATAACATGATGGAGCTGCCTCTGTGTGAAGACAAATCGTTTTGCTGGCCAGTTTAGCTAAATTTACAGCTGTAAATTATTTTAATGAGGCAATTGGAAGAGAGCTTGAAATGTTTTATTTGTCTCCAGAGCTTTCATTCAATTTCAGTTAAATCAATGCTCTCTCCACAAGATCACTGTGGCCACTGGTTATTGTCAGTGAGATCACAATTTCACTGCTTTATCGAGAGGATCAATTCTGTGTGTTACCGGTCTAATTTATTATGTTGATGAAATATCCCTATCAACTTTTGATTATCTGCCCCTCTCTGGAATGAGGTTCTGGATTTTTTTATTGTAGTAAATATCAGTGTTTTAGTCATGTTAATCGGTTTCCTAGTGATATAAAATATGGTGTGAAATGGACACGAAAGACACTTGCAAACTATAGGAAATATGAAAGGATTGATCAGATGAGCCAAATGATGGCAAACGGAATTCAATCCAGACCAGTGGGAATAATGCATTTTGTGGTGACGAGCCCAACAAAGCCACCCACAATAAATGATCATGTTGAGAAATAGGGGGACCCTGGTGTGCTTGTCCACAGATCATTAAAGCTAGCAGAGCTGAGGACTATACAAAATGTGTAGGAAGGAACTGCAGATGCTGGTTTAAACCGAAGATAGGCACAAAAAGCTGGAGTAACCCAGCGGATCAGACAGCATCTCTAGAGAAAAGGAATAGGTGACGTTTTGAGTCGAGACCCTTCTTCAGACTTCACTTGCACCTCCTCCAACCACATGTACTGTATCTGTTGTTCAACGTGTGGATTCTTATACATTAGTGAGTCCAAACGTAGACTGGCGATTGTTTCGCTGAACACCTTCGCTCAGTTCGCCTGGACCTACCAGATCTCCCGGTTGCAAAACACTTTTAATTCCCCTTCCCATTCCTGCACTGACCTTTCTGTCCTAGGCCTCCTCCATTGTCAGAGTGAGGCCAAATGCAAATTGTAGGAACAGCATCTCATATTTTGCTTGGGCAGCTTACAACTCAGTGGTCTGAGACCTTGCCAGGCCTTGGAAAAGGCAAAAAATTGCCTTGATTCGCTCAGGTTTCCCTGAAAATCTTTTTTTTAATTTTTTTATTTGAAAGTGTCCCTTCGGCCCATCTATACTATAGTAGCCCACGAGGTTCCCTTCGGCCCTCCTGTACTAGCCCCCAGCCACCACTCTCTTGTGTTGTGATCATAATATTCCAAAGTGATTTCACCCAGATTTTTCTCCCCCAAATTTAAATTTTAAAGTGTCCCTTCGGCCCATCCCGAAACGTTGCCTATTTCTTTCGCTCCAAAGATGCTGCCGCACCCACTGAGTTTCTCCAGCATTTTTGTTTACCTTTGATTTTCCATCATCTGCAGTTCCTTCTTGAACATTTTGTCTACTCCACTGCGATATCTCCTCAAGGTATGCCTACTTTGAAGTTCTCCTCCTCCCTCCGAAGACAGTTTCACAACCTCCTCTCTGACTGCCCCCCCCCCCCCCCCCCTCTGTGATTCCCCCTTCCCTCCAACTCTACGACCACATCCTAACCCAGACCCGATACCACAGCCACATTTGCTTCCTCGGGACTTGCCTACACCTCCATCTTGTACCTCATGGCTTCCAGCTCCTGTTCCCTACCTCCCAGTTCGGACCCAAGCAGTTAGTCTGAAGAAGGGTTTCGGCCCGAAAAGTTGCCTATTTCCTTCGCTCCATAGATGCTGCCTCACTCGCTGAGTTTCTCCAGCACTTTTGTCTACTTACAACCCAGTGGTATGAATTTTGAACACTTGCATTCCCTCTCTCTCTGTCTCTCCCCAACCCAAATCGTACCAGGTTCAAAGTCGTCTTATTGAGTCTCATTGTCTGTATTCTTCACCTAGGCCTCAGCTAACAATGGCCAGTTCCCTTTATCATCGTTATTTTTTTACATGGCTTTCATTAATTTGTTCGATATCTCTACATCACCGTATGTACATCTTGTTTCCATTTCCCCTGACTCTCAGGGTCTCGACCCGAAACGTCACCTAATCGTTTTCTCCAGAGATGCTGTTTGACCCGCTGAGTTACTCCACCTTTTGTGTCTATCTAAGGTTGGGGACTAATTTGGTTGAGAGGGCAAAGTGCAAACAAAGAGGATACAGGGGAGATTTTTGAAAGAGCAGATCAGAATAGCTACTTTCAAACAGTTGGTGGTGTGGGAAATTGTCAGGGTATTTCGATAGAGGCAAACCCCTCAAAGTATTTAAAGAATATTTGAACATGCTCTAAATATAATCAATAAGGAATTCCGTGTTAAAAATATATGTAGTTACTGGATTCCCTTGTGTGACTTAATGTAAAATTACGTTTGAACAGTGCTCCTCTGAAGCATGGAGTCATATATCATGGAAACAGGCATTTCAGTCCAACGCCCATGCTGACCGAGGTGCCCCATCTAGCTAATCCAATTTGCCCACTTCCCGAAAAAACCTTTCCTATGCATGAATCTGTCTAGGTGTCTTTTAAATCTTGTTGTTATTCTGTCTCAACTGCTTCCTCTGGCAGCTCTTTCCACAATCCCACCACCCTCTGTGTGAAAACGGGTACCTGTCAGGTTCCTATTCAATCTTTCCTCTCTCATCGGGCGACAGTTTGCTGTTTTCACTTTATAAAGGAGCGATAGAAATGTAATCTACTTTTACATTTTTCATTCTTAAATCACGGTATGGTTTATTTCAAAAATAGTTTCTTCTGCTTCATTTCTCTTCATTTGATGAGTTCCAGACTTGGTTGTGCCATCAGGATAGATATGGACCACAAGTTGAAATGATTTTATTGAATGTTTTAAGCCATAAATGCAGGAAGTATCCCACACGGAGAGCTGCAGGTGCAGGAAGTGTCTCCAGCTGGAGGAGTTGTGTTCCGTGTCTTGAGGCTTGAGCAAGAGCAGATGGTCCATCTGCAGCGTGCATTCCAGGACTGCTCTCACTGGCAGTGTTCAACTCAGAGCACCGGTGACTCTGGTGATCCTCCGCACTCCCTTTCTGATTGTACATTGATTCAACCCCGATTTGCATTAAAAGACTGGAGACTATTCTAGCATTTTCAAATTCTCATCCGTCCCCACCTCTGGCCCCCTTCTCCATCAAGATAAGTTGCAGCTGTAAATATACTTAAACCCTGCCAGCAATAAGATGAATTGTGGATTATCACCAATCAGTAAAACAATCTTAGGCAATCAACAGAGCACCAACTTACTCCATCCAGCTGCTGTTATTGAAAAGTTCTCACAGTCAGATAAAATTGTGGTGTTTATGTCTCGGTATTTGCATGTACACGCATGCAGCAGGCTGGTCAGGAGACCCTGGACAGTAGCTAGCTCTAAGTGATCTTCAAATCTGAGAGCTGGTGGGAAGTCAAATACCAGGGCGAGAGATTTAAGTAATTGGTGAAAGAATCAAGGGGGAGATGAGGGGAAATGTTCTCATCCAGTGGATGGTGGAGTCTGGCACTCGCTGTCTGAAAGGATGGTGGAGGCAGCTGCACTGGGAGGTTATTTAAGACTGAGGTGAGAAAAAATGTTTTCACCCAGAGAGTTGTGAATTTATGGAATTCCCTGCCACAGAGGGCAATGGAGGCCAAGTCACTGGATGGATTTAAGAGAGAGTTAGATAGAGCTCTAGGGGCTAGTGGAGTCAAGGGGTATGGGGAGAAGGCAGGCACGGGTTATTCATGGGACGATCAGCCATGATCACAATGAATGGTGGTGCTTGCTCGAAGGGCCGAATGGCCCCCTCCTGCACCTATTTTCTATGTTACTACTCTTCAGCTTTGGGAAGTTATCTGATGTGTTCTTGCCAAACTGGTATCTGCACAGCTATGGATCTATTCCTGGAAGGTGGGATTTGTCTAACTAGTTTTGATTTGACTGGCATAAACATGATGGGCTGAATGGCTTGTGTGGTAATTTTTCTAGTTTCTGTCGTCTTTTATCCCTCGCGGCCCATTCCAGAGGTCCTTCAACGTCTGCAGTAAGATTCCAGTAGTAATTTCAGTGCTAACATCTCCGCGGTGAAACTTACTGTGCTTGTGATCCCCTGGAAATATTAAATCAGACCCCTGTATTAAACTACAAAAGGTTACTATAAATTGAAGGTACACAAAATTGCTGGGGAAACTCAGCGGGTGCAGCAGCATCTATGGAGCGAAGGAAATAGGCGACGTTTCGGGCCGAAACCCTTCTTCAGACCCTATAAATTGAAGTCTTGTTGTTGTTGAACAGCAAAAATACAAGCACATTTTCATACAGACTCTTGGCAGCCCTGATTTATAAGCATGTTCCATCTCTGTCCGTTCCCAATCCTCCATCCATGCTATAATATTACCGTATATCTCTGTGATCTATTTTTGTTTGATAATCTCCTGTGTGGCACATTTATTCTCCGCTAGTCCCATATACCTGTGCTCAGACCATAACCCTCCATTCCTTTCCCATCCATATAACTATCCAATTTATTTTTAAATGATAAAAACGAACCTGCCTCCACCAACTTCACTGGAAGCTCATTCCACACAGCCACCACTCTCTGAGTAAAGAAGTTCCCCCTCATGTTACCCCTAAACTTCTGTCCCTTAATTTTTAAGTCAACTCTGTCTATCCCTCTCATCATTTTAAAAACCTCTATCAAGTCCCCCCTTAACCTTCTGCGCTCCAAAGAATAAAGCCCTAACTTGTTCAACCTTTCTCTGTAACTTAGTTGCTGAAACCCAGGCAACATTCTAGTAAATCTCCTCTGTACTCTCTCTATTTTGTTGACATCCTTCCTATAATTAGGCGACCAAAATTGTACACCATACTCCAAAATTGGCCTCACCAATGTCTTGTACAATTTTAACATTACATCCCAACTTCTATACTCAATGCTCTGATTTATAAAGGCCAGCACACCAAAAGTTTTATTTACCACCCTATCTACATGAGATTCCACTTTCAGGGAACTGTGCACAGTTCTTCCCAGATCCCTCTGTTCACCTACATTCTTCAATTCCCTACCATTTACCATGTACGTCCTATTTTGATTTGTCCTGCCAAGACTTATCAGCATTAAACTCCATCTGCCATCTTTCAGCCCACTCTTCCAACTGGCATAAATCTCTCCACAACCCCACCTATCTTAGTATCATCTGCATACTTACTAATCCAATTTACCACACCATCATCCAGATCATTGATGTACATGACAAACAACAGTGGACCCAACACAGATCCCTGTGGCACCCCACGAGTCACTGGCCTCCAACCTGACAAACAACCATCCACCATTACTCTCTGGCATCTCCCATTCAGCCACTGTTGAATCCATCTTGCTACTCCACCATTAATACCCAACCATTGAACCCTCTTAACCAACCATCCGTGAGGAACCTTGCCAAAGGCCTTACTGAAGTCCATATATACAACATCCACTGCTTTAACCTCATCAATTTCCTGAGTAACCTCTTCAAAAAATTCAAGAAGATTAGTCAAACATGACCTTCCAGGCACAAATCCATGTTGACTGTTCCTAATCAGACCCTGTTTATCCAGATGCTTATATATATTATCTCTAAGTATCCTTTCCATTAATTTGCCCACCACTGACGTCAAACTAACAGGTCTATAATTGCTAGGTTTACTCTTAGACCCCTTTTTAAACAATGGAACAACATGCGCAGTACGCCAATCCTCCGGCACTATTCCCGTTTCTAATGACATTTGAAATATTTCTGTCATAGCCCCTGCTATTTCTACACTAACTTCCCTCAATGTCCTAGGGAATATCCTGTCCGGACCTGGAGACTTATCCACTTTTATATTTCTCAAAAGTGTCAGTACTTCCTCTGCTTTGATCCTCATAGTTTCCATAGCTACTCTACTTGTTTCCCTTACCTCACATAATTCAATATCCTTCTCCTTGGTGAATACCGAAGAAAAGAAATTGTTCAATATCTCCCCCATCTCTTTTGGCTCTGCAGATAGCTGTCCACTCTGACTCTCTAATGGACCAACTTTATCCCTCGTTATCCTTTTGCTATTAATATAGCTGTAAAAACCCTTTGGATTTACTTTCACCTTACTTGCCAAAGCAACCTCATATCTTCTTTTAGCTTTTCTAATTTCTTTCTTAAGATTCTTTTTACATTCTTTATACTCCTCAAGCACCTCATTTACTCCATGCTGCCTATAATTATTGTAGATCTCTCTCTTTTTCCGAACCAAGTGTCCAATGTCCCTTGAAAACCATGGCTCTTTCCAATTTTTACTATTTCCTTTCAACCGAACAGGGACATAAAGATTCTGTACTCTTAAAATTTCACCTTTAAATGTCCTCCATTTCTCTTCCACATCTTTCCCATAAAACAAACTGTCCCAATTTACTCCTTTTAAATCCTTTCGCATCTCCTCAAAGTTAGCCTTTCTCCAATCAAAAATCTCAACCCTAGGTCCAGTTCTGACCCTCTCCATAATTATATTGAAACTAATGGTATTGTGATCACTGGTCCCGAACTGTTCCCCAATGCATACCTCTGCCACCTGACCTGTCTCATTTCCTAACAGGAGGTCCAGCACTGCCCCTTCTCTAGTAGGTACTTCTATGTATTGCTGCAAAAAACTATCCTGCACACATTTTACAAACTCCAACCCATCCAGCCCATTTACAGAATGTGTTTCCCAGTCTATGTGTGGAAAATTGAAATCTCCCACAATCACTACCTTGTGCCTACTACTAATATCTACAATCTCCTTACATATTTGCTCTTCCAATTCTCGCTCCCCATTTGGCGGTCTATAATACACCCCTATAAGTGTTGCTACCCCTTTCCCATTTCTCAGTTCCACCCAAATAGCCTCCCTAGACGAGCCCTCTAATCTATCCTGCCAAAGCACTGCTGTAATATCTTCCCTGATAAGCAATGCAACACCTCCACCTCTTGCCCCTCCAATTCTATCACACCTGAAGGAACGAAATCCTGGATTATTTAGTTTCCAATCACAGCCCTCCTGCAACCATGTTTCACTGATCGCCAAAACATCATACTTCCAGGTGTCAATCCAGGCTCTAAGTTCATCCACCTTTCTTACAATGCTCCTAGCATTAAAATATACACATTTAAGAAACCCACCATCTCTTATTCTCTGTTTATTTTGTTTTTCTTCTCTCTCCCCTACATTTTGGGTCAGAGTGCTACCATTCTCTGCCTCCTGCCTTACACACTGACTGCTAGCTTTCCCAATTCGAGTCCCTCCCCCCAACCATACTAGTTTAAAGTCTCCCCAGTAGCCTTTGCAAATCTCCCCGCCAGGATATTGGTCCCCTCGAGTTCAAGTGCAACCCGTCCTTTCTGTACAGGTCGCACCTTCCCCAAAAGAGGTCCCAATGATCCAGAAACTTGAATCCATACCCACTGCACCAGTCCCTCATCGACGCATTTATTCTCCACCTCGCTCCATTCCTACTCTCACTGTCGCGTGGCACAGGCAGTAATCCTGAGATTGTTACCCAAATATCTTGAAACTGTTTCTATACATGTACGTGTACAAGTGACTTTTAAATGCAGTTTATCACCCTATCTACCTGCAATCCACGTTTTGGAGTAAATATGTACCTGTTCTAGATCCCTCTGCTCTATATCACTCCCCAGCTCTCTAATGTTCACTTGAGGGTCCTGCCCTGTTGACCAAAGATCTTATAGCGGAGCAAGATAGGCTACTCCTGCGAAATGCAATGGACTGACGTGTAGTACGCTATGGAGGGGATCCGACTCGCAGTGTAATCAATGTTGTGGGGCAACAGTTTGTGTGGGTTAGATTCATAAATCTGTCAGTTCATACTTCTTGTCAACAATAACATTTGATTCTGGTAATTGTCTTTTTTAATGTTTTTTAAATCATTTCTTTTTAAATGGTTCACAAGCAGTGTTTGAATTGATTTTGTAGTAACCGGAACCGACCCGACTCGCAGGGTGATTGACATTGCGGAACTTTTTGTGCGTGATATAGGGTTAGATTCATAATTCTGTTAGTTCATAATTCTGTTAATTCTTGTTAAAGAATAAAATGTTTATAAACACACATACATGAAAATTATATAAATGTATATAATCATATAACACACACAATTATATTTCTTCTGATCCAATAATGAACTTTATTTCAGACTAGACAAGGGACATTAAATAAGAAACATTGTAAATAAGAAACATTGTAAACCTCCCCGCAACTTCACACACACTAGGCCTTATCCCCCCCCGGCACTCCCTCGCCTGCCCCCTCACTACAATGTCTCCCCCCCTCCTCCTATGCCCCTCTCCCCGCTGCCGCACACTCCCTTTCCCCGCTGCCGCACACTCCCTCTCCCCGCTGCCCCGGGCCCCGCACTCCCTCTCTCCGCTGCCCCGCACTCTCTCTCCTCGCTGCTCCTTCTCCCCGCTGCCCCGGGCCCCGCACTCCCTCTCCCCGCTGCCGCACACTCCCTCTCCCCGCTGCCCCGGGCCCCGCACTCCCTCTCCCCGCTGCCCCGCACTCTCTCTCCTCGCTGCTCCTTCTCCCCGCTGCCCCGGGCCCCGCACTCCCTCTCCCCGCTGCCGCACACTCCCTCTCCCCGCTGCCCCAGGCCTCGCACTCCTTCTCCCCGCTGCCCCGCACTCTCTCTCCCCGCTGTCCCGGGCCCCGCACTCTCTCTCCTCGCTGCCCCGGGCCCCGCACTCTCTCTCCTCGCTGCGGATCCAATCTTTGGCCGGAAGCAAGAGGGCGGAGCAAAATGGCGGAACAAGATGGCGGAACAAGATGGCGGGGGCAGGTTGCTAAAATGAGTCATAAAATCGCCCATGAATCCGCCCATGAGCGTACTACACGTTTGCGTGAGAGTAATCCATCTTGCTCCGCTATAGGATCTTTGCTGTTGACTTTATAGAAGGCATCTCCTCGCATTTATCTGAATTCAAGACCATTTGCCATTCCTTCCCCCACTTGCCCAGCTGATTAAGCTCTCAGGGTAATTCCTGATAAGCATCTTCACTGAATACACTACCATCTATTTAGTATCATCTGCAAACTTACTAAACTTGCCTTGTACATTTTATTCAAACCATTGATATAGGTGGGAAACAGCAATAGGCCTAGCACTGATCTCTGAGACATATCACTCCACAGGTCTACAGTCCGAAAACGAAACCTTCCACTATCGCCCTTTGTTTCCCACAAGACAAATTCTATATCCAGTGAGGTAGATCTCTTGGGATCCCATGCGATCTAACCTTCCAGATTAGCCTACCTA
Organism: Amblyraja radiata; assembly: GCF_010909765.2. Classification (NCBI taxonomy): domain Eukaryota; kingdom Metazoa; phylum Chordata; class Chondrichthyes; order Rajiformes; family Rajidae; genus Amblyraja; species Amblyraja radiata. The sequence continues at coordinate 29,383,134 of NC_045988.1, forward strand.
GCTGATCCTTAAAGGCTTTGCTGGTTGATATAGATTATGTCTACAGCTCTGTCCTCATCAACCTTCTTGATTGCTTCTTCAAATAACTAAACCAAACCTGGGAGCCACGATTTCCCACACACAAAACCATGCTGATTATCTCAAATCAACCCCTGTCTTCCAAATACACGAATATTTTATCTTTCAGAATCTTCTCCAGTAATATTCCTATTAGGCTCACTGGTCTATAGTTCCCAGATTTTTATTTGCCGCCCTTCTTAAATAGAGGCAGTACATTTTCCAAGCTCCATCTTCCTTCACTTTACCCATAGAATATAGAACAGTACAGCTCAAGAACAGGCCCTTCGGCTGAACATGATGCCAAGACCAACTCTTATCTGCTTGTACATAATCCATATTCCTCCATTCCCTGCATATCCATGTGCCTATCCAAATGTCTTTTAAATGACAGTTTTATCTGCCTCAACCATCACCTCCGGCAAATGTTCCAGGCACTCACCACCCTCTGTGTAGAAAATAATACTTGCCCCGCATATATCTGTTAATGTTTGCCCCTCCTATCTTAAAACATAGACCTCTAGTATTTCATTTTTATATTCTCGGAAAAAGGTTCTGACTGTCTACCTTATCTATGCCTCTCATAATTGTACACACTTCTGAGGTCTTCCTGCAACCTCTGGTGTTCCAGTGATGTATGTCCGTAACCTCACCCGTGTCTAAAAGTGATCTTAGCCAGGGCTAACAGTATCTTAGCCAGGGCTCCTGTAATTTAGAGTGTCATTTGATATATCTGTTCAGGCCCGGATGATTTATTTGTCTTCATTGGCCTTAGGGCGGCCAGCAACTACTTGGTTGTAATACGGGCTGTCCGCAAGATATTGTCATTAACTTTCCAAAGTTTCCTGGTCTTCATGTCTTTCTCTGCGGTAAAAACAGAGGAGAAATATTCATTGAGGACTTTGCCCATCTCCTAGACTTCTCCAGGGATGCATGTAATCCCATCTGTCTAAACCTGAGCCATGCCTCCTTTTTCTTGACCAGAGCCTCAATTTCTCTCATCTTCTAGGTTTCTGCATTCTTTCACTCTATAACAGCAACATGCGTACCTTAAATTCACATTTTTGAAAAGCATCCCACTTTCTGGATGTCCCTTTGCCTACAATCTACTTCTGCAAGTTCCTGTCTAAAACCATCAAAGATGGCCTTGCCCCAATTTCAAACTTTAACTTGTAGAACATAGAAGCATAGAAAAATAGGTGCATGAGTAGGCCATTCAGCCCTTCGAGCCAGCCATTCAATAAGATCATGGCTGATCTTCTAAAATCAGTACCCCGTTCCTTCTTTTTCCACATATCTATTGATTCCTTTAGCCCTAAGAGCTAAATCTAACTCTCTCTTGAAGAACCAGTTTTGTCCATAACTGTTTTAAAACGAATAGAACTGTGGTCACTGTTCCTATATGTCGCCCACTGACATCTCAATCACTTGTCTTGCCCTTTTTCCAAAGAGTAGGTCGAGCTTTGCCCTCTCTCTTGCAGGGAAGAGCATTATCCCGTCATGCTAAAGAGTGAACCAGTGGTGTTAAGGTCAAGGATGGATTAGCCTTGTTCTTATTGAATGGCTGGGTTGGCTCGAGGGACAAAACTGGCTTACTCCAGCTCCTTTAATTACATTCTCATGGAACTAATTAGGGACCTGGTTATGCCACAATTTAATATCACTTGGTGTGGTGACGAATTAGGAATTTTGTAGTAAAGGTGTTCTGGGAAAGAGTATTCAAAATATCTTGAAATTTAATATTGAGGCAGAATTTATCAATTCCAAAATAAGCAAACATTTAGTTTATTATTGTCAGGGATACAGAGATACAGTGAAAAGGTTGTTCCGCATGTCCTCCAGTCAAACCATGCTGCAGATGAATACAATAGCTCCTCTCCTGGAACAGCACGCAGAGTTGCCACGTTCCGTCTCCAAGTTTGTAAAAAGTTCAGTTTGACCCAAGGGAAATTATAATTACTCTCACTGCAAGGCCTGGCGTCCTGGCACCATTGCATCAGCTAAAAAAAACTGCTGCAGAAACTTGACTAAAATCCAACACATTTCCTGGACTTGCTAGCTTATCCCCCTGGTTTGGAAAGAGGCAGCCAGAGAGATGATGAATTCTTAGATTTTCGGTGGTCCACATGGACAGAAGGAAGCAAAGCTAAACTCTTCATGAGAGTAAGGAAACCGAGAATGTTAGAATGAATGAATGAATGAATACGTTTATTGTCATTGCACAATACTGTGCAACGAAATTCCATTACATCTCCTCCGGTTAAAAACAATACAAACACGACAACCATTGACACATATGTACACTTATTAGTGAAAATAAATAGGTGTTTTAAAAGAATTTAAAAGAATTTAAAAGAATTTGGCGGCATTTCTTAGAATTACATTTTGCTTCCCCAGCATTCTCTGTTGGAATTTAGCTCTTTTATCGCACATGGGTAGAAACTATTCTTTAGTCTACCGGTGCGAGCCTTCAGAGTCCTGAATCGCCTCCCAGAGGGTAGCAGAGTAAAGATACTGGGTAGCGCTGGTCTGTAGGGATCTTTCTTTAGCCTAGCTTGAATGCCGGCTCGACAACCGCGCTTCTGCCGCCTCCGTCTGCGCCGCCTCCCGCACCGTCCTTTCGGTAAGATGATCCACTCGGACTCCGCTGGGCGGGTGATTTCTGCCGGTATATCGTCGTTGTGGGAGCTCCTTGCGAACTCTAGTTCGCTACACAGCGTCCCAATCCTCAGAAGGTCCTGCCGGTTGTGTTTTGAGTCGCAGGTCCACAGACAGACGGACAAGACAGACAAAAACAAAAACATCCACACGGGGGAGAGCAAAGCCGCTGCATTCAGGTGCGCCGCCATTTTCCAATGGGCTGGTCAACCTTGCATCAACAGTAGAAGAAAAGGCTGGAAGCTGTGATTAGGAGCATTGTAACATTGGAACATTGAAAGGGCAGAACTTCCAGGAGCATGATTCCACAGAGGGATCTCGTGATGCAAATCTGTAGCTCCCTGAAAGAGGTATTGCAAATAGATAGAGTGTTAAAGAAGATGTGTGGCATGCAAGTCTTCATTGGTTGGAGTGTGAATGTAAAGACCAGGATGTCATGTTACCAGTTGTATAAAACTTTGGTGAAGTCACATTTGGAGTATTATGACTAAACACAAAAAGCTGGAGTAATTCAATGGGCCAGGTAGCATCTCTGGAGAGAAGGAATGGGTGATGTTTCCGGTCGAACCCCTTCTTCAGACTGGTTTATTAGGTATTGTGTGCAGTCTGGTCTCTCCATTGAAGGGAAAGTATGAAGAGGGTACAGAAGAGGTTCGCCAGGGTGCTGCCTGGATTAGAGAGTATTAGCTACAAGGATAGATTGGACAACTGGTGCATTGGAGACTGCGGAGTCTGCCTGGAACATGCTGCTTGGGGAAGTGGTGGAAACATACAACAGCAACATTTAAGAGGCATTTGGACGAAAGTATGAACATGCAGGGAATGGAGGGATACTGACCCTGTGCAGACAGACGAGCAATTTAAATTGGCATTGTGGTTGGCACCGACATGATGGGCCGAAGGGCCAGTTCCTATCATGTACTGTTCTATGTAACAGAGCACTTGACAAAGCATAAAATGATCGAACAAATTCAATCTACATATATGGAAGGAACATTTTATTTGACAAATCGTTTTACCATTCACTAGCTGTGTCGATGAGGGAAAGCCAGTTGGTTTGGGCGGCACGGTGGCGAAACGCTAGAGTTGCAGCCCACAGCGCCAAAGACCCGGGTTCGACCCAACTCGTTACAGAGTTTGTATGTTCTCCCTGTGACCTGCGTCGGTTTTCTCAGAGATCTTCGGTTTCCTCCCACACTCCAAAGACGTATAGGTTTGTAGGTTAATTGGCTTGGTATCTATCTATACATAACTAAAGCTCTGAACTTGTGCTCTTCCGGTTTGCACGGTTTTTCTACTTGCGCAAAAACGCCAGCTCACTCACCATTCTCCTGTGCTGCGAGTGCAACAAGTTTTGTTCCGATCGGTGGTATTTTTGAAAAGTTAGTGCGGTTTAAAAATCTTAATAATCGCGCTGCGCAGATTGATCTCCTCTCCTGCCAGTCAGCTCCGCGGGGATTGGTCTCCTCTCCTGTCACTCCCTGTGACAGTCCACCCTTTCCTGCGCCAACGCCTCTTTATTGGAGCTGAGGGAAGCTGTGGGTGGCCGGCGGAGGTCTCCAACCGGACACAATTTTCGGAGGGACCAGAAGCGGCGCAGCGATAGAGATGTCGCCAAACGGAAAGCGGTGAATCCGCAATCGCAACGCGCCGCAGCTCCAGCCCCTTCCCCTCTGGTCCCCCTCGCTGGCTCCTGACCCCCTCCCCCGTGATACCCCTCTCTCCCCCATGGCTCTTCCCCCGTCTTTTCTCTGAGCTCTCATTCCCCCACCCCCCCCCAAAGGCCGGCGCGGCCATAGCTACTGGTGCTTCTGGGCCGAGCCGAGGATCCGCGCCGACGGATGATGCTCCTCCGGGGCACGTATGAAGGAAGAGAGCAGCAACCTCGAGATCCTGGGGAGGGTGGGGGAGGAGAGGAGATAGAGGGAGAGAAGGGGAGTAGGGAGGGGAGAGGAGTTATTGAGGGAGGGAGGGAGGGAGTGACTGAGGGTAGGGGAAAGGAGAGGGAGAGAGAGGTGAGGGAGGGATTGGAGGAGGGGAGGAGGAGAGGGGAAAGAAAAGGGAGGGTGAAGAGGAGGGGGGGAGAGGGGAAATAAGCTGCGCCTGTGCAGTTGGGGGCTATGGGTAAGTGGTGGAATATTTAGTTGGAGGACCAAGCCTCCTGTGTGACAGGGACCCCCCACTTAGTCTAGTAATTGTATAAATGTAAAAGATTGTCCCTAGTGTGTGTGTGTGTGTGTGTGCTGCCACGGAAATCGCTATCAAAACATGCGGGGGACACAATTTCTTGGCGGCCGTGCATGCACACACACGTGAGGCTTCGGCCGTGGGCTCTGTGGACGGTAACATCGGAAGCTGACCTGATTGGTGACCATCTCCGAACTCCAGCAACAGCAGCTTCATCCGCCCTGAATCGTGGGGCTTGAATCGGCTCGTTCGCGGGGCCTTTCTTCGGCCGGCGGAGGCTTCAACATCGGGAGCTTCGATGCTGCAGTTTGGATTTTAAGCTGCGCCGGGCGCTGAAAGACCCTGCAAATGGGCCGATTCAGCCCTTAGAAAGTGTCTGATAAAGTTTGAATTACAAAACATGGGGAGGATTGTCCCCCACATCTCAAAGCATGGGGGGGACGTGTCCCCCAGTTCCTCCCCCCCCCCAGGATTTCCGCCTGTGTGTGTGTGTGTGTGTGGAGTAGTGTTAATGTGCGGGGATCGCAGGTCAGTTAGGATTCGGTAGGCCGAAGGGCCTGTTTTGGCACTGTATCTCTAAACTAAAGCAAGCTAAAATGCAGTGTCCTTGGAATTTAAAATGTTATTTTATAAAATACCTTTCAAGTTACTGCATGAAATTAGGCTCATAGGGTTTATGTTTAGAGATACAACACCTTCAGCCCACCAAATCACCAGATCAGTGGTCACCCATACAATAGTTCTATTTTACACACTAGGGGCAATTTACAGAAGCCAATTAACCTACAAAACTGCACAACTTTAGATTGTGTGAGGAAATCGGAGCACCCGGAGAAAACCCATACAGTCGGAGGGAGAATGCACAAAGTAAACAGGCAACACCAGGATTCAGTCAAACTCTGATCTCTGGTCATGTAAGGCTGCAACTGTGCCTTTGCACCATTGTGCCGCCCCGGTGTGGAATTAAAGATTGGTTCACACTTGATGACGAATGGAAATTAATGTGCAAGGTCCTTCCTAAATTGTAGAAACTGTGGATTTGACAAGAATCAACTTCTCGTGCACTTTCTTGGCCTGGCCCATCATGGGCCCATCAATCTCTCTAACATACACTCGCACCAACACATTCTGTGTCCACTCCAAACGCCTGCTTGGGAAAGGAGAGAAAGAGAGACATCAGTGCTGGTTTGAAAGAGGAGTATGTGAAAGGAATAGCATAGCTACAGAATAGAATAGCATGGATCCAGGTCAGTGATCAGCAACTGTCAGAGAAATGGGAAAAATTGTGAGTTGATGGCCAATTTGTAATGCTTTGAAGGAGTCAGGCTACCCCACGCGTTTACCCTGCACTCTGGGTCATCGCCCCCCAGTGCTGCCATGAGCATTCCCTGGTGCCCACTGAAGGACGTTGAACGATGAACGAGGAAGGACAGCAGCAGCTTCTCCACTAGGGCCAGGAGCCAACACCACTATTAGAAGGTGGAAAATGTTTTTTAGAAGTATAACAAAAATAAGTAGTTTAAGCTGTTCTCCTGCCCCTGGAACTCAGAAACTAAAATGCCAGCTGACCTGAAAATTACCGCTACGAATAAAAGGTCAGTATTACTTGTCCAGAATTCTGATTGTCTTGTTCACAGCTTAGCAACAATTTCATTTGGCCCAGTAGATGTGTCTTTCTCAGGTTATCAAACCCAAGCATAATGTGCTGTGGTCCGAGCTATTATAATTTATTTCAGTGACTTATTTGAAGGAATCAAATGAAATATATCTTTGTTGTCCATTGATGCAAAGCTGAATGGGGATAATGAATGCCAAGGAAACAAAATGGTATGAATGGGAATTGGACAGGGCTCGACAATGAACAGGATGTGGAGAGATGGAATATCATGTGGAGATATACTGAGTTTGTGTAGGAAGAAACAAATGCAACTGCTTATTAAATAACAGGGGACTGGAGAATGATGCTTCTCAAACGGGCTGGATGTCCTTGTACACAGAGATGTAGCTTGAAATTTGAAGAGCAAATGCTATGGTTATACTTTGTTAGAAGAGGTTTGGACTTTAAGGATAAAGAAGCGCTACAATTAAATAGCGTTTTGATAAGACCGTTTTTGGAATATGTACAGTTTTGGTGCTTGATCTAAGGCAGGATGTTTCTGTCATCCTCGGACTATCGACTAAAGCTGGCTTTACCTTGCACTAAACGTTATTCCCTTATCATGTATCTATACACTGCAAATGGCTCAATTGTAATCATGTATTATCTTTCTGCTGACTGGATAGCACGCAACAAAAACTTTTCACTGTACCTTGGTACACGTGACAATAAACTGAACTAAACAAAGAGGAATATAGAAGATAGACACAGAAAGCTGGAGTAAGTGGGACAGGCAACATCTCTGGAGATAAGGAATGGGTGACGTTTCAGGTTGGGACCCTTCTTCAGACTAGTCAGAGGAAAGGGAAACGAGAGATATAGACAATGATGTAGAGAGATAAAGAACAATGAATGAAAGATATGCAAAACAGTAACGATGATAAAGGAAACAGCCATTGTTAGCAGTTTGTTGGGTAAAAACGAGAAGCTGATGCTTGTGTGGGGGAGGGATGGAGAGAGAAAGGGAATGCCAGGGTTACTTGTAGTTAGAGAAATCAATATTCATCCCACTGGGTTATAAGTTGCCCAAATATGAGCAATGATTCACCAATTATATCCCTGGATTGGACCAGAGCCATTGAACCATTGGATAGCCTCCTCAGGAAAAAGTAGTCTTTGCACAGAAGTGGCTTGGCGGCATATTTAGCAGCCACAGTCTGAGGCTCTTCAGCAGTGCTACAGTCGTGGCAGAGTTCACACTCATCAGCATGCCCCCAGCTCACGCTCGTCAGCACACATCCCCAGCTCACACTCAACAGTGCACTTCTCCAGCTCTCACTCGTCAGCACACATCCCCAGCTCACACTCAACAGCACATTCCCAGCTCACGCTCGTCAGCACACATCCCCAGCTCACACTCAACAGCACATTCCCAGCTCACGCTCGTCAGCACACATTCCCAGCTCACACTCATCAGTGCACTTCTCCAGCTCTCACTAGTCAGTACACATCCCCAGTTCACACCCATCAGCATACTTCTGAGTTCACATTTGTTCGCACATCACTGAGTTTGCCTTCATTTGCACACTTCTCAAGTGCCCATGGCTGTAGCACTGCTGAAGTGCCTTAGGCTGCCACTAGTAATTTCATTTGCACACTTCTCGAGTTCTGTGTGAAAGTAAAAGTAAGTGAAATATGAACTGCTCAATATCTTTCTGTTTATGCTTTTTGGACTTCTCCCACAGACACGAGTTTGACTCTGAGCAGATTCCCGATTTGACAAAGGATCTCTACCTGCAGGATATCCATTGTGTGGGATCCCTGTGCAAGCTCTACTTCAGAGAATTACCGAACCCACTACTCACCTACCAGTTATATGAGAAGTTCTCAGTAAGTACTTTCACAGTGAGTGTGTCAAAAGCAATGATCAGGGGTTAATGGTTGTATGATTCTATTGGCAGTGATTTTACACAACTCCATATCATGGCAATCAGATCATCATTAGCCCAGCATGTGCCTGGCTGTGGATTTGTGCTTTCTTTGATCAGGGAAACTATGCCTCACTGCTGGCTGACATGGACACGTTTTACTTCTGCTTCTCCCTTGCAGTCATCACTTTCATGCTGTCATCCTCAGTCCCAAGTCCAATGCAAGGGTGGCCTCAATGCAGTTAGAAGAGGGTGGCTGAGCATTTGTTGACACTCACTAATGCCCACATAGGCCTGTGACATTAGTGATGGATTCCACTTGCTCTGGCCATCGTTCACGAGTTTACCAGCACAACATGAGATGGATCATTCATCTGTGCATGTTTACGTGACAGCATGCGGATCATAACTCATTATTTTTCAGTAGGTGAATCGACTTTGGTGATTGTGCATGCAATAGAGAGTTCCACAATTGTGACTTGACAATTGCTTCAGTTAACACAGTTGCTTTAGTTGACTTCATTGTAAAGGGGAAAATGTACGGCATTTTCCCAGAGTAACGTGTATTGAGAGTAAACGGTACACGCAGTGAATGACCATGCCACACAGACCCAGAGAGCATTGTCACTGAGGAACAAACTAGGGGCACCATAAAACACAGGACAATAGCTAAACTCTCAGGCAATGCAAACAGAACAATACAAAGTATACAAAATCATGAGAGGAATAGATTGTGTAGATGCACAGAATCTTTTGCCCAGAGTAGGGGAATTGAGCACCAGAGAACATAGGTTTAAGGTGAGAGAGGGAAACATTTAATAGGAACCAGAGAGGTAACTTTTTTGCACAAAGGGTAGTGGGTGTATGGAACACACTGCCAGAGGAGATAGTTGAGTTATGTACTATTGCGACGTTTAAGAAACAATTTGCCAGGTACATGGATAGGACAGGTTTAGAAGGATGTGGGCCAAATGTAGGCAGGTGGGACTAGGGTAGACGGGGCATGTTGGTCGGTGTGGGCAAGTTGGATTGAAGGACCTGTTTCCACGCTCCATGTCTCTTCCATTTGTCTCTTCAGTTAATTTTCCAGCATATGTTAACATTTATTGCAACATACTCTGGTGTTTGCATTTATTCACTTGCAAATGAACAAGGGTAGTGGTGAAGGTGGATATGACAGTGGCATTTAAGAGACTTTTGGTTTGACGCATGGATATACAGGGGATGTGGATCACATGCAGCCAGAGGATATTAATTTAGCTTGGCATCATGATCGGCACAAACATGTGGGCCGAAAGGCCTGTTCCTGAGTTGTTCAATATACATGATGAACTGCACAATACACAAAAGCGGGGATAAAACTCTAGCCCCTCAGCCTTGACTCTCATCCCTACCCACGCAGGTTGAAGAGGGAGGGCATGTTGTGTTGGGGAAGTATGCAGGCTGTGCATCATGTTTCTGTGAGAGTACTGTTTACTTTCACCACTTGTGTCCTGCAGGATTCTGTCTCAGTGGCTTCTGATGAGGATCGCTTGGTTAAAATTCATGATGTGATCCAGCAGCTTCCTCCTCCTCACTACAGGTACCTGCACACAGACTGGTGAATGCTTTGAAAGCCCCAGTGTATTTCTCAGTGTCTGTCCTGTCATGTAATTCTTCAGCTTTGGGAAACATGAAGAGGTTGAATTTCAAATGGATTAAAATCTCTGTGTTCCTTTTCAAAGTGGGAGTAGTATCTCTGTAATTTCTGGTACAGACAACACAGTTGCAGCACACAAATGAAGAGAGCTAACTGCTGTGACATGGGTAGGTTTGGGTGTTGGGACTGCGTTTCTGGCCTGCTGTAACCCCACATTAGTTACACAACTATCTTTATTGCATCAAAACCTTGAATCTTCTCACCTGGGACACCTTTGCACGCAACTTCTATTCACGACTGTTGTCACGAGTTACAGTGCCCTCCATAATGTTTGGGACAAAGACCCATCATTTATTTATTTGCCTCTGTACTGTATAATTTGAGATTTGTAATAGAAAAAAATCACATGAGGTTAAGGTACACATTGTCAGATTTTAATAAAGGCCATTTTTATACATTTGGGTTTCACCATGTACAAATTACAGCAGTGTTTATACATAGTCCCCCCATTTCAGGGCACCATAATGTGTGGGACACAGCAATGTCATGTAAATGAAAGTAGTCATGTTTAGTATTTTGTTGCATATCCTTTGCATGCAATGACTGCTTGAAGTCTGTGATTCATGGACATCACCAGTTGCTGGGTGTCTTCTCTGGTGATGCTCTGCCAGGACTGTATTGCAGTCATCTTTAGCTTCTGCTTATTTTAGGGGCTAATCCCCTTCAGTTTTCTGTTCAGCATATAAAAGGCATGCTCAATCGGGTTCAGATCAGGTGATGGACTTGGCCATTCAAGAATTGACCATTTGTTTTAGCTTTGGAAAAACTCCTTTGTTGCTTTAGCAGTATGTTTGGATCATTGTCGTGCTGTAGAATGAACCAATGAGTTTTGAGGCATTTGTTTGAACGAGCAGATAGGATGTGTCTATACACTTTCTCGTCTGTCCACAAGACCTTTTTCCAGAACTGTCGTTGCTCTTTTAAGTACTTGGCAAACTGTAACTTGGCCAACCTATTTTTGAGGCTAACCAGTGGTTTGCATTTTGCAGTGTAGCCTCTGTATTTATTTTCATGAAGTCTCCGGTGATCATTGACAAATCCACACCTGACTCCTGAAGAGTGTTTCTGATCTGTCGTACAGGTGTTTGGGGATTTTTCTCTATTCAGAATTCTTCTGTCATCAGCTGTGGAGGTCTTCCTTGGCCTGCCAGTCCCTTTGCAATTAGTAAGCTCACCAGTGCTCTCTTTCTTTTTAATGGTGTTCCAAACAGTTGATTTTGGTAAGCGTAAGGTTTGGCTGATGTGTCTAGCAGTTTTATTCTTGTTTCTCAGTCTCATAATGGCTTCTTTGACTTTCATTGGCACAACTTTGGTCCTCATGTTGATAAACAGCAATAGAAGTTTCCAAAGGTGATGGAAAGACTGGAGGAAAGACTAGGTGCTGAGAGCTCTCTTATACCAGCAATAAAGAGGCATTTAAACGCAACTGAGCAATTACAAACACCTGTGAAGCCATGTGTCCCAAACTTTATGGTGCCCTGAAATGGCCTTTATTAAAATCTGACAATGTGCACTTTAACCACATGTGATTTTTTTTTCTATTACAAATCTCAAATTGTGGAGTACAGAGGCAAATAAATAAATGATGGGTCTGCCAACCTCCTCTTGGAGAGTGCTTCAGAACACAGTGTGCTCATTCCATCACTACACAGCAACCCTTTGTCACTTTACTTATGTCCAAGTTGTGAACAGTCTTGCATTAACATCACTGGGGGATGAATGCACATCACTCCTGTAACTTTTCTACTTGTTTTTAGTTGGCTGCCTTGCATTAGGGTGCATTGTGACTGTAATACTTGTGAAATTTCTGCTTTCTGTCCTGAACATTGTGCTAACATGTAGTTAACTTGTGTTTTGTTGGCGTCCAGGACTCTCGAATTTCTGATGAGGCATTTGGCTCAATTGGCAACCTACAGTTATATCACTAACATGCACACCAAGAACCTGGCTATTGTCTGGGCTCCAAACCTTCTGAGGTGAGATCAAACAAACCGATTATCTCAGAATCCGTATCGCACTGATGTTGACATTGTGCCACTGCTCTATAATATCATCAATTTAAAACACACTGTCATTTTCAATATGGTCGACAATTGCCTGCTGTTGCTGGCAGTAGCTGTGATGGATGGTGCTGGAACTGGGTAGTAAAAAGCATCCACAAACATATAACTGGTCAGCCCACGGGTTTACTGATGGGGCTAATGTTACACATGTTAAAGTGAGTGAAGAGTAAAGAATAGTTGTAGTGGCTCATTCACATTTCTAACTGTATGACAATAGACAATAGGTGCAGGAGTAGGCCATTCGACCCTTCGAACCAGCACCGCCATTCAATGTGATCATGGCTGATCATCCACAATCAGTACCCCGTTCCTGCCTTCTCCCCACTCTGCGTGAAAAAGTTTTTCCTCATCTCCGTTCTAAATGTCTTACCCCTTATTCTTAAACTGTGGCCTTTGGTTCTGAACTCCCCCAACATCGGGAACATGTTTCCTGCCTCTAGCAAATCCAAACCCTTAATAATCTTATATGTTCCAATAAGATCCCCTGTCATCCTACATTCCAGAGTATACAAGCTCAGCTGCTCCATTCTATCAACATATGACAGTCCCAACATAGAAACGTAGAAAATAGGTGCAGGAGTAGGCCATTCGGCACTTCGAGCCTGCACCGCCATTCGATATGATCATGGCTGATTATCCAATTCAGTATCCCATCCCTGCCTTCTCTCCATACCCCCTGATCCCTTTAGCCACAAGGGCCACATCTAACTCCCTCTTAAATATAGCCAATGAACTGGCCTCAACTACCTTCTGTGGCAGAGAATTCCACAGATTCACCACTCTCTTTGTAAAAAATGATTTTCTCATCTCGGTCCTAAAAGACTTCCCTCTTATCCTTAAACTGTGACCCCTAGTTCTGGACTTCCCCAACATCGGGAATAATCTTCCTGCATCTAGCCTGTCCAACCCCTTAACAATTTTGTAAGTTTCTATAAGATCCCCCCTCAATCTTCTGAATTCTAGCGTGTACAAGCCGAATCTATCCAGTCTTTCTTCATATGAAAGTCCTGCAATCCCAGGAATCAGTCTGGCGAACCTTCTCTGTACTCCCTCTATGGCAAGAATGTCTTTCCTCGGATTGGGAGACCAAAACTGTACGCAATACTCCAGGTGTGGTCTCACCAAGACCCTGTACAACTGCAGTAGAACCTCCCTGCTCTTATACTCAAATCCTTTTGCTATGAATGCTAACATACCATTTGCTTTCTTCACTGCCTGCTGCACCTGCATTCCTACTTTCAATGACTGGTGTACCATGACAACCAGGTCTCGTTGCATCTCCCCTTTTCCTAATCGCCCACCATTCAGATAATAGTCTACTTTCCTGTTTTTGCCACCAAAGTGGATAACCTCACATTTATCCGCATTATACTGCATCTGCCATGCATTTGCCCACTCACCCAACCTATCCAAGTCACCTTGCAGCCTCCTAGCATCCTCCTCACAGCTAACACTGCCCCCCAGCTTCGTGTCATCCGCAAACTTGGACATGTTTGGGTCATCCTGGGAATTAACCTGGTGAACCTATGCTGCACTCCCTCAACAACAAGAATCTCCTTCCTCAAATTTGGAGACCAAAACTGCACACAATACTCCAGGTGTGGTCTCACTAGGGCCCTGTACAACTGCAGGACCTCTTTGCTCCTATACTCAACTCCTCTTGTTATGAAGGCCAACATGCCATTCACTTTCTTCACTGCATGCTTACTTTCAGTGACTGATGAACAAGGACCCCCAGATCCCGTTGTTCTTCCCCTTTTCCCAACTTGACACCATTTACATAATAATCTGCCTTCCTGTTTTTGCTACCAAAATGGATAACCTCACATTTATCCACATTAAACTGCATCTGCCATGCATCTGCCCACTCACCCAACCTGTCCAAGTCACCCTGCATCCTCCTCACATTTCACACTGCCACCCAGCTTTGTGTCATCTGCAAATTTGCTAATGTTATTTTTAATCCCTTCATCTAGATCATTAATGTATAATGTATATTGTAAATAGCTGCGGTCCCAGCCTTGCGGTACCTCACTAGTCACTGCCTGCCATTCTGAAAAAGACCCGTTAATCCTTACTCTTCATTTCCTGTCTGCCAACCAATTTTCTATCCATGTCAGCACTCTACCCCCAATACCATGTTCTCTAATTTTGCCCACTTATCTCCTATGTGGGACCTTATCAAATGATTTCTGAAAGTCCAGGTACACTACATCCACTGCCTCTCCCTTGTCCATTTTCCTAGTTATATCCTCAAAAAATTCCAGAAGATTAGTCAAGCATGATTTCCCCTTCGTAAATACATGCTGACTCGGACCAATCCTTCTACTGCTATCCAAATGTGCGACTATTTCATCTTTTATAATTGACTTCAGCATCTTCCCCACCACCGATGTCAGGATAACTGGTTTATAACTTCCTGTTTTCTCTCTCCCGCCTTTCTTAAAAAGTGGGATAACATTAACTACCCTCCAATCCACAGGAACTGATCCTGAATCTATAGAACATTGGAAACTGATCACCGATGCATCCACAATTTCCAGAGCCACCTCCTTAAGTACCCTAGGATGCAGACCATCAGGGCCTGGGGATTTATCAGCCTTCAATCCCATCAGTCTATCCAACACCATTTCCAGCCAAATGTGCATTTCGTTCAGTTCCTCCGTCACCCTAGATCCTCTGGCCACTAGTACATCAGGGAAATTTTGTGTCTTCCTTAGTGAAGATGGATCCAAAGTACCTGTTCAACTCGTCTGCCATTTCCTTGTTCTCCATAATAAATTCACCTGTTTCAGTCTTCAGGGGTCCAACTTTGGTCTTAACAAATGTTTTCCTCTTCACATACCTAAAGAAGCTTTTACTATCCTCCTTTATATTCTTGGCTAGCTTACCTTCGTACCTCATCTTTTCTCCCCGTATTGCCTTTTTAGTTATCTGCTGTTGCTCTTTAAAAGTTACCCAATCCTCTGGCTTCCTGCTCATCTTTGCTATGTTCTACTTTTTATACTGTCCCTGACTTCCCTTGTCAGCCACGGTCACCCCTTACTCCCCTTGGATTCTTTCTTCCTCTTTGGAATGTACTGATCCTGCACCTTCTGTATTATTCCAGGAAATACCTGCCATTGTTGTTCCACTGTCATCCCTGCTAGGGTATCTTTCCAGTCAACTTTGGCCAGCTCCTCCCTCATGGCTCCATAGTCCCCTTTGTTCAACTGTAATACGGACCCTTCCGATTTACCCTTCTCCCTCTCAAATTGTAGATTAAAGCTTATCATATGCTGCCCACCAGCAATGTTACTTGGAGATGAAAGGTGTTTTCCACTTGTAAACTAACAACCGTCGTCTCCCCTTCACCTCTACTTCTGCCGTCAGTCGTCACCCTCTCACTTCTACCTTTAACAACCATCCACGCTGGAGGTGAAGATTGGATGCTGGTGTCTTGTGCTGTGAGGCAACAACTCTGTTAGGATGCCCCTGTGTAGGCATACACAGTAGCACTGCCTGTGTGTCCACAAACCACTGGATGATCATGTTCAGTGCCCTGTCATATCACGGCATACTTCCCTCAGATTGCCATGTTAACATAGAAAACATAGAAAATAGGTGCAGGAGGAGGCCCTCATGGCTGATCGTCCCCAATCAATAACCCATGCCTGCCTTCCCCCCATATCCCTTGGTTCCACTAGCCCCTAGAGCTCTATCTAACTCTCTCTCCCTGCCCTCTGTGGCAGGGAATGCCACAAATTCATAACTCTCTGCATGAAAAAGTTTTTTCTCACCTCAGTCTTAAATGGCTTCCCCTCTATTCTAAGACTGTGGCCCCTGGTTCTGGACTCGCCCAACATTGGGAACATTTTTCCTGCATCTAGCTTGTCCAGTCCTTTTATAATTTTATATGTTTCTATAAGATTCCCCTCATCCTTCTAAACTCCAGTGAATACAAGCCTAGTCTTTTCAATCTTTCCACATATGACAGTCCCGCCATCCCAGGGATCAATCTCGCGAACCTACGTTGCACTGCCTCAATCACAAGAATGCCCTTCCTCAAATTTGGAGACCAAAACTGTACACAATACTCCAGATGTGGTCTTACCAGAGCCCTATACAACTGCAGAAGAACCTCTTTATTCCTATACTGAAATCCTCTTGTTATGAAGGCCAACATTCCATTAGCTTTCTTCACTGCCTGCTGTACCTGCACGCCAACTTTCAATGACTGGTGTGCAAGGACACCCAGGTCTCGCTGCACCTCCCCCTTACCTAACCTAACCCCATTGAGATAATAATCTGCCCCCTTGTTTTTGCTGCCAAAGTGGATAACCTCACATTTATCTATATTATACTGCATCTGCCACGCATCTGCCCACTCACTCAACCTGTCCAGGTCACCCTGCAACTTCCTAACATCCTCTTCACAGTTCACACTGCCACCCGGCTTTGTGTCATCCGCAAACTTGCCAGTGTTGCTCCTAATTCCCTCTTCCAAATCATTAATATATATGGTAAACAGTTGCAGCCCCTACACCGAGCCTTGCGGCACTCCACTCGCCACTGCCTGCCATTCTGAAAAGGACCCGTTCACTCCTACTCTTTGCTTCCGGTCTGCTAACCAATTTTCTATCCATGTCAACACCCTACCCCCAATACCATATGCTCTAATTTTAGTCACCAGTCTCCTGTACGGGACCTTCTCAAAGGCCTTCTGAAAGTCTAGATACACTACATCCACTGGCTCCCCTTCATCCATTTTACTTGTCACATCTTCATAAAATTCCAGAAGATTAGTCACCCATGATTTCCCTTTCATAAATCCATGTTGACTTGGACTAATCCTTTTACTGCTATCCAAATGCCCCATTATTACCTCTTTAATAATTGACTCCAGCATCTTTCCCACCGCTGAAGTTAGGCTAACTGGTCTGTAATTCCCCGTTTTCTCTCTCGCTCCTTTCTTGAAAAGTGGGATAACTTTAGCTATCCTCCAATCCACAGGAACTGATCCTGAATCTATTGAACATTGGAAAATGATCACCAATGCGTCCACTATTTCTAGAGCCACCTTCCTGAGGACCCTGGGATGCAGACCATCAGGCCCATGGGGATTTATCACCCTTCAGTCACATTAGCCTACCCAATACTATTTCTCGCCAAATGAAAATTTCTTTCAGTTCCTCTACCCCCTTAGATCCTCTGTCATCTGGGAGATTGTGTCTTCCTTAGTGAAGACAGATCCGAAGTACCTGTTCAACTCTTCTGCCATTTCCTTGCTGCTTCCCATCTGGTCCCAGTGACTTATCCACTTCAAGATTTGCCATCTTCTCTAATATCTCTGTGCTAAAATTCTTAACAGATCCAGTGTCTCAAATATTTCCTCCACTATTAGTTTGAAATCCCGGTCAGCCTGAGAAATGACGGCAGATTTCTATCCATAAAAACATTAGTGAACCATGGGCTTTTATGACCAACAAACACATAGCTGGAGGAACTCAGCGGGTCAGATAGCATCTCTAGCGGGAATCACACAGACGATCCTTCTTTAGAAAATTTTATGATAATCACGTGGCTCTGTGGCCACAGTTACAAATTATTTCCCTTTTTTGAAAATTCTGATTTCTGTGTTTTTTTAAATCCAGGCCTTTTAATCACTAGTCTAACAAGTTAGCCACTTCGTGTAGGGAGAAACTGCAGATGTTGGTTTAAACCGAAGCCAGACACAAAAAACTGGAGTAACTCAGCAGGTCAGGAGAAAAGGAAAAGGTGACATTTCAGAGGCTGAAGAAGGATCTTGACCCGAAATGTCACCTATTATTTTTCTCCAAAGATGCTGCCTGACCCACTGAGTTACTCCAGCATTTTGTGTTTGTCTTAAGTTAGCCACTTCACCAGCACTACACCCTTAACATTCCCTTATCCATCCCCTTGGTTTGAAAACTGTTGTGTAAATCACAGAGTTTGTGGCATGAATGAAGTCAGGTTCAGCTTGGGCCAGCGACTGTCAGGTGGCAGGCCCCGTCTGCTACATAGCTGAGTAATGCAGGTGAGAATGGCCATGGTGAAGTAGGGAGAGGAGCTGGGAGTAGCGGGTTGGTAATTATGCTGTCTTTCAATTTTTGAGATGGAGTTTTAATTATATTTGCTGAATAATGTGTTATCTGAAATTTAAGCCATATCAACTAGCAAATGGGGAAAGGGTTTTATCACAAATGTGTTCTTTAATGCATATCAGCCATTTTTAAACCATATTGTCATCAATCAATACATCAATATTTTCCTACTCATCATGGAATGGAATTGTATTCTCCTGAGGAAACTTTCTGTTTTGGGCTGATCTATGCTGGGTCTCTTATTGGGAGGGGTATTTGACTGGTCATGGTTCTATCTTTCTGTGGGTGATGTTCTGTGATTTAATGACACCTGGGTCTGTTTTCTCTTGTGAATAAGTCTATTATTGGGAGTGAAGAGGTGTGCTGTACAGCTGGGTACTCTGGTTTGGGTGGAGAGTAGTGTTTATAATATTTACTTGGTCACATACTTTAACTCACTCGTACTTGTTCACGCTTGTTTGCTAACTCACACGATACATTCACATTTGCACATTTAGTTTTTCTTGGACTAATGTTCTGACACACTCGAGCACTCACATGCTCAGTCACCCACTCTCGATCCGTTTAGTCACACTCACTCGATCAGTTAAACACACACTCGCTCAGTCACACTTGCGCACTCGCTCAGTCACTCGCTCAGTCACACTTGCTTAGTCACACTTGCTCACGTGCACTCTTTCTTGGAACAGCGTATTTCCATCTTAAACTGCCTGATTTGACTCTCTTCCCAGGTCCCGGCAGATCGAATCGGCTTGTTTCAGTGGCACTGCTGCCTTTATGGAGGTTCGGATACAGTCTGTGGTGGTGGAATTCATTCTCAATCATGTGGATGTCCTGTTCAGTTCCAAGCTTAGCTCCGTAATCCGGGAGGGTGCAGGTATGTCTCAATCCAGCCCATTGTAAAAAAACAGTGAGTCTCCGTGCAGTCAGACCACTGTGAACAGGCAAGCGCTTTGGGCATCATATGAAGGTGCATTGGCTTAGAAGGTTGCAGCATAAATGTGTGGGATGGCAGATAATCCTTGAATGAAAGTTGGAGGTGATCTGATCAACGTTTTCAAGATGGGGAAAGAGTTTTTGGAGCTTGGTGAGAGCAGGATCAGGGCTTGTGTAAACGAGAGGCAGGGTATTACAAAACTGCTGCTGAGGAATATTTCTACATTCAAAGCATTCCAAGTCTTTGGATTTCTTCTAAAGATGTTAATTGGTGCTAGGTCAGTATTAAACTGAATTTGAATCTGATAAATCTGTTTCTGACAACAATGTTATTGAACATGGAGTTAGCCACAGATCAACCATCTCAGTCAATGGTGAAATGAGCTTGAAGGACTCCTGTTTCCGTGGTTACATAGTTTAACACCTGCTCCTCATGGTCACTATATTCACAACGGATTTTGCTCTGGAGTGGTTACATTCTGCTTGATGAATAGTATTTTACAACAGCCAAGCCACCCTCCCCACAGGTACTTTCCCCTGCAACCACAGGAGATGTAACACCTATCCCTATACCTCCCCCCTCACATCCATCCAGGAAGCTCAGCAGTTCTTCCAGGTGAGATAAAGGTTCACGTGCACCTCCTCTAACCTCATCAATTGCACTCTGTTCCTGATATGGCCTCTTGTATATTGGCAAGAACAAGTGTAGACTCGGCAAATGTTTCGCCGAACACCTGCGCTCGTGCCAAAGGCTGCTGGATCTCCCGGTTGCTAACTTTTTAAACTCCGCTTCCCATTCCCATATTGACCTTTGTTCTAAGCCTCCTCCATTGCCAGAGTGAGGCCACATGCAAATTTGCAAAACGGCATGAACATTGAATTCCCCAATTTTAGGTAAATAATCTACAAACAGCCCTTCCACCCCTCCACTTCCCTTCTCCCTACCCTCCTCCACCTCTCTTCCTTGTGCCCCACCTGCACTCTCATTCCCCCTTTCCTTCCACCTATGTTCCTTCCTCTGGCTTCACAGTTCGTACCTCTTCTGTCCTTAACTCACACCGTTTGTCTTTTCATCTATGGCCTTGTTCTGCTTTTTGGCAGAGATGCTGCCTGGCCCGCTGAGTTACTTCAGCACTCTCACTTTTTGTCCTATGAATAATACTGTTCTCTATTCCTGCAGAAAGCCTATGTTCAGGTACTTTGTGTGTTTATTTTGGGACGAGTATTTAACAAAAGTTATTTTATTTACTATATCTGAACATAATCAGTGTGTTTGCTGCCCAAATGTGATTATGTTGTTCATTCCTTGGTCTATGATGCTCAGGAGCAGTTTGAGTCTGTGGAACATATTTCTACCACAGGACAAAATAGTTTCAAAGATTTGCAGGATTCAATGGTTTATCGTACAACCTTCTCTTCAGAGAGGGATCCATGTGAACAGCAGAGGAGCAGGACCTTTTGCCAAGCATGTCTGTGCTGACCATAATATCAAAGTAAACTAATCCTGCTTGCCTGCCTCTGATCCATTTCCCACCATTCCCTCCATTTCACTCGCCTGTCTAAATGTCTCACCAACATATCCACCATGTTGTGCGTTCCAGACACACGCCTGTCTCATTTGCCTTGTGCATCTATTCTAAGATTACCCCCTTTCAACTTTAAGCTCTGCCCATTAGTAATTGACATGTTCACCCTGGGAACAAAACTCTGACTGCCCTATCTATCTATGCCTCTCAAAACTTCTCTCAGGTCTCCCTGCAACCTCCAATGTTCCAGAGAAAACAATCCAAGTTTTTCCAACACGTCCTTATAGTTAATACTCTAATCCGGGCACAATCCTGGCAAACCCCTGCACTCTCTTCAAAGCCTTCACATCCCTCCGGTGATACTGTGACCAGAACAGCACACAATATTCAAGCATCAAGTTAAGAGTGTTTAATTGTTATATGCACCAGGATCAGAAGAATTAAATTCTTATTTGCTGCAGCTTTACCGGCACATTGGATGCAATAACACAACAAATAAATACACCATAAACCATAATACAATAAATGATCAGTTGTACTTGGCAACCAGGCCACAATAGTGCAAGCCAAGGTATGCAGTACAACCTATGCAAAGGTAGTAGTTTGGTACGGAGGTAGGGTTGTGGTTAATTGGCCTCTGTAAACTGCCTCCAGTGTGTAGGGAATGGATGACAAAATGGGATAACATAGAAGCAGTGTGACCAGGTGATCGATGGTTGGAGTGGACTGAGTCGAAGGGCCTGTTTCTATGTTGACTCTTTCAATCAATTCAGTCAATCAATTTAATTTTCTTCAAGTGATCCAACATCTCCTCCTTGATATCAACATGCCCGAGAATATGAGCATACCTGCACTGATCTTACTATCCTCCATGTCCTTCTGGATAACTACCATGCAAAGTAATTGTTTAGTACCTAGCCCATATGCTCTTGCTCGTGGTCCTACACCCTCCCTGGTTTTTAATGTGTGCATAAAATGCATTACGTTTTTCCTTAATCTTCATTGCTATGAACATTGGCCATTTTGTCCCCCTCATGATTCACTGTTTTGAGTTATTTCCTGTTTTCTTTATATTAACAGTCAGTAATAATTTGGACCAGTGTTTGAGTCTGAGTTGTTAACTAGCCCTCCTTGATCTGCCTGCTCTGACCACATAATGGGCAGGAAATGGGCTGCTGATGGAAGCACTATCCCAAATTGAATGTAGATCGGAAGATTGTAACATTTATTTTGTTGTTCTCCTTTCACTGAGCTGCTACATTGGACAAACTTTGTCCATTAAACCATGTTGCTTTGACAACATTGCACACTCACCATCCCTTTGCTGTATTAATTCCAGCATTGTCCTATTAAATTAGTTCATCTATTGATCTAGACTGAAGGTGGGATCAGACTATTTCTTCAGTAAAACACCATCTGCAAACTCTGGTATCATGTAAATAACACAAACAAATAAAACTGAAGCAAATAAAGGCAAACAGAAGAACCAACCTTGGAGGAAGGAGAGAGAGATGGGAAAAACATACTAAATAATGTGAGTGAGGGACTTACCTGCAAGCCAGTCAGGAAACCTGTTCGACCGGATTCCTTAATGACCTGACCCATTTAAATCCGATACCCGTTTAAATCTTTCCCATCCCATTAGTTCAAATGGTAATTGTACCCACATCAGACAGTTTTGGAAGGTCAAAACACAAGTGGTGACACATCGTGCTAATACGGTGTTAATAGAGACATTTAACAAGCGCTTAACAGTAACACCCCCACTGTCTCACGGAAAGCGGAGATTTTAATTTTTTTTTTCACTGAATTAAAAAATCCGGATTACAAAACATGGGGGGCATTGTCCCCCACCTCTCAAAACAGGGGGACGCGCCTCGTCCCCCCCCCCCCCAGGATTTCCGCACATGGTGGACGCATTGGTGATAATTTTCCAATGTTCTATAGATTTAGGATCAGTTCCTGTGGATTAGAGGGTAACTAATGTTATCCCACATTTTAAGAAAGGTGGGAGAGAGAAAAGAGGGAATTATAGACCAGTTAGCCTGACATCGATGGTGGGGAAGATGCTGGAGTCAATTATAAAAGATGAAATTACGGCACATTTGGATAGCAGGAACAGGATCGGTCCGAGTCAACATGGATTTACGAAGGGGAAATCATGCTTGACTAATCTTCTGGAATTTTTTGAGGATGTAACTAGGAAAATGGACAAGGGAGAGCCAGTGGATGTAGTGTACGTGGACTTTCAGAAAGCATTTGATAAGGTCCCACATAGGAGATTAGTGGGCAAAATTAGGGCACATGGTATTGGGGTAGAATGCTGATATGGATAGATAATTGGTTGGCAGACAGGAAACAAAGAGTAGGGATTAACGGGTCCTTTTTAGAATGGCAAACAGTGCTTAGTGTGGGTCAGCAGCTATTTACAATGTACATTAATGATTTAGATGAAGGGATTCAAAGTAACATGAGCAAATTTGCAGATGACACAAAGCTGGGTGGCAGTGTGAACTGTGAGGAGGATGCAGGGTGACTTAGACAGGTTGGGTGGGTGGGCAGATGCATGGCAGATGCAGTTTAATGTGGATAAATGTGAGGTTATCTACTTTGGTGGCAAAAATAGGAAGGCAGATTATTATCTGAATGGTGTCAAGTTGGGAAAAGGAAGTACAATGAGATCTGGGGGCCCTTGTTCGTCAGTCATTGAAAGTAAGCATGCTGATACAGCAGGCAGTGAAGAAAGCTAATGACATGTTTGCCTTTATGTAGTTGTACAGGGTCTTGGTGAGACCACACCTGGAGTATTGCGTACAGTTTTGGTCTCCAAATCTGAGGAAGGACATTATTGCCATAGAGGGAGTGCAGAGAAGGTTCACCAGACTGATTCCTGGGATGTCAGGACTGTCTTATGAAGAAAGACTGGGTAGACTTGGTTTATACTCTCTAGAATTTAGGAGATTGAGAGGGGATCTTATAGAAACTTACAAAATTCTTAAGGGGTTGGACAGGCTAGATGCAGGAAGATTGCTCCCGATGTTGGGGAAGTCCAGGACAAGGGGTCACAGCTTAAGGATAAGGGGGAAATCCTTTAAAACCGAGATGAGAAGAACTTTTTTCACACAGAGAGTGGTGAATCTCTGGAACTCCCTGCCACAGAGGGTAGTCGAGGCCAGTTCATTGGCTATATTTAAGAGGGAGTTAGATGTGGCCCTTGTGGCTAAGGGGATCAGAGGGTATGGAGAGAAGGCAGGTACGGGATACTGAGTGGATGATCAGCCATGATCATATTGAATGGCGGTGCAGGCTCGAAGGGCCGAATGGCCTACTCCTGCACCTAATTTCTATGTTTCTATGTTTATAACAAGAGGTGTGTCAAGTATAGGAGCAAAGAGGTCCTTCTGCAGTTGTACAGGGCCCTAGTGAGACCACACCTGGAGTATTGTGTGCAGTTTGGTCTCCAAATTTGAGAAAGGACATTCTTGCTATTGAGGGAATGGCAGGTTAATTCCATGGGATGGTGGGACTGTCATATGTTGATAGAATAGAGCGGCTGGGCTTGTATACTCTGGAATTTAGAAGGATGAGAGAGGGTCTTATTGAAACATGTAAGATTATTAAGGGATTGGGCACATTAGAGGCAGGAAACATGTTCCCGATTTTGGGGGAGTCCAGAACTAGGGGCCACCATTTAAGAATAAGGAGTAAGCCACATAGAACAGAGATTTGGAAAAACATTTTCACCCGGAGAGTTGTGAATCTGTGGAATTCGCTGCCTCGAAGGCAATGGAGGCTAATTTTCTGGATGCTTTCAAGAGAGGTTAGATAGAGCTCTTAAAGATAGCGGACTTGGGGGATATGGTTGGAATGCAGGAATGGGGTACTGATTATGGATGATCAGCCATGATCACAGTGAATGGCGGTGTGGGCTCGAAGGGCCGATTGGCCTACTCCTGCACCTATTGTCTATTGCCTATCTCTTTTCAGATGTTGAAGTGGAGAATAGGGAATCTGTATCCCCTGTGGGGAGATGTGTCACTGAATGCTGGGGGAATGCACATGAGAAGGAATTAAACTCCACAGAAAAAAGCCAACAATAATCATTGCTCAAATCTGAAGAAGGGTTTCGGCCCGAAACGTTGCCTATTTCCCTTCGCTCCATAGATGCAGCTGCACCCGCTGAGTTTCTCCAGCATTTTTGTGTACAATCATTGCTCAAAAATTTGCAACTGGTAGAGCTACTTCCTCACAACACCAGAGAGCTGACGGGTGCTGTTTATGTGGAGTTTGCACATTCTCCCTGCGACTGCGTGGGTTTTGTCCGGGTGCTCCTGTTTCCTCCCACACCCAAATGTGTTCAGGTTTGTAGGTTAATTGGTTGCTGTGAATTAACCCTATTCACTCTGTATGGAGCATACACTTCCCATCTGTGACTGCCTAGGTTTCCTTTGGGTGCTGCAGAATCCTCCCAGATCCCAAAATATAGGCTATTCGGTAGGTTAATTGGCAATAGTGAGCAGCCCATAAATGGGTGGTGGGAGAATCAGTAGTGGGCAGATTAATGGGCATGTGAGAGGGAATATGTTACAAAGAAATATGTGTGGGAATGAGATTCATGGATTGTTCAGCAAGCTGGCATAGACTCAAAGGGCCAAATGGCCACCTCATTTGATTATGAGGATATAAATAACAGTATATGAGGGTCTTGCACATAGCTAAGCCTCGAAAGATTTATATCTGTTCAAGCTAGGTTGCACCTAGGTAGCTCCCACAGCGACACTGTTAAACAGCCCGACACACAAGCCTACGCTGCTCTATGTAGCTCACTCTCAGCTTCCCCGCTTCAGCATAACCCAGGCCGTTGCCCCTGATCGTGTGAACAAGCTGCTTTGCTGAGGTATGATTTTCATTTGGCATAAAGAGGGTTTGGGTTCAAGTAATCTTTTTATGACAAAGATCATCACTATTTTACAAGCCAAAAGTCACATTTTGGCAATAAAATCTTTAAAGATAGAGCTATAATGACGACTAAATTAGCACATTGCCTTCGAAAAGCACATTTTCATACGCACACTCACTCAGTCACACACAATCGCACTAAATGAGTGCCTGTTAGACACTGCTAATCCTCAGTGTGTAAGAATGTGAGGTGGTGAGTGAGTGTGCACGCCTGCGAGTGGGCTGTGTAAGAGAGCGTGTCAAAAAAATGTGAGCGTGAGAGCATGAGTGAGTGTGTGCAAGACCGTGTGTGTGTGTGTGTGTGTGTGTGTCCAAGCATGTTAATGTGTGCATGGCATTATGCCAGCACCTACACCAAGCCCATCAATCCCATTGCCCCACTCGTTTCCTCTATATCTCCTGAACCCATCAGCTACCATCTGATCTCGCTGCTGCCGTGTACACCAGTGGGAAATTAAGCCCCAACCTGTGGTGCGTGGGAACAGCGTGAAACCCCATGGGAGGTAGCGTGGGACTGGGGCTGTTAGGGCTGTGAGGTAACTGTGCCACCATGCCTCACTGATGGGGAGAATGTGGCCTGTGGTAACAGGTTCTCTGGAAGTGGGCTCCCATTCCTCTGGAGTAGAGGATGCTGTTTAGGAATCTCTGCAAGTATTGAGAGGAAGGAATGGATTTCCTGGAGTGGTGGGGGTGGGGTGGGGGGTGTTTGTTGCAGGATGAGATTTTCTGCAAATGAGAAGCTGTTTAGTGGAGAGCTTTGAGGAAACTAAACTGCATCGCTGCACACCTCTAATGGCCTGAATCCAGTGAGTGGGTTCTAGATTATCCCAATTGTTTCATATTTTGTAATAGCCTGATACCAGTTTTTAGAGTCTGTGCATGTATCTGCTTCAGACACCCAGCGTGCGATGTGCTAGCAATATGTGGCTGGGTGGCTGGAGACTCCTGGTGCTGGTATTCTGCCGCTTTCACTCTCATTCTTCTGGTTTCCCCTGCAGGACATACCTCTTTGTCTCGGCCCAAGTCCTTGCTGGTCTCGTCCCCTTCCACCAAGCTGCTGACCCTGGAGGAGGCCCAAGCTCGCACACAGCTCCAGATCAACTCCCCGCTCACTGCTGACAGCAAGTACATTGAAGTAGGAGATGGACCAGCAGCACTGCAGGGACGCTTCCACACGGTCATAGACTTCCCCGTGGACAGGTCAGCAACCTTCACCGCCGACAATGCTAATGTACTTTAGAGATGTACCTAGCATAAAGCTGTGGTGGTAATGTTCTTTTGAAAACATTTCTGGTTGTACTCTCTCTCTCTCTCACCCTCTCCCCCTCCACCCTCTCTCCTTCTCTCCCCTCTCTCCTGCCCTCCACTCTCTCCCATCCTCCCCTCTATCCCATCCCCTCTCTCCCATCTACTCTCTCTCCCGCCCACCCATCCTCTCTCTCTCTCCCACCATGTCGATAGGAATGGCAGGTCCAATCATTAACCCGAGGTTGAGCAGGTTTCGAGTGTTTCTGGCCTTGGTGCCTTTACTTTAGAAGTGGGGAAGGGTTGTGATGAGGAATTGTAAGGAGAGACAGCATTTTCTCAGCTCACATACAGCACTTCAAATCTTCTCCCCAAAGCAGCCTTCACATCTCTTCAGCGGCCGAGTGTCTTGGAACCTGGGAAACAGTTTAACCCTCGAATCACGTTAAAATCATCTGCAGCCAATTTGATCAAAAGGTTTAAATTGCCATTTCATCCATCGGGACCCTTTTGCAGCATTATCTGAGGACTTGCATTCTCTGAAAGATCATCACAGATTTCTCACTTAAAGATGTGCAAATTTACAAAAAGAGAAGCTGCTGGAAGCATTAGTCTGAAGCAGAGTCTGGACCCGAAACGTCACCCATTCCTTCTCTCCAGAGATGCTGCCTGTCCCGCTGAGTTACTCCAGTTGTTTGTGTCTGGCATTCAGCAGGCCAGGATGTGGAGAGAGAGAAAAAGAGCCACTGTTTCAGGTCAATTACCTTCGCTTAGAAAGATATGATTTATTTATTATGCCACAGAAAAGGGGGCCATTTGGCCCATCGTCCACGCATCTGCTCTCCCCGCAGAGCAAACCTATCAGTCTCGGGTCCCATCTTCTTACTACCCCAGCAGTCTCCCTCACAAGCCCAACATTTGATTCTTCTGTTGGACAAAAAATGCTGGAGTAACTCAACTGGTGAGGCAAAATCTCTGGAGAAAAGGAATGGGCGACGTTTCGGGTTGAGACCCTTCTTCAGACTGATGTCAGGGGAGGGGGCGGGACAAAGATAGAATGTAGGCGGAGACAGTAAGACTAGTGGAGGAACTCGGTGGGGAAAGGGCATGGAAAGAGAAAGCATGGGCTACGTGAAGTTAGAGAAGTCATAGAAACATAGAAAATAGGTGCAGGAGTAGGCCATTCGGCCCTTCGAACCTGCACCGCCATTCAATATGATCATGGCTGTTCATCGAACTCAGTATCCTGTACCTGCCTTCTCTCCATACCCCTTGATCCCTTTTGCCACAAGGGGCTCATCTAACTCCCTCTTAAATATAGCCAATGAACTGGCCTCAACTACCTTCTGTGGCAGAGAATTCCAGAGATTCACCACTCTGTGTGAAAAATGTTTTTCTCATCTCGGTCCTAAAAGACTTTCCCCTTATCCTTAAACTGTGACCCCTTGTTCTGGACTTCCCCAACATCGGGAACAATCTTCCTGCATCTAGCCTGTCCAACCCCTTAAGAATTTTGTAAGTTTCAATAAGATCCCCCTCAATCTTCTAAATTTTAGCGAGTACAAGCCGAGTCTATCCTGTCTTTCTTCATATGAAAGTCCTGCCATCCCAGGAATCAGTCTGATGAACCTTTTGTGCACCCCCTCTATGGCAAGAAAGTCTTTTCTCAGATTAGGAGACCAAAACTGTACACAATACTCCAGGTGTGGTCTCACCAAGGTCCTGTATAACTGCAGTAGAACCTCCCTGCTCCTATACTCAAATCCTTTTGCTATGAATGCTAACATACCATTCGCTTTCTTCACTGCCTGCTGCACCTGCATGCCTACTTTCAATGACTGGTGTACCATGACCCCCAGGTCTCGTTGCATCTCCCCTTTTCCTAATCGGCCACCATTCAGATAATAGTTAACTTTCCTATTCTTGCCACCAAAGTGGATAACCTCACATTTATCCACATTATACTGCATCTGCCACGCATTTGCCCACTCACCCAACCTATCCAAGTCACCTTGCAGCCTCCTAGCATCCTCTCACAGCTAACACTACCCCCAGCATCCGCAAACTTGGAGATGTTGCATTCAATTCCCACGTCCAAATCATGTTCAATTCCCACGTACAAGTCAATGTTCATACTGCTGGGGTATAAACTACCCAAGCAAAATATGAGGTGCTGTTCCTCAAATTTGTGCTGGGCCTCACTCTGACAATGGAGGAGGCCCAGGACAGAAAGGTCAGATTGGGAATGGGAGGGCGAATTGAAGTGCTGAGCAACCGGGAGATCAGGTAGGTTAAGGCGGACTGAGCAGAGGTGTTCAGTGAAGCGATCGCTTACTCTGCCATTCAATCATGGCTGATCGATCTTTCCCTCTTAACCCCATTCTCCTGCCTTCTTCCCATAACCCCTGACACCCGCACTAGTCATGAATCTTTCTATCTCTGGCATATAAATATCCATTGACTTGGCCTCCACAGCTTTCTGTGGCAAAGAATTCCAAAAGAATCCAAAGAATCTGTGGATTCACCACCCTCTGACTAACAAAATTCCTCCATCTCCTTCCCAAAAGAATGTCCTTTAATTCTGAATGTCCTCTGGTCCTGGACTCTCCCTCTAGTGGAAACATCCTCTGCACATCCAAGCCTTTCACTATCCAGGAGCACACGGTGAACACCCACAGAGTCAGAAGAGAACATGCAAAGTTCACAGGGACTGTACCCAAGGATCAAACCTGGGTCAATAGACAATGGGTGCAGGAGAAGGCCATTCGGCCCTTCGAGACAGCACCGCCATTTAATGTGATCATGGCTGATCATACCCAATCAGTACCCCGTTCCTGCCTTCTCCCCATATCCCCTGACTCCACTATCTTTAAGAGCCTTATCTAGCTCTCTCTTGAAAGTATCCAGAGAACCGTGCTCCACCGCCCTCTGAGGTAGAGAATTCCACAGACTCACCACTCTCTGTGAGAAAAAGTGTTTCCTCGACTCCGTTCTAAATGGCTTTCCCCTTATTTTTAAACTGTGGCCCCAGGTCTGGACTCCCCCAACATCGGGAACATGTTTCCTGCCTCTAGCGTGTCCAGGCCCTTAATAATCTTATATGTTTCAATAAGATCCCTTCTCATCCTTCTAAACTCCAGAGTATACAAGCCCAGCTGCTCCATTCTCTCAGCAGATGACAGTCCCGCCATCCCGGGAATTAACCTTGTAAACCTACGCTGCACTCCCTCAATAGCAAGAATGTCCTTCCTCAAATTAGGGGACCAAAACTGCACACAATACTCCAGGTCTGGTCTCACTAGGGTCCTATACAACTTCAGAAGGACCTCTTTGCTCCTATACTCAACTCCTCTTGTTATAAAGGCCAACATGCCATTCGCTTTCTTCATTGCCTGCTGTACCTGCATGCTTACTTTCCCTTCCCAGTTCTCTCACTAGTCACACTGTCGCTGGAGATCTGAGGCTGTACCAACTCGCAAAGGTCATCGACCTCTAATCTAAACTGTCTATTTCCATAGGCCTGCTAGGCATTCCCTAACCTGTTTTAATTTTTCACCCTCTGCAATGTTTTTGCTTCTTATGTTCCAAAGCATGTTATTTTCACTCAACTTGCATACTTGTTTCAAATACAGACCCGCCAAGTATTTAACGCAGAGTCCTTTACCATCGTTATCCAGGAAGAGGACAACCAACAAATCAAAGAAGTCACCTGTTGGCACTTGGCGTTCTTTCTTCAACCTCGGCAAGTCCTCTTCTGTGGTCAAACGGAAGCTGCACCGCAACCCCAGCGAGCCGACAGAGATGAAGTCCATGGTGTTGGCAGGTGTGTGATGACCAGGGGGAGCAGCACTCTTCCCCTTTAGTCCTTGATAAAGCTCTGTCCTCCTGCATTGTGCAAGTAAAGTGACCATTTGCTTAGTTTAGCATCGTTTAGAGATGCAGCATGGAGAGGGCTGCGCACCGGTAGAGTTGCTGCCTACAGCGCCAGAGACCCGGCATCGATCCTGACAACGGGTGCTTGTCTGTGCGGAGTTTGCATGTTCTCCCTGTGACCTGCGTGGGCTTTCTCCAAGACCTTCGGTTTCCTCCTACACGGCATAGACGTAAAGGTTTGTAGGTTAATTGGCCTGGTATAAATTAAAATTGTCCCTCATGTGCAGGATATTGTTAATGTGCGGGGATCGCTGGTCGGTGCAAATTCATGGGACCGAAGGGCCTGTTTCTGTGCTGTATCCCTAAACTAAAAAACTAAACTAAACAGGCTGTGCCACTGTGCCAACCATTTGTTGTGGACAAGAAAACACTGAGAGTTGGTGAAGGTCAATTTTTCTTTAGTTTAAAAACTTCAGCATTATGTGAATCAACGGGAAACTGCAGAAAGAAGGCGTAATCTAATCTTTTCTGTAGGAGGTATAAAATTGTAGATTTAGCAGCTGTTTGTGATTGCGATTTCATCCTGTTTGTGTTTTATCAGCAAAGGGTGATTCAGGAACACTTCGCTCTGCAAAAAGTGAAGAGTCTCTTTCATCTCTGCACAATGTGGAAGGTAAGTACAGAGCAAACTGCTGATTAGGTACGCATGTTACTGCATGATTGCTGCCATTTCCGCTGTTTCAACTGGAAGCATGTTCTTATAAGTGTGGTATATTTTTAATGTATAAATTTATACATTGTACTGGTGCTGTCAACAGTTCAAATTTTAGGTCTGATGATTTTTGTATATTATTTAGCTATTGAAGGTCATTACTTTAAAATGGCTTTGTAAAAAATGTTTTATTAATGCAGATATTTTTCGATTGACATACACATTGATTACAAACCAAATAATCTTGGGAGACAAAGTTGTTTCTAAACTAATTGATCCAAAGATTATTGTACCAAAGATTGTGTCTAGATTCAAACCATCCATCTGTGGGAACAAATGGATTTAAAGCATTTAACATGTTATAGCGAGCCACGCATTGTTTTTCAAAAGTGATCTTTATTTTGTAATACTGAGAACAGCACACACGCAACTGGTGAGGGTTCTCCCAGAGTTCTGACTATATACAAGGGCACACCCCTCAACCACGTGACGACATCTTCCCGCCAAACACAGTCACGTGACCCTACGAGTCCTAGTGCCGAGGGTTCGCTCAGTAAGTGGCCTAACCACTTACCACAATGTAACTTCTTAACATGCATCTGGATAAGGTCCCAGAAGATTGGAAAATGTTGTTCCTTTAAGTAGTGTTTAAGAAAGGAAGTGGAAGAAGCAGATGAGATAGCAACCTTCAAGAGGCATTTAGAAATATGCATGCAAAGGCAGGGAATATCATGAACCAGAGCATGCGCAGGCAGGTAGGATTAATACGATTGGTATTGTGGTCACTGCAGACACAATGGCCGAAGGACCTGTTCCGGAATGGCACCATTCGATGGGGCAACTCAGGTTTTCCTTCAGTTTAGTTTAGAGATACAGCACGGAAACAGGCCCTTCGGCCTACCGAGTCTGCACCGACCAGTGATCCCCGCACACTAACACTATTCTACACACAATAGGGACAATTTACAATTAAACCAAGCCATTTACTTTACAAACCTGTACTTCTTTGGAGTGTGGCAGGAAACCGGAAAGCCTGGACCACGCAGGTCACGGTGTTAACGTAGAAACTATACAGACAGCACCCGTAATCAGGATCGAAGCCGGGGTATCTGGCGCTGTAAGGCAGCAACTCTACCACTGTGCCGCCCAATATTCCTGTATATTATTACTTTGACAATTAATTTCCTTTGTGAAATATTAATGATTGATTGTGGAAAATGCTTTATTTATAGACAACAGACAATAGGTGCAGGAGTAGGCCATTTGGTCCTTCGAGCCAGCACCGCCATTCACTGTGATCATTCATGGCTGATCATCCACAATCAGTACCCCGTTCCTGCCTTCTCTCCATATCCCTTGACTCCGCTATCTTTAAGAGCTCTATCTTACTCTCTCTTGAAAGCATCCAGAGAATCGGCCTCCACGGCTTTCTGAGGCAGGGAATTCTGTTGATCTGCACCCAGACTTAGCTTTCAGCGGAGATTTTCTTTTAAACTGAGCTTGTATCCTGAGGCTACAGTGTTCACCCAGCAGTTAAACCACCTCCTCTGTGTGTCTCTGCCACTACATTTTACAGTTAAAACTGTCTTGATAGTTAAATACTTCCCATTCCCATGATAGGTGCAGTGTCAGGTCAGCTGGCTGCTTGTGAAGCAACTGATTAAAATAGCAGATTTTCATTATTGCGGTGTCTCAACCAATTGGTTACAGGATTTTTGATAGCAATATCTTACATGTTTTAGTGCAAAGGAGTCTGGTTTAGCTTAATTGGGTTAAAATGATTGAGGTTACACAGGCTCGAAAAGGCTATTTAAGATCTGATTTATAGTACCAGACGTTGACTGGATTGTATTGTGCAGGTGGTTAACAATGATGAGTTGTACTCATTGTTTGATGAACAAAGTCTCAGTTGATGCCACTGGCATACTTCTGTAACTCACAAGCTCAACAAGAAAATTACCACTTTAAATTTTGCATTAATCTCCATGGCTTTTGGCCTTTGATTAGTACGGGTGTCAGGGGTTATGGGGAGGAGCCAGGATGATGGGGTTGAGAGGGAGATAGATCACCATGATTGATGGGTGGAATGGTGTAATTCCGCACGTATCACATGAACATGTACTTTGTGTGAACAGCCCTTCCTGTCCTTACATAGAAACATAGAAAATAGGTGCAGGAGGAGGCCATTCGGCCCTTCGAGCCAGCACCGCCATTCATTGTGATCATGGCTGATCGTCCTCTATCAATAACCCGTGCCTGCCTTCTCCCCATATCCCTTGACTCCACTAACCCCTAGAGCTCTATCTAACTCTCTCTTAAATCCATCCAGTGACTTGGCCTCCACTGCCCTCTGTGGCAGGGAATTCCATAAATTCACAACTCTCTGGGTGAAAAAGATTTTTCTCACCTCAGTCTTAAATGACCTCCCCTTTATTCTAAGACCTTGAATGAGTTTACCCCTGAATGGTCAGTGTCAGAATTAAGATTATATTCCTTTGTCCTGGACTCATCTAACCCTGGAAATAGAATCCTTAATTTTCTGAACTCAAGGAGATATAACTTATCCAGGAAATCTCTCTTCTTAATTAACCCAATTAGCTCTGGAATCTCCAAATCAAATTACCAATTAACTTGGCTAATCTCCAGCGTCAGAATATGTGTTGCCTCGAACACAACACTGTACTTCAACTAAAATAGAAAAGGTTGCAAACTGCAGCTCGGGTACATCTGTGGAAAGAGAAACATGGTTCATTTTACAGATCAAATACCTTTCATCGGTACTGTGGATGTCTGGCAAGAATTCAGCTTTTCATCATGTCATGTATGTTCTGGCCTCGTGGATTTTTTAAATGATTTTTTACGGTGAGCTCTTAGTCGTTGTACGCATTGGTTTGTTATTGGGTTCAGTGAGGCTGAGAGTTCAGTAGGTTTGTGTGCACCTACCTGCAGGGGAGGCACCGAACCTTCCACGGTCCCAGTCTCCCTGAGCAGGGATGTCCACAGAAACCTGAGCTTGTAAAACATTCTGACAGTGGTTCATAACTTTTAAGTAGAGTAGTCAAGATTTACACACCAAGTCATTTCCAAGGGCAACATGTGAAAAGTTTGTTTTATTTTAACCATATGACCAGATGCTCTTGATTTTAGTTGTAGATTTGTATAGCACAGAACTGGGATCTCCAGCCCTCCCTGTTCTTTTTTTACCCATCTACACATTATTTCATGGCTAAAGATACATATCCCAGAGTCGCTGCTCCTCACTCGCTGGTTGACTCAAGGGTCTTTCACTGCCCCATGGTCACATCTTCCCTGCTCTGCTGGCCCCGTTCTTCACTGCCCCCGTACGTATATCACTATATCACTCCTGTGCTCAGTGCTGCTGTATCCCATTGTGGGACAGCACAGAACAATGCCTACGGGACACTTGGATAGGCGAGGATCTGGATCTGGCTTCAAGTCAATAAATAGGACCAGGCTCAGTTCATCGCTGGTCCCATACCTACTTGGTTTGGCCTCCGATGGGCCTGAAAGATCACCAAGGGTCCCAGGCCCAGCAGCAGGTGGGTGCTGGCGACTGGACAGACAGCAGGGAGAGTCACATTTGTGTTCAGCTCCTCCTTGTTACTGCATGTTTTCCCCAACGTGGAGAGGGATAGATGGAACAGTCCTGAAGATTCACTGATGGGGTGATTGTCCGGTTGCATACCAAATGTGGATGTGCTTGCAGATATGGCAAGTGTCACAAAAAATACCAGGGATTTAAGAAAAATACTATGGATTTAAAATTTACATTAGAACTCATTTCATTAATGCTTGTGTATTCATAAATGTGTGGTAATTAATGTGCCGTTTGTTCCTCCTCAGGAGAATCCAAGATGTACAGACCGAGGAGGCCTCGGTCCAGCAGCGATGCCTTGTCCATTACCTTCAACGTTGGTGGCCTTTCCGGCCTAAACCACTGCAATTCCTACGACAACCTTCCCAGCAACGATAGTGAAGGAGAGGATGCCATGCTCCAAGTGCCTGCACTGGTGTCTCCTCGAATGGACGAAGTAGAACTGAGCCCACCTGATATGGGAGCGGCAGGGTTGGACTTTGACCCAATGTCCTTTCAGTGTAGTCCACCACGGGCAGAACTACTGGTGCTGGACAACAACTCGTCTCGGGTTAATTCCCCGCCCACTGGTAAAGACAAGCTGAATGGCAGTTCGAGGGAGTCAGTCTTTGGCAGTGTGTGTTTGACCCCTGGTAGTGCCACTAGTTCTGAACCAGCCTCTCACTCCCCAGATAAAGTACTCAGCCCATTCTTCTCGCCAGATCTGAGCCCCACTGATGAGAAACTGGCCAAACCACCTTCTTTTGCAGAAAAGGTGGTTCACGCCTTCTCCCCCAAAATAGGACGCAAGACCCCCAAGTTTCCCATGTTGACTATTTCTGATCCCATCGCCATCTCTGTTCCGACACGTGTTTCTGAAATGATCGGCAACATGGCTGCTGTCTCCCTAGCCTCGTCTCCGCCTTGCACCAGCCCAGCGGCCTATAGCAACGACAACAAGTCACCTCCGCAGATGATGTCCATGTTACTGAAGACCAGTGACATGCAACTGCCTGAGGTTTGTCGTCTGGAGATCCACAGGAAGCTCTCTGCTGCTGCGGCAGGCTCAGAGACTAAAGGGCAAAGTCCAGACTGGCACGATCAGACTTGCTACCCCAAGCCTGCGCCAGCTCCCTACTTCCAAACAGGTACAAAATGGCAAAGTGCAGACCAGCACGAGCTGACCAGTCAGAACAAAACTAAACCACTTCCTCAGTCGCTAGTAGGGACTAAAGGACAAAGTTCCGATTGGCATGAATCCAGCAATCAACCCAAGACGACCCAGTCACAAATGGAGGCAAAAGCACCAAGCCCAGAATGGCATGAATTGACCAATCGGAACAAGACCACACCATCTACCCAGCCACATGGTAAGTGTTGATTGAGAATATATATACTTTATACCTCCAAAGACTCGGGTTCGATCCTGACCACGGGTGCTTGTCTGTACAGAGTTTGTACGTTCTCCCCATGACCTGCGTGGGTTTCCTCCTGGATCTCCGGTTTCCTACTACGCTCCAAAGTTTGAAAGCTAATTGGCTTGGTATAATTGTAAATTGCCCCTACAGTGTAGTGTAGGATAGTGTTAGTGTGCAGTGATCGCTGGTCAGCGCGGACTCAGTGGGTCGAAGGGCCTGATTCCGTGTTGCATCTCGAAACTAAACTAAACTTGCTCAATCTTTAATGGGAGGCACTCGGAGAGCATGCTGAACAGCGTTGAACAGGCCCTTCGGCCCACCAAGTCCGCACTGAACAGCAATCCCCGCACATTAACACTACTCTCTACACAATAGGGACAATTTCCTTTACATTGATACCAAACCAATTAACCTACAAACCTGGGAACCTTTGGAGTGTGCGAGGAAACTGAAGATCCCGGAGAAAACCCCCGCAGGTCACGGGGAAAACGTACAAACACCGTACTGATAGCACCCGTAGTCAGGATTGAACCCGGGTCTTTGGCGCTGTGAGGCAGCAACTCCACTGCTGCGCCAATGTGCCACCCTGTGAGTGTTGAGGGAACTCAATTTTTAGTCAGCACATGATTAGTATCTGTCACTTGTTGCTACAGTCCTCACTGGAACTGATTTATGCCATAATACTCTTCCAGAGTAATAGCAGCTTCAAGGTATTGTATCATGATTCTCCTGGAGAGTGAACTTTGAGGAATTGTACGTCTTTTGATAAGGTCCCACATACGAGAATAGTGGGCAAAATTGGGGCACGTGGCTTTGAGGGTAGGGTGCTGACATGGATAGAAAATTGGTTGGCAGACAGGAAACAAAGGGTAGGGATCAACGGGCCCCTTTCAGAATGGCAGGCAGTAATTAGTGGGGTACCGCAAGGCTCGGTGCTGGGACCGCAGCTATTTACGATATACATTAATGATTTGGATGAAGGGATTAAAAGTAACATTAGCAAATTTGCAAATGATACAAAACTGGGTGGCAGTGTGAACTGAGGAGGATGCTTTGAGGATGCAGGGTGACTTGGACAGGTTGGATGAGTGGACAGATGCATGGCAGATGCAGTTTAATGTGGATAAATGTGAGGTTATCCACTTTGATGGCAAAAACAGGAAGGCAGATTATTATCTAAATGGTGTCATGTTGGGAAAAGGGGAAGTACTATGGGATCTGGGGGTCCTTGTTGATCAGTCACTGAAAGTAAGCATGCAGGTATAGCAGGCAGTGAAGAAAGCGAATGTCATGTTGGCCTTCATAACAAGAGGAGTTGAGTATAGGAGCAAAGAAGTCCTCCTGCATTGGTACAGGGCCCTTGTGAGACCACACCTGGAGTATTGTGTGCAGTTTTGGTCTCCAAATTGAGGAAGGACATTCTTGCTATAATGGGAGTGCAGCGTAGGTTCACAAGGTTAATTCCCGGGATGGCGGGGCTGTCATATGTTGATAGATTAGAGCGGCTGGGCTTGTATACTCTTAGAAGAAGGAGACGGATCTTATTGAAACATATAAGATTATTAAGGGTTTGGACACCGTAGCTAGAGGCAGGAAACATGTTCCCGATGTTGGGGGAGTCTAAAACCAGGGGCTACAGTTTAAGAATAAGGGGCAAGCCATTTAGAACAGAGATAACGAAAAACTTTTTCACACAGAGAGTTGTGAGTGTGTAGAATTCTCTGCCTCAGAGGGCGGTGGAGGCTGGTTCTCTAGATGCTTTCAAGAGAGAGTTAGATAGAGCTCTTAGGGATAGCGGAGTTAAGGGATATGGAGAGAAGGCAGGAACAGGGTACTGATTGTGGATGATCAGCCATGATCACATTGAATGGTGGTGCTGGCTCGAAGGGCCGAATGGCCTATTCCTGCACCTATTGTCTATTGTCTAATTGGGAATGGATACTGAGTGAGATCAGTGTCACATCAGCCCTGGGGAGAGATTGCTGGCACAGTATTGCACTTAATGCTGAAGAGATCTATTGTGGCACCATGACATTCTCTCTCTCACGGCAGTGGGGAATGCACTTTGTGCCAAGGATGGAAGATGGTGGTGCTGGTGGAATGTTGACCTGATGTGACGGGGTTGCTGTGCTGACTTGGTTTCAGTTAGTTTAGACTTGAGGATGTGATGTGATGTTGAATACTCTGCAGAGTGGGACCAGCACAGAGCTGCTCTGTCCCAGGAGAGCAGTAGTTATGCAGTGTCACACTCTGATGTGGGAATGGAGGTGGGATTGGCATAGTGTCATTCTCCAGTCCAGCAGGCTTTGAGTGCCACACGGACTACCTGCTTCTTTGTGTTACTCATTGTGTACTTGTGTGTGAGCCACAAAGCAAACCGCACATGAATTTGATCCTGATCTTCACCAGCTTTAGTACACATACACAAATAATTCCACTATACAGCTGTCACGGGCGGGAACATTGGCTGATTCCACCCTTACCACCAATTAATAGCCAAGTCCTGCTCTTTGTTGGTTAACCCAGCTTAAACCAAGATTTAGGCTATGATTATTTACTCAGACCACTTAACTCCCACATTTCAGTCCCAGAATGAATAGCGGCGTGATGGCACAGCGGTAGAGTTGCTGTCTTACAGCGAATGCAGCGCCGGAGACCCGGGTGCGATCCCGACTATGGGTGCTGTCTGTATGGAGTTTGTACTTTCTTCCTGTGACCTGCATGGTTTTCTCCGGGATCTTCAGTTTCCTCCCACACTAAAAAGATGTGCAGGTTTGTTGGTTAATTGGCTTGGTAAATGTAAAATTTGTCCCTAGTGGGTGTAGGATAGTGTTAATATGCGGAGATCGCTGGTCGGCGCGGACCCAGTGGGCCGAAAGTTCTGTTTCCGCGCTGTGTCTCTAAACTAAACTGAACAGTGCAAACAATCATAACATCCTTTCATCTGTTGGAGGGGCAAATTTTACTGAAGTTCCAAATTTTCAAGAAGTTGTTTGCTGACAACCCAAAAATTAGCTGAGTAGTAGACAGTGAAGGTGGTTGTAACGGAATATAGAAGGAAATATACCAGTTGGAATGTTATGTGGAGCAGTGGCAGATGGAAATTAATTCACAGAAGTGTAGGGTAATGGATTTTGGGATGTGAAATTCTAATGGGACATTTACCGTAAATGGTAGGTACCTCAGGAGCGTTGATGTGTGGAGGAACCTTGGGGTGCAGGTTTGTAATTTCCTGAAAGTAGTAAACAGGTGGAAAGAATAACGAAGAAAGCATGCAGCAATGTGCCGCGTTAGGCCGAAGCGTAGTGAAAGAGTCGGATCTTATTTTGAAGCTGTGCAAAACATTAGTCAGGCAACACTTGGGGTATTGTGTACAGTTTTGGTCACCACACTACATGGTAGCATTGGAATAGATTCACCAGAACACCTAATGGAATTAGGAGCTTTACTTATCAGGAGAGATTGGATAAACTGGGATTTTGCTTGCTGATTGACCTTATTAGACAATAGACAATAGGTGCAGGAGTAGGCCATTTGGCCTTTCGAGCCAGCACCGCATTTCACTGTAATTGTGGCTGATCAGCCATAATCAGTGCCCAGTTCCTGTCTTATCTCCATATCCCTTGACTCTGCTATCTTTAAGAGCTCTATCTAACTCTCTCTTGAAAGCATCCAGAGAACCGGCCTCCACTGTTTTCTGTGGCAGGGATTTCCACAGATTCACAACTCTCTGGGTGAAAAAGTTTTTCCTCATCTCCGTTCTAAATGGCCTACCCCTTATTCTTAAACTTTAGCCCCTGGTTCTGGACTCTCCCAACATTGGGAACATGTTTCCTGCCTCAAGCATGTCCAATCCCTTAATAATCTTATATGTTTCAATAAGATCCCCTCTCATTCTTCTAAATTCCAGTATATACAAGCCTAGTCGCTCCATTCTTAAACATATGACAGTCCCGCCATACCAGGAATTAACCTCGTGAACCTATGCTGCATTCCCTCATTAGCAAGAATGACCTTCCTCAAATTTGGAGACCAAAACTGCACACAATACTCCAGATGTGATCTCACCTCTTTGCTCCTATATTCAACTCCTCTTGTTATGAAGGCCAACTTTCTTCACTGCCTGCTGTACCTGCATGCTTACTTTCAGTGACTGATGTACAAGGACACCCAGATCTCGTTACACTTCCCCTTTTCCTAACTTGACACCATTCAGATAATGATCTGCCTTCCTGTTCTTGCCACCAAAGTGGATAACCTCACATTTACCCACTCACCCAACCTGTCCATGTCACCCTGCATCCTCATAGCATCCTCCTCACAGTTCACACTGCATCTGCAAATTTGCTAATGTTACTTTTAATCCCTTCATCTAAATCATTAAAGTATATTGTAAATAGCTGCGGTCCCAGCACCGAGCCTTGCGGCACCCCACTAGTCACTGCATGCCATTCTGAAAGGGACCCGTTAATCCCTATTCTTTGTTTCCTGTCTGCCAATCATTTTTTTTTATCCATGTCAGTACCCTACCCCCAATACCATAATGGGTTTAAAGACTTAAGAGGGGCATAGATAGGCTAGATAGATTATTATTTACGCAAAGCAAGGGAGTGTAGAACTGGAGGGCACAGGTTTAAGGTGACAGGGGAGAAATTTAAAGAGATCTGAGGGGTAGATTTTTAACTTGGAGAATGGTAGTTATATGGAAAGAGTTGGTAGATGAAGATAAAATTACACTGTTTGAAATGCGGTTGGACAAGTGCTTACGTAGGAAAGGATTAGAGAATTACAGGCCAAATGGGGCAGCCTAGTGGCACAGCGGAAAAGTTGCTGCCTTACAGCGCCAGAGACCCGTACTCGATCCTGTCACTGGGTGCTGTCTGTACAGCGTTTGTACATTCTCCCCGTGACCTGCATGAGTTTTTTCCAGGTGCTCCGGTTTCCTCCCACACTCCAAAGATGTACGGGTTTGTAGGCTAATTGGCCTCGATAAAATTGTAAATTGTCCCTAGTGTGTGGGAGTGCTAGAATACAGGGTGTTCGCTGGTCGGCAGGGTCTCGGTGGGCTGAAGGGCCTGTATCCGTGCTGTATCTCTAAAGTCTGGTCTAAATGTGGGCGTAGATCGGCCAATTGGTCACCATGGAGGAGTTTGGCCCAGTGGGCACATTTCTGTGCTGTACAACTTCATCACTCCGAGGAGAGATTTGTTATTCAGGAGGGTTTAAACGAGTGTGGTATGGATGAAGGACCCATTGCGATAGTGTAGCAGGGTTGAAAGTTGAAGCAAACACAGAAGTCAAAGTGAGAAAGTTCGATAGGTCGGAGAGATGAGGAAGGGGAGCGAGAAAGGTCTGATCGGTAAACTGTATTCATTTTAATTCGAGGTCTAATGATAAGGTAGATGGAGTCAGGGCATGGATTGGGACATGGTACATTTGGACGAGATCATAAGACATAGGAACAGAATTAGACCATTCGGCCCATCGAGTCTGCTCCACCATTTGATCAGGCTGATCTATTTTTCCCTCTCAACCTCATTCTCCTGCCTTGTCCCTGTAGCCTTTGATACCGTTACTAATCAAGAACCTATCAATAGCCACTTTTAAAGTACTCAAAGACGTCCTCAGATTCACCATTCTAGAGGTACAGCTGTACAAGATCACACCATGCTTGGACTATTGTGTGCTTTCAGCTAGTTGTACTGCAGGAAGGACGTCGTTAAGCTAAGGAGGGTCAGAAAGAATTTACATGGGTGTTGTGACATTGGGTAACCTGGGACTGTTTTCCCTGGAGATCAGGTGAAACTGACCTGATAAAGGTATATGAAATCATGAGTATAAATAGGGTAGATTGCCACAGTCTTTTTCTCAGTCTTGGTGTGGAACAAGCTACCAGAAAAAGTGGTCGAGGCGGCTACAATTGCAAAGTTTAAAAAATATTTGGACTGGGACATGTCCCAAATCAGTCAATATTTGGAAAGATATAATCCCCCACTATTACAATCCTATAATTCTTGCAGCTGTCTGAGGTCTCCCGATATATTTCCTCCTATATATTCCCTATATAATTCCTGCTGACTACGGGTGAACCTAGATTATTATCCCATCAATGTGATCACCCCTTCTTATTTCCTGTTTTCCCTCTCCCCATATTGTCCACTGGCTGATCCCCGATGAACATCCTCCAATTATCACCATGATGTTCTCCCTAAAGAATAACGCAATTCTCTCTTACATCCACCACTATCCCTCTTGTACCTGTACCCCATGTCATTGAGCTGCCAGCCTGGTCTCTCAGTCACATTTCAA
The DNA here is from genome assembly GCF_010909765.2 of Amblyraja radiata. Lineage (NCBI taxonomy): Eukaryota > Metazoa > Chordata > Chondrichthyes > Rajiformes > Rajidae > Amblyraja > Amblyraja radiata. The sequence continues at coordinate 29,426,000 of NC_045988.1, forward strand.
TTTAGTTTTTTGTCAGGTGTACCGAGGTATAATAAAAAGCTTTTGCTGCGTGATAGGGACAGAAGTTTAGGGGTAACATGAGGGGGAACTTCTTTACTCAGAGAGTGGTGGCTGTGTGGAATGAGCTTCCAGTGAAGGTGGTGGAGGCAGGTTCGTATTTATCATTTAAAAATAAATTGGATAGTTATATGGACGGGAAAGGAATGGAGGGTTATGGTCTGAACGTAGGTGTGTGGGACTAGGGGAGAATACGTGTTCGGCACGGACTAGAAGGGTCGAGATGGCCTGTTTCCGTGCTGTAATTGTTATATGGTTATATGGTTATAACCAGCTTCTTTCATAGCTCTGTGATATCCCAGTTCCACATCTCTATCTGAATCTGCCTTACCCTGTCAGGCTTCTTGCTGTTTCATCAATCATTCTTCTCTCACTCCTTTGCATGTTCCAGTTTGTTCCGTCTACTAACCACTCTCTTTTACATGTATTTGTCACAAAATTCTCTGCTCTCTACTGTTTTGTACCTCACCCCACCTGCCAGACTCATTAAACCCTCTGGAGCAACTATAGCAAATCTCCCTGCCAGGATATTGGGCCCCCTCCAGTCCTGGTGCAACCTCTCTCTTATAGAGGTCACCAGTAGGGATTCCAGTGGTCTAAAAATCTGAATCCCAGCCCCCTGCACCAGCTTCTCAGCCACATATTTGTCTGCCCTACCTCCTATTCCTACTCACACTGGCACGTAGAACCTGAAGTAATCCAGAGATTAATATCTTTTTTAACCCGGGTTTAATTTTTACCTGTGTTTTAATCTCCTCCTGTAACTCTGTATATTCACTCTGCAGCATCTCTTCCCTTTTTTCTCCTCATGTCGTTGGTACCTATGTACAACGACCTCTGGCTCTTCACCCTCCCCCTTGAGAATTTTCTGCAACCCTTCAGAGACTTCCTTGAATGACCTGACTATGGGTGACCTGACAACGAAACCCTTCGCTCCATAGATGCTGCTGCACCCGCTGAGTTTCTCCAGCTTTTTTGTGTACCTTCCTTGAATGACCTACACCCTCTACCTCTCTTGGTGATCACCCTGCTGCCTGCACCTTACTTGTTGCCCTCTCTCTGGAACGCCTGTCTATTCTGCCTGATCCTGAGCAAGTTCCACTACTTAATGTGGTCAGCCAGAAGCTGCAGCTGGACTCGCTCCCCACAGGTGTAGTCACCAGGCTCACTGGAAGCTTCCCTGATCTCCCACATCTTGCAGGAGGATCAGATGACTGCCATCCTGGCCACGAATGGACTGGGTGGGCCAAAGAGCCCGTTTCCATGCTGTATCTCTAACTAAATGTGCAGGAGATCACAGATCTTGTGGCGGATCATCGATCGTGAAAATGGGTAAAGGGGAAAGTTGAAGAAGACACAAGGAACTGCAGATAGACACAAAAAGCTGGAGTAACTCCAGCATCTCTGGACAGAAGGAATGGGTGACGTTTCAGGTCAAGACCCTTCTTCAGTCCCTCTTCTCAGACACAGCACTTGGAAGTCAGACACAGCCACTCCCAAAATGCCATCCACTGGAGCCCAGCGCCTTTAAAACAACGGTGCATACTCGTAATGCCACGTGGGACCGTACTCAAAGGTAACGGCCTCTTTGTAAATGAATGAAATGCTTCTGTTTTCTCCACAGCAACTCCTTCAGTGGAATCCTCGCAGGAAGCTCCAGCGGTTAGCACTGTGCCTCTGATTCCACCACCTCCACCCCCAAAGAGTGCCGCCCGCCTGCTGGCACTGGCTCTGGCAGAGAGTGCCCAGCAGGCCACTGCGCTCTCTCAGAAGAAGCCTCACCCCGGGAATCAGCATCTTTTCACTGCACCGTCGACAGAGCAGTGCCCAGCAACTACAGGCCCTGCACCACCCACGGTCAGCTATCCAACAACTGTGCAGCCTAGTGTGGATCCGCAGCCAGCCACATGCCAGACCCCGTCTAGCACTGCGCCAGGGCTCACAGCTTCAGGACAGGTAAGCACATAACCTGGCAACTGGACTCTGGGAATCAACTGCAACATAGACAGGAATTCCTCTACTGAATGTTTGGTTATAGGAAATTGATTCAAACATCAATCTTGGATGCTATGTTTCAACTGGAGTTTTTCAATTGGCATAATTTTTTTCTAAATGGTTCACCTAATCCATTAATGGGATGCGGGCCAACATTTATTCAACTTTTCTAATTGTCCTTGACAAGATGGTGGCATCTATCTTTTTGAAGTACTGTTGGCTGCATTACAAAGACTTTCCTAAAGTGTTGCTTCGTAAGAAGCTGGCTTCTGTTGCAATCCAGCAACTGTGAAGGAAAGCCAGTATAATTGTAAAAGCAAATTACTGCTGAATTTGCAAATCTGAAATAAAAACAAAAAATACTGTACAGGTGGCAACAACTCATGTGTTCAGCCCAATGATGCTTTCCAAAAATGTTCGAGATCAAACAGGTTTCATGGCGGTGCAGGCTCGAAGGGTCGAATGGCCTACTCCTGCACCTAATTTCTATGTTTAATTTCTATGATGTACAGAGAACGGGAGATGTAATGTAAAGGGCTATGACTGTATGGAACACAGGACTGGATAAATGACAGGAGGAGTGACTAGCAATGAGATAGGTTGCAAGAGTGATTATGAGAGACACAGAGTATTTATCAGAGGATTGTTTCCATGAGGTTACATTGAGCTGTGCTGGAGCAGTGTGGAAACTGATGTCCATATGTGATTGAGACAGGAAATTAAGTGGCAACTGGAAGTTTTTGTTAGATAGAACTAAATGCTGGAGTAACTCAACGGGACAGGCAGCATCTCATTCTGGGTCGAGACCCTGATTTTAGATGATCAGCCATGATCATATTGAATGGCGGTGCTGGCTCGAAGGGCCGAATGGCCTACTCCTGCACCTATTTTTCCATGTTTCTATGGGACATGTTGACGGATGGAGATAATGTTGTCATATGTAGCCGTGGATTTCCATGGGCTTGTAGACTGCAGTCTATCCCCTGAGGTGATGTCTCAGAATCCATCAACCTAGGCTATAGTGCTGAGTGTAGCACATGGATTAGGATAAAGACGGGATACAAAAGTACTTCTCACACAGCATGGTTGCATATGTTTCAACTTTGTCTTTTTATGTTTTCCATTTACACCATGAGCCATAACATTGTTCAGTAGAGGGCTATTCAAAGAGTCTTCTTGCACCAGCTGTGTAGATGTCATCACCATTGACAAGTGAATGTGACCGGCCTCCAGTACTTTGAACTTCTCCACCAGTGGTGGAGTTGCTTCGTTTTGTGAATATACACTTGTAAGTCTGTATTCAAGGAGGGTTCAAGCAAACCTGAGTATGGTGGTAACACAGTGAGTTAAATTAGCAGAATAATAAATCAGACATCATTTTACATCCCACTGTTGCAGTTGTGGGATTTAAAATTCAGTTAATTAAATGATTTGTGGCTTAAAACCAAAACTAATCTCAGTAATGGTGTGCATAAAACTAAAATTCTTCAGAGACTTCCTTGAATGGCCACATAGGTCATTACTAACTAATGAAATGAATGGAGTGTTGCAAATGTTCATGAACGTCCTGCATGGCAAGAAATCTGTTGTGCTTGCTTGGCCTGATCTATATGTAATCCCAAACCCATAGCAATGTGGTTACATCTTAGAGAAAAACAAAAGCTCTAAATGCTAGATATGGAAGGAAATAGTTCCCATTTCAAGTGATGGCCTTTCTTCGGAACTAACACAATCAGATCCGTTGTGAAGAAATGTCCACTTGTCATGTGAACTCAGTTTCTCTCTCTGCAGATGCTGGTTAACTCTTTAATACCCTCTGAAGTGTACTTGTGAGGCACTCCATGGTGTCACTACATTATTGCAGTTGTTCAAGAGGTGGCCCGCTGATGCATTCTCCAGAGTAATCAGAGATGGGATATGAATGCTAGCCAGCTGCTCGATTCCAGAAAAGGGAATAAAGGTGAAAAATGAGTATAGACATTGATCATGAGCCCGTATATTGCCAATACCTTGGTGATGGTGACAGTGATGTGACACATAGTAGCTGCTGGACATTTGCAGACATCACAATAAAGAGGAAGAAGCTTGGACTTTATTGCCTTCCATCACAGTGAGAAACGTGGGGAATCCGCTGTGGTGGATGTTTATGGTAACTTTTATGTAGTTGTGTGTCTTGCTGCTTTTTTTTTAGTATGGCTGTATGGTAATTTGCATATCACTGTACCTTAATTGGTGCACGTGACAATAAAAGACCTTTGAAAGCTACGAAACATCAAATGGCATAGACCTGCTTCTTGGTGAGTTAGCTTTAGTTAGAGGGCTCCTTCTACCCAGGTTACTGCCAGAAGGACATTCCTCTTCACTGTGTTAGGAATTAGCCTGCAAACCGCATGCCCTTGGGATGTGGGAGGAAACCAGAGCACCCAGAGGAAACCCACGCCATCACAGGGAGAACGTGGAAGCTCCACACAGATAGCAGCCAAGGTTAGAATCGAGCCCAGATCTCTGACGCTGTAAGGCAGCAACTCTGCTAGCTGCAAAACTGTGCTGCCCACAATCATAGTTTGTGCTGCTCCCACTCATTCCTATTTAACACCTTTCTCTTCACAATTTGCCCATTCAGTGGTGGCATTACTGAGTGACCCTAGATGATCACCATGGAAGACTTATCCTAAAATGCTTGTGATATCCCGAGCATTTGATTCCTTAGCTGACAAAGGGTTTTATGTGTGATTATCAGGAGGTTCATTTCCTTATAGGGGTAGCAACACTTATAGGGGTGTATTATAGACCGCCAAATGGGGATCGAGAATTGGAAGAGCAAATATGTAAGGAGATAGCAGATATTAGTAGTAAGCACAAAGTAGTGATTGTGGGAGATTTCAACTTTCCACACATAGACTGGGAAACACATTCGGTAAATGGGCTGGATGGTTTGGAGTTTGTAAAATGTGTGCAGGATAGTTTTTTGCAGCAATACATAGAGGTACCTACTAGAGGAGGGGCAGTGTTGGACCTCCTGTTAGGAAATGAGACGGGACAGATGGCGGAGGTATGCGTTGGGGAGCACTTCGGGTCCAGTGATCACAATACCATTAGTTTCAATATAATTATGGAGAGGGTCAGAACTGGACCTAGGGTTGAGATTTTTGATTGGAGAAAGGCTAACTTTGATGAGATGCGAAATGATTTAAAAGGAGTGAACTGGAACATTTTGTTTTATGGGAAGGATGTAGAAGAGAAATGGAGGACATTTAAAGGGGAAATTTTAAGAGTACAGAATCTTTATGTTCCTGTTCGGTTGAAAGGAAACAGTAAAAATTGGAAAGTGCCCTGGTTTTCAAGGGAAATTGGACATCTTGTTCGGAAAAAGAGGGAGATCTACAATAATTATAGGCAGCATGAAGTAAATGAGGTGCTTGAGCAGTATAAGGAATGTAAAAAGAACCTTAAGAAAGAAATTAGAAAAGCTAAAAGAAGACATGAGGTTGCTTGGGCAAGTAAGGTGAAAGTAAATCCAAAGGGTTTCTACAGCTATATTAATAGCAAAAGGAAAACGAGGGATAAAATTGGTACATTGGAGAGACAGAGTGGACAGCTATCTGCAGAGCCAAAAAAGATGGGGGAGATATTGAACAATTTCTTTTCTTCGGTATTCACCAAGGAGAAGGATATTGAATTATGTGAGGTAAGGGAAACTAGTAGAGTAGCTATGGATACTATGAGTTTCAAAGTAAAAGAAGTACTGATACTTTTGAAAAATATAAAAGTGGATAAGTCTCCAGGTCCTGACAGGATATTCCCTAGGACATTGAGGGAAGTTAGTGTAGAAATAGCCGGGGCTATGACAGAAATATTTCAAATGTCATTAGAAATGGGAATAGTCCCCGAGGATTGGCGTACTGCGCATATAACCATATAACAATTACAGCACGGAAACAGGCCATCTCGGCCCTACAAGTCCGCGCCGAACAATTTTCTTCCCTTAGTCCCACCTGCCTGCACTCATACCATAACCCTCCATTCCCTTCTCATCCATATGCCTATCCCATGCATGTTGTTCCATTGTTTAAAAAGGGTTCTAAGAGTAAACCTAGCAATTATAGGCCTGTTAGTTTGACTTCAGTGGTGGGCAAATTAATGGAAAAGATACTTAGAGATAATATATATAAGCATCTGGATAAACAGGGTCTGATTAGGAACAGTCAGCATGGATTTGTGCCTGGAAGGTCATGTTTGACTAATCTTCTTGAATTTTTTGAAGAGGTTACTAGGGAAATTGACGAGGGTAAGGCAGTGGATGTTGTCTATATGGACTTTAGTAAGGCCTTTGACAAGGTTCCTCATGGAAGGTTGGTTAAGAAGGTTCAACTGTTGGGTATAAATGCAGGAGTAGCAAGATGGATTCAACAGTGGCTGAATGGGAGAAGCCAGAGGGTAATGGTGGATGGTTGTTTGTCGGGTTGGAGGCAGGTGACTAGTGGGGTGCCTCAGGGATCGGTGTTGGGTCCTTTGTTGTTTGTCATGTACATCAATGATCTGGATGAAGGTGTGGTAAATTGGATTAGTAAGTATGCAGATGATACCAAGATAGGGGGTGTTGTGGATAATGAAGAGGATTTCCAAAGTCTACAGAGTGATGTAGGCCATTTGGAAGAATGGGCTGAAAGATGGCAGATGGAGTTTAATGCTGATAAATGTGAGGTGCTACACCTTGGCAGGACAAATCAAAATAGGACGTACATGGTAAATGGTAGGGAATTGAAGAATACAGTTGAACAGAGGGATCTGGGAATAACCGTGCATAGTTCCTTGAAGGTGGAATCTCATATAGATAGGGTGGTAAAGAAAACTTTTGGTATGCTAGCCTTTATAAATCAGAGCATTGAGTATAGAAGCTGGGATGTAATGTTAAAATTGTACAAGGCATTGGTGAGACCAAATCTGGAGTATGGTGTACAATTTTGATCGCCCAATTATAGGAAGGATGTCAACAAAATAGAGAGAGTACAGAGGAGATTTACTAGAATGTTGCCTGGGTTTCAACAACTAAGTTACAGAGAAAGGTTGAATAAGTTAGGTCTTTATTCTCTGGAGCGCAGAAGGTTAAGGGGGGACTTGATAGAGGTATTTAAAATGATGAGAGGGATAGACAGAGTTGATGTGGATCAGCTTTTCCCTTTGAGAATAGGGAAGATTCAAACAAGAGGACATGACTTCAGAATTAAGGGACAGAAGTTTAGGGGTAACATGAGGGGGAACTTCTTTACTCAGAGAGTGGTAGCGGTGTGGAATCAACTTCCAGTGGAAGTGGTGGAGGCAGGTTCGTTGGTATCATTTAAAAATAAATTGGATAGGCATATGGATGAGAAGGGAATGGAGGGTTATGGTATGAGTGCAGGCAGGTGGGACTAAGGGAAAAAAGATGTTCGGCACGGACTTGTAGGGCCGAGATGGCCTGTTTCCGTGCTGTAATTGTTATATGATTTATGTGACTTCATGTGGGCTAGACTCCATACTGAGGACTGCCTTCAGTCATTCTCTCCTGAGTACATAGCACCTTTACAATGCTTGTCCTGCTCTTGATACCTAGAGCATCAGAGATAATGATGGAGACACCTGGACGTTAGCAAAGTGTGATCTGTGAGTATAATAGTATTTAGAAAGGAACTGCCAAACATTTTAACTCTCCCCATTCCTACATTAACCATTCTGTCCTGGGCCACCTCCACTGTCAAATTAGATTAGATAGATTAGATTAGATTCGTTTTATTGTCATTCAGACCTTTCGGTCTGAACGAAATTTTGTTTCCCTGCAGTCATACATATAATTTAAAAAATGGCAAAAACACACAATCAACACAAATTTAACATCCACCACAGTGAGTTCACCAAACACCTCCTCACTGTGGTGGAAGGCAAAATCTTAGAGTCTCTGTCTCTGTCAAAGTAAGGCCACACGCAAATTGGAGGAACGGCAACTCATATTTAGTCTGATGAAGGGTTTCGACCCGAAACGTTGCCTATTTCCTTCACTCCATAGATGCTGCCTCACCCGCTGAGTTTCTCCAGCATTTTTGTCTACCCTCATATTTAGTTTGGGCAGCTTACAACCCAGCAGTACAAATATTGATTTCTCTAATTTCAAGTAACCCCTGCATTTCCCCTCTCTTAACACATTTGCCACCCTAGTCATCCTGCCAGTTCCATCGTTCACATCCATATACCCCTTCATTATCACCTCTTCCACAGCCAACAATGAATCATTGTGGGCTCATCCTTTCCTTGGTGATCGGTGCCAGCTCTGATTGGTTGCAACCTTTTCATACCTGTAGTTTTATTCACCCCTGACTCTCAGTCTGAAGAAAGGTTTTGACCCAAAACGTCACCTATACGTTTTCTCCAGAGATGCTGCCTGATCTGTTGAGTTACTCCAGCATTTAGTTTGATAGTATAGCCTGTTTACAGGACTCCCAATTCAAATGTTTGGTTCCAGACATTCACGAGAAACACTCAGTCAGTTGGGTTTTGTGTGTCTGAATCTGGTGCCTGGGTCAATCATGGGTGATCAGTCTGGCATTACCCTTGGTCATGATACCTTGATGCTCCTGAGTAACAACACAGGTCATATCTGAGCCAAGTTAATAGTCAGTCTCACCAGAGTGGGTCTGGAGCCACATACTCTCTCTACTGGGTCAGCATTAAAACACACGAAAGCAGGAGCAGTTCACTGAGCCCATCAATGCAGTCGTGTCTGATCCATGCAGGTCACCACTCATCTTTTGTGCCAGTTCCTCAGTTCTTTCATTATGGTATTTTCTCCCAAAGAAACTCAACAGTGCTGGGTGACCTTTAATTGATTGCTTAATATCCAATTAGCCGAACCATCATTCATGCCTTATTAATAGTTAAAATGTTGAATAATTTAATATAGCAATGGGTAGATCATCAGTTCCGGCAAAATTGACGTGTATTATAATTTGTTGCTTCACTAAGTGAACAGGTTAATTACTGTCTAAGGTTATCACTACACTGACAATTTACTGAAACAATGGTCTTGTTTTAAATAGCTTGGTATTTAGAACATAATCCCACCAAAGATCTTCTTAACGTTTGAAATCATTAATTATTCATAAATTATTTGCAAAAGGAGTGAGATGATAGAAACGTAAAAATATAATTCAAGCTGATTATCCAGATCATAGGATTGCATTGGAAATAATTAACTTGAGTTTAATAATCATCTTGCACATGAGTCATTATAACTGGATGAGATCTGTATCAACGGGAACTCTCCCATGCCAACTAGAAGAGCTGAGAAACAGAATTATATACATGAAAAGTCCCAAATCAACCTGATATATTCCCATGTTTGGGTGGCACACAGATGCAGCGGTAGATTTGCTGCCTTACAGCGCCAGAGACCCGGGTTTGATCCTGACCACAGGTGCTGTCCGTACGGAGTTTGCATGTTCTCCGTGTGACCTCGTGAGTTTTCTCCGGGAGCTCTGGTTTCCACCCACACTCTAAAGGTGTGCAGATTTGAAGGTTAATTGGCTTTGGTAAAATTGTAAATAGTGTTAGCCTACAGGGTGATCACTGGTCAGCACAAACTCGATGGGCCGAAGGGCCTGTTTCCATGCTATATATCCAAACTAATTATACAATTTCTTGTTTAGTAATTTATTTTAAAATCACCTTCTTTTGGTGTTGGACCTGATCTTCTATGTTTAGTTGGATTTGCCAAATCTTTCTCAATCAAATAAGGAGAGACTGTCCCCAGTTGGTAGAAGGGTCATAATGGAAGATTAAGCATCATCAGTGGTGTGGGGAAAAGCTCCTTACATGGCGAGTAGTTATGTTCTGGGATCTGTTGCCTGGAAATGTGGTAAAAGCTGGATCACTTGTAGCTTTCAAAACCTTATTGTGGAAAGAGGATGTCAAGTTGTAGTTGTAAAGGAAAGAGCCAGGAAGCAGGCCAACCTTCAAGAAGAAAGCATGCACCCACTGGGCCAACCTCCCCACTGTGGGGTTATAGTTCTCTGAAGAGTACTTTGTTCCACTCTTACAAACACACACCAGGAGTGATTTCCTCACCTTAAATTCTGTTTATTTTCAGTTGTTCTGAGAAAGTTCATGTCATATTAATATTAAGCTCTCACGTGGGTATGTTTTTTTGTGTTAGAATCTGATCATTACAGTTCCATTGTTCCAATTTTGGCACTCTTCACTGCTGAACCCAACATGTAATCCACAAACAAGAACATCACAGTGCCTGGCACTCTGGATGCAATTATCTGCCTTTAGTTTCCAAGTATGAAACTGTAGTTGTTGCTCTAGATATAACAGATGAAAGAGAGGGAAGCAGCCTTCGCGTACGTTTAAATGCAGTGTACACTTCAATGTACTTTGATAAAATGTTAGTGTGTTCTATTAGTTCCACTGTGAATGAGTGGAAGATTTAGTACCGTGCATCTGACATTACAGTCCTTGATCTGAGCCCCTCATCAGGATAGCTGTGCACTCACACACAAAACGTTTAGGGATCTTGGGTTAACAGCAATGGTTCAGCCTGGGAAAGAAAATGAAAATGGGAGGTTGCTAATTCCACATCACCAATATTCAGACATCAAACCTGGACAAAATAAATCGTAAAAGGATACAAATGAGTCAGTATGTATACAAGTCGTACTGACCTGTTGAGTTACTCCTACCTGGAGAAACTCAGCAGGTCAGGCAGCATTTCTGGTGAAAGTGGATAGGTGACAGTTTGGGTCAAGACCCTTGGACAAAAGAAACATTCACACTACAGGATGAGCGAGTAGAAGTGCCAGTAATTGAAAGCCAGAATTAAATAATTCCCAAAGCTGGTATTTGTTGTATCATCTGTGTTTTTCCTCTTTCTAGGTTCGAACGACAGTGTCTCCAGGAGCTCCGGTGAAGCCGTCTGAGCCACGTGAACCTGAACAGGTCGGGTCAGCGTTCAGCCCCAGTAGTGGCTGCGTTAATCGGCCAGCCGCGGGTGTGGATGTCCACTGTGGGCATCAGGGGAAAGCAAGAGACAATGTCCAAGCACCGGCTATACACCCACGGGCAGAACCTGTCCCTGTGGATCACACTGTCTGCAGTGCCACTCCACCAGTACCACCCCTCCGATCAGCGGAAAGCAGGGCACCACCGAACCATTCCGCGCCTGATACCATTACAGCCTCCAATTTCCATTCATTCCTGGCTTCGACAACCATACCGTCATCCATTGAGGATGCCTTACCCCAACCTCCTCCTCCTCCTCCTCCCAAGCCACCTTTTCTCTGCCAGTCGCACCCTTACCATTCCAAGGTGGAGTCCTTGCCGGATATGGACAACCACTTCCACCAGAAGCACACCCACTCCAAACCCGTCATGTACCAGTGCCGGGCTGACAGCGTCCCTCAGCACTTACCCTATCCATCCCGGTCGGAGAGCACACCACAGCATCTGCACTACGGTTCCCGGCCAGAAAACATTTCCTCGGGCGCATCTCGGTTCAACAACTGTACCAGCCAGTCCAAGGCAACCTCCGTTCACCTTCCCAAACATCGACCGTCGAGGTCAGATTACGTCCCGGTGGGGAATCCTGCCATGCGGCCATTTGTGTGTCCACATTCCCAGTTTGAGGAGCCTGTATACCCAGCCATAAGGCGGGTACATTCCCTGCACGTGCCGCCTTCTTCCATCAGGTCGGTTCCCATTTCCAGAACTGAGGTGCCCCCGGATGATGAGCTGTACTATTATCAGAGACCCATCTACCAGTACAAGCCATGCCAGCCACCTCCACCTCAGTCAGATTACCACGTCACTCAGCTGCAGCCATACTTTGAAAATGGTCGTGTTCATTACAGGTACAGCCCTTACTCCACTTCTGGGCTGAACCTGCACGAGACGGACTGCATGTTTTATGATCTGGCAGATGCCTACGGTTCAGTCAGGCTAAGGCAATTCCATTCCTTCACCAGCCGAGATATCCCACCTTACGTGGGTAGATTTCAGGGTAAAATCTTCCCGTATCCCAACGCACCCCACTACCCCCGCAGCGGCGCACATGCCAACGCAATGAGCCGCGAACACAGCTTTGTGAGTCGCGATGTGCCCCCGTCTGCGGATGCAAAACTGGCCCACATGGTGTGGGACCCAGAGGAGAAGTCCCGCTTCCAGTCCATTCGGCGAGAGGTTCGGAGCCGGCAGAAGACCAGGGGGGTGGTGATGTCGCAGTACGACAACGTGTCCCCAAACTTGCAGGAGGAATTTGGTGGCCTGGAGATTCACCATTCCAGAAGTAAGTCCGATCCTGGGAAAACTGGCATGGTGACGAGCGAGGGAAAGGAGAGGTGGCATCCTGCTGCCTCGAAGACCCCAGACATTGAACCACAATACGTCCGCCACTCCCCAGACAGTGAGCTGGACAGTGGGCCATATCTCCAGCCATCAACTCCTCACCACTTACCATTCGGAAATGGGCAGATTGAGAAGCCAGCCCTTCCTCAGAAACAGAACCCCAACAGGACCAGAAGGCCACATGAAACTGCGTACGACCAGTCGCTGTACGATTCCTGCCAAAGGTCCACAGACTCAAAAGGGGGGCACGTGTACAACACGCACTCGGCCCTATCAGCAGGCTTTGGCTCCAAGCACAGGCCCGATCTCCCGGATTCACGAACATATCCATCCGCAAGTGGCAAATACGTACTTTCTTCTCACGAGCCTTTGCAGATGTACGAAGATCCATTTCGGACAGCAATGGACAGGCCGGATTTAGAGAGAGTGAAAGTAAGAGGCGGTGGCGGGGACCTGCCGACCAGAGACTGCTACAGCAAGGAGGCCGAAGAGCTTGTCAAACCACTGATGTCGGGCCAAGTGGAGAGGAGTTACGGCACCAAGTATCAGCAGCATGCTGAGCCACTGGCAAGGGAACAGTCTCTCTCCTACCCATACCCCTGCCTGGGTCACGCAAGCAGCAAGAGGCACAGCACACTGACGGTCATGTCTCAGTACGACAACCTGGATGACTGTCACACTCTGGCTCAGCAGCAGAAACGAGGCTTGGGAGGGAGTGCCCCGTTTGTCCCTCCCAGCTACGGTCATCCCCAGGCCAGGACATTTAGCACTGCTCTGGGCCAAGGAAGCTTCTTATCTACTGAGCTGGCATTGCAGAGGTCTGAAGCAGAACTACACGTGGAATGAGCAGAAATTTTACTCTCTACAGTCTCTGCTGGGCAGTGGACTGTTTTATTTTTCAAAAGATAACCCGAGTACTGTTTTTAAATGCAAAATATGTCGAATATTGGGCCTTGTGTGTTGTGTATTTTGAGCACATGTATGAAATGTGAGATTGCATTTTGTGCCCTTGGTGAATGACTCGCAGCTTAGTGTTTAGCCTTGTCAATACTCTGCACGAGGATCAACAGTTAAAGGGATTATCGTCCTAAATTCCTTCTGATGAGAAACATTATTGTTCAGTGGAGCTGCTGAGGAGAAGTTGTTAAATCCCTGTCTCGATCAAATCCCCATCTCATACAAACTACAGTTCCTCTATAGGGCTGGCTCTGTCTCAGTTCCCCTCTCCCCCAACCCACACCCGCACACAGACGCACAAACACACACACGCACACAGACGCACAAACGCACACACGCACACACACAAACAAACGCACACACACTTGCTCATGTTGCAGGTCTGCCTCGGTTGTGTCTACACTCATCATCTCACAACTGCATGCCTCGGGGGTTGAATAACCATGATCTGGAAGATATTCTTCATCTGTGTAAGCAAACCAGGCTCAGAAAATTAGTTCCTTTATAGTTTGAAATTGGTTTGTTAGAAGTACAGAGCCAGTCCTCCACTTGAGTTTCTAACTGAGCATCCGTGGTGACACATCACCACACAATATGCCATCTGGCTAATACACAGTGACCACCTCAGTGCCAGTGTTATCCAGAGGATGTTCATGCTTGAGGGTTAGTAAATTCAGCCGATCTTAGATATATCTTTTAGAACCTTCTAAGTAGGTACTCATGTACTGTTGCAGGGGTTGTAGCAAACGGGTTGTGCATTTAATTGGCTATATCAAGGTTTAACCACTGCCATGGCCAGGTTAGAGTCCTGGGTATGTTTAGTCCAGATCGACAGTGCAGCTGAGCTGCCAAGTCACGGCCAGCACTCTGCACCATTCGTGCACTGTCAGAGATGGCTTTGAGAAGGGGTCAGTGAAAGTGAATGGTGCTCCATCACAGACCTTGGCAGCAAGGGTCTTGTGTAAAGAGATTGTCCTTTTGAGGTAGATTAAACGGCAGGTCTGGTGTCTATGTGAGTTGCTGGGCCCAGCATGAGAATGTTTGCAGACAGATGTAATATTGTTTCAACTAGTAATAGAAAGTGGGGAACTTAACATCACAGAGTTTTCATCAGAGCAGGAGATGAGCAAGCTTTAAACAAGGTCAGAGCTTGGAGTTGGGAATAAGTAGATGTGTGGAACAGTGGGCAGAAATATAATGTTGTAGGTGGTGTGAGTGAAGGTGGGGGGTATGGGAAATTAGTTGACGAAAGGGACTGTGGTCTAAGGTGCAATGGGAAGAGGTGTCAATGTCGGGGGAGGCTTGCCATGGCTCGGGAATGTGGGAAAAGGTAGGTAGATTCTGGGGGTGCAGATCAGCATATCACCATGTATTAAACTGGGGCCCCCACCTAAGCACCAGCCCACACTCAGTGTAGCCATCCTCTATTGACTGTAGAGCTGTCAACCAAATCTATTGCATCGGCATTGATGTAGTTATAACACCTGCTGGCCAATGGATAATAAAAATAGCCAGAGAGTTATGTTCTTAGTGGAGAGGTTAACAGTTTAACCAAATGTGTAAGTTTAAAGATGGTGAGATACCCAAGTAAACTAGTTGGACCGTTGTGAGTGGTTGTTGGAATGTTCAGCCAGCAAGGCAGCAGGAAGCAAGGCTGCACAAGGTGGATGTGTGCAGGGAACATGTCCTGGTAATTGGATCACTTCATCCAACCCCTACTAAATTATGCACACGCAGTAGGTAGACTGAAGCAAAACCCTTTCTGCAGCTCAGTTCTGCACAGTTTAGCCGTGTGTGCTCTTGTGCATGATCTCTTCCATCAAATGCTAAACTATTTTGATTGTGCATTATTTTTTATGTGATTAGGACACTACTGTGACAAAACAAAGTGAAAAGCAAACTGAGAGGCTTGGAAATGTCCAGTGGATGTGTCAGATTATGAGTGCAGGGTGCGTTTCAGATGCCACGACATGAACCTGGATATCAGGTGCACTGCATTTCCAGCATTTTCAAATGTTACTTTAGATTACCAATTATCTTTCAGCCAGGGATGAAACCCTCTCTATAACTAAGATTCTTAACAGACAGGAATAATGATTTATCCTCAGTAATAATTACTTGCTGTGGTAGCGCCTGTAAACTTAGCCATCACTTCTCAATCAGCAAGCTTGTTTAGCTTCCTGCAACGTGCTCCATATAACATAGTGTAAAATGGGCTCTGACCCCCTTCAAGTTATCATTAAATGCATTGTCAGTCGTAATATATGAAGGGGTCAGTGTTGCTGCAGCTCCAGATAGAGCTAGCTATTGTGTCACCCGTGGTAAGAGCATGAAGTGTATGTTTCACCCAGTGCCTGAAAAAACAAGTCAAGGTCGTTTGTACTTGTGCTAATGAGACATAATGTTTGAGAAACACATCAGTGGTTTTCTTTAAGAGAAATATAATAGCCCAAGTTTGCAACACATCCGAATTCCTGATGAATCCACTACTGGGAAACCTGTCACCTGGAAATTAATTGCTACCCGTCATTCATCTCTATTTTCTGTGTCTTTTTGAGTTTGTCTTGGTGTAAAGAGTGATACGCAAAGCTGGTGTAATGAAGTGTAAATACTGGATCTGTTTGTGAGTCCTGTACATACTGAGCATTTCCCCACTGCTGGCTGCTGCCAATTGTGTATTGGAACAAGAGGTGATTTTTCTTTTCTGTTCTTTTGTACTGAATACTGATGAAGCTG
Organism: Amblyraja radiata; assembly: GCF_010909765.2. NCBI lineage: Eukaryota > Metazoa > Chordata > Chondrichthyes > Rajiformes > Rajidae > Amblyraja > Amblyraja radiata. The sequence goes on from NC_045988.1 coordinate 29,442,119, forward strand.
GACTTGCACAATTCAGCAGAATTGCATTGTTCCACCACACAGGATCTCAGCATTACATAAAAAAGGCAACATCAACTAAAAACATCTCAGATGTGGTTTTCTTGTGGTTTAATGTTGAAATCTTACGACCATTAAGGGATTTGCAAAGCGATCTGCACTAAATTCAACGATAAGGTCCACATATATGGGGCGGCATGGTGGCACAGCGGTAGAGTTGCTGCCTTACAACACCAGAGACCCGGGTCCGATCCTGACTATGGGTGCTGCCTGTACGTAGTTTGTACGTTCCCCCAGTGACCGCGTGAGCTTTTTCAGGGTCCTCTGGTTTCCTCCCACTTTCCAAAGGTTTGTAGGTTAATTGACTTTGGTTGTAAATTGTCCATTGTGTGTAGGTTAGTGCTAGTGTATGGGGATTGCTGGGCGGTGCGGACCCGGTGGACTGAAGGGCCGGTTTGCACACTGTATCTCTAAACTAAGCTAAACGAAAGATAAACACAAAATGCTGGAGTAACTCAGCAGGACAGGGAGCATCTCTGGAGGGTGTCATTTCGAGTCAAGACTCTTCTTCAGACTTCAGTTCCTTCCTAAACTAAACATCTCTTGCTTCTACCCTGAACTGCATCCAACAACAGAATGCATATGGTTCCCAAGCACAGGTACACTTGCCATCCAGAGACCAACACCTGGTACATTGGCTCTGCATTATGTGTTGCATTCATTGGTCACCAGCTGCAGTGTAATTTTCCCAAAGTAATATTGAGCAGGCATTGGAGACACATTCCAAACTTCTCATCCAGGGAGTTACATTTAAAAAATATCACATGCATGGTATAAATTGTATTTGTGCTGAAATTCTGGAATTTCCACACATAAATAAGTGGGGGACTCTGCAGAAATCTGAAAGATCTCCCAGATGCGGTAATACACGATTTGATCTTTCCAGGATACCTGATTCAGGTTTGTGAAGCTGTGGCTTCTCTATCACCAGTGGCTTTAAACCATTTAGAGGCAACATATCCACGTCACTCTCTGTGAAAGGTTAGTCACAATCTACTCGCACCTGAACCTGTAGACTCCTCGCACAACCTGTCTACACCACACACCTCAACCTGTGTCTACTCGCACCTCAGCCTGTAGGCTGCCACATCTAAATCTGTGACTGCTCACACCTGAATTGTACCCAATGTTGGGCGAGTCCAGAACTAGGGGCCACAGTCTTAGAATAAAGGGGAGGTCATTTAAGACTCAGGTGAGAAAAAACTTTTTCACCCAGAGAGTTGTGAATTTATGGAATTCCCTGCCACAGTGGAGGCCACATCACTGGATGGATTTAAGAGAGAGTTAGATAGAGCTCTAGGGGCTAGTGGAGTCAAGGGATATGGGGAGAAGGCAGGCACGGGTTATTGATAGGGGACGATCAGCCATGATAACAATGAATGGCGGTGCTGGCTCGAAGGGCCGAATGGCCTCCTCCTGCACCTGTTTTCTATGTTTCTATGAATTAGTTGCTAATTTATTGTTCAAGCCTAAACTTCTTAGTGACTGCTGATCACCACTGAACTGTTCATCGCCCTGTCATCATCTTTGTGCAATAACCAGTTAATGTCCAGAGAATTCATCATCTTGGATTCTGCCTCTCAAGTTCCTCTTCCATTTTTTAAAACATAAATAACCATTTCTCCTTTAGAAGGTAAACACAAATGCTGCAGAAACTCAGCGGGTGAGGAAGCATCTATGGAGTGAAGGAAATAGGCAACGTTTCGGGTTGAGACCCTTCTTCAAAACATTTCTTCTTTAGAGGCAACTTTGTTCAAAATAACTTGGTGGTAAAACTTGCGAGCCATTATAACCTGCTGCACTTGCAGGAACATAAGGACAGTTTTAAACGATTATCAAGTACATAAGCACTGAAGAAGATAGCCCTCAATGCTACAGTGTTTATGTACATTGATCCATCTCGGATCAGCAATCTAAATTTTATTGGCTGAATACAGGAGTCGCGAAGCTTGCTCCAATCATTTAGGGCCCTGAGGAGACCACACCGAGGATATAGGTCAGATTCATCACTAAAGGGACATGGTCACAGTGATGGAGAGAGTGCTGCAAGAGGTCACCTGGTTGACTCCTGGGATGGTGGGTTGCATGAGGTGAGATTACACCTACACTCTAATAACAAGAATGAGAAGTGATTTAGTTACAGTTTCAAAGAAAGTGTTGGTCATTAGAATTCAAGATGAGGAAAAATCTAATGCGTGAAGAAGGTCAAGAATCCTGGAACCTCTCTTGTGTCCTCTGGCATAGGAGGCAATTCAGCCATTGATTATCCCCCACAATCTATTGACTTCTGTATGCCGTTCAATTGATTGTGATCCCACACATCTAAGTTTGGGGTAAATTAAAATGGGTAATTAATCTACCAGGCAGCCTGCCTTTGGAATGTGGAATACCCAGTGAAACCGGCACAGTCACAGGAAGAATGTATAAACTCCACACACACAGTTCCGTGGCTCGGGATTGAACACATTGCTGGAGCAGTAACCCGGCACCTGATGTCTCACATGGCTGCGCTGTTGTGCCAGTTCTCTAGCCATGGAGACTCACATCTGGCATGTCCAAGTCACGACTGGTGTTAGAGCAGGAAAATGGCACTAAAGTAAAAGGCTAGCCATGACCTTAGTTAATTGTAGAAGAAGGGAAATGAGTAAAATGGAGAGAAGTTGGGGAAGGAGTGGAGAGGAGAAAAGTGAGGGGATGGAGAGAAGGGAGACAGGTGTCCAGTTACAAGAGGTGTCCAGGGGCAGCACGCTTGGGTTTTCCCCGGGTACTCCAGTTTCCTCCCACATTCCAAAGACACACAGGTTTGTAGGTTAATTGGCTTCTGTAAATTGTCCCTAGTATGTGGGATAGTGCAAGTGTACAGGGATTGCAGGTTGGCACAGACCCGGGCCAAAATGCCCACGCTGTATCTCTAAACTAAACTGAAAATGGGAAATTGTGGAGAGAGGTTTCCTCTGATGCTTATGGTCTTCAGCCAGACGTGGTTCACTGTTTTGGTGCAATTCTCGCAGCAACCCACAGCTGTGCCAGGGAGTATCTCCATTTGGTTGCAGGAAACTACCAGATATGTCCAAGTTCCAGATTGAGTGCTGTTGGATGTACTCATCTACTTGATGAGGCTGCACTTGAATCTGAGTGGTGTAGTTCCAACATCTCGTGGAGGAATCACGTCAACAGATGCCTCTTCCCTGGAGAGGGTTTGAGATGGGGTTTTTTGGTGGGGAGGAGGTTGTTGGTTGACCATTCGCATCTGAGACTGCAGTCACTTCTCAATTTGACCCGTGCCCTTTCAACAGGTTGATCGGGAGAGTTTCCCAGCATGATCATTGTCGTGAGCATGGGTACGATCTGATAGAACTGCAAATGCAGGACAATATCCCCTCACATCTGACATCCTCACATTTAGAGGAATGGATCGGGTAAACGGACAGAGTCTCTTACCCAGAGTAGGGGAATTAATAAGCAGCGGATATAGGTTTAAGGTAAAGGGAGAAAGATTTAATAGGAATCTTTTTTCACATAAAGGGTGATGGGTGTATGGAACAAGCTGCCAGAGGAGGAGTTGAGGCAGACTATTGCAATGTTTTAGAAACAAGTGGACAGGTACATGGATAGGACAGATTTGGAAGGATATGGGCCAAATGCAAGCAGGTGGGAGTAGAGTAGATGGGATATGTTGGCTCGTGTGGGCAAATTGTTTCCACACTGATTTGGGAGCCCATGCTGGGGTTTAGTGGGTAAGTTAGCGGCAAGCACATGGAGTTATTCATCCCTCCCCAAGTAAGTTGCTGATGTCTACATGAGAGCATAATTCCATAGTTCATATCATGTTTGGATGGGTTCAAGGCCTCTGCGTAATGGCTGGATCACTGCAGGCATCATCTGCTCTCAGAGCCATTTCACTTGCTGCGGGCAAGGTGCAAGAGACGAGCTGAAAATCCAGAAGGGTCCTTTGACTCTGAAGTTCCCAGGGTCCAGGATAGGCACGAAAAGCTGGAGTAACTCAACGGGTCAGACAGCATCTCTGGAGAGAAGGAATAGGTGATGTTTCGGATCAAGACCTTTCTTCAGACCTGTGAGTCCAGGTGAGTTTAGTTCCCAGGTGAGCAGGATAAGCAGTGATCTGCCCAATGTACATCTGAACTGCAGAGTGATGATGTGGATGTCACTTCAATCACCAGGAAGGAGCTGCATGTTGAGCCGGTGCATTGACTGGCTGTGAGTGGTGAGGTTGTGCCACAGTCAGGATGGCTCTAACCGCACTCCGAACCCTCTGCAGAGCAGGTTGAGGAAGCTCACCTCCAGCCAGCTGAGCTCCCTCCGGCTCTTCACTTTATAACATTGAACTTCCACACAGACCAACAATATAGTGTCTACTGTAAATCTGGGCAGGAGTGTGAGCTGTGAGGAGCACGCAAACAGGTGGGGAAAACGCACCACAAGGGTGGGCAGAAAGTGGTAGGAGTGTAACAGGTAAGTGTGACGTTACTGTGAGGAGAGAGGCATGGTGGCGCAACGGTAGAGCTGCTGCCTCAGTGCTAAAGACCCGGTTCAATCCTGATTACGGGTGCAGTCTGTGGATTTTACACATTCTCCCTGTGACCACGTAGGCTTCCTTTGGGTGCACTGGTTTCCTCCCACATCCCAAAGACATGGGGGTTTGTAGGTAAAGTGGCTTCTGGGAATTGTCCGTAGTGTGGAAGATGCAAAAGTGGGGTAACATAGAACTAGTGTACCGGTGATCGATAGTTGGCACAGACTCATGGGGCCGAGGGGCCTGTTTCCACATGGTATCCCTAAACTAAACGGAACTATTCATTTTAGTGCGGAGAAGAGAATTTGGAAAAAAAGAACAACTGTTAAATGTAGCCAGAGAAATGTACAGTAAGTGTCTGTACATGAATCAGGGACATTTCAAAAGTTGAGTGTTTTATCGTCATTCGTACCAAAATGAAATGATGATATTCTTACTTGCAGCAGCACGACAGGTTTGTAAACACACAGTACTCAATAGATTATATAATAAATAAACACAAAAAAAGAAATTAAATAAATTAAAAAAACAATAGTGCAAAAAAAAAATAAAGCTCTGAGTCCCTTGTACAGCCGAGGCAATAGGAGCTCAGAGTTTATTGGAGTTTGTCGTTTGTTGGTTGTAGGGAAGCAGCTGTTTCTGAACCTGGGCGTTAGTTTTCAGGCTCCTGTACCTTCTTCCCAGTGGCAGCGGTGAAATGAAAGTGTGGCCAGGGTGGTGTGTGTCTCTGATGATGCTGGCTGCCTTTTTGAGGCAGTGACTCCTGTAAATCCCTTTGATGGTGGGGAGGTGAGAACCCGTGATGGACTGGGCAGTGTTCACCACTTTTTGTAATCTTCGTTCATGGGCATTCGAGTTGTCAAACCAGGACGTGATGCAACCAGTCAATACGCTCTCTACTGTACACCTGCAGAAATTCAAGTGATTATTAATCCACAGACCATATCTCCACAATATTCTAAGGGCATCTTTTGAAGTTGTTGTCTCTCTCCACCAACATCCCTTTGATGAAGACACATTTGTGGAATATCAGCCTTCCTCTTCCAAAGTCACCAATCAGTGCCGGTTTACTGACGTTGAGAGCAAGGTTTAGGAAGGAACTACAGATGTTGTTTTAAATCAAAGATAGACACAAAATGCTGGAGTAACTCAGCGGGACTGGCAGCATCTCTGGAGAGAAGGAATGGGTGATGTTTTGGGTCGAGACCCTTCTGACTGATGTCAGGGGAGTGGGAGGTACATAGATAAGGAAGTGTATTGAATTGAAAGTGTAAGGTGTGAAAACAGGACAAAGGTAATGGAGGAAAATGTAGAATATATCATTGTTAATTGGGAGAAGGTAACAACAAAGCAAACAGATTTGATCACCGGGTAGAAATCGTTTTGCTGAACAGTTCACCTAAACCTACCTGATCTCCCAGTAAAAAAGGAGCCTGACTGTCTTTTCAGGTCACTCGCACCTCCTCCAACCACATCTATGGTACCTGAAGAAGGGTTTCGGCCCGAAACGTTGCCAATTTCCTTCGCTCCATAGATGCTGCCTCACCTACTGAGTTTTTCTAGCATTTTTGTCTATCATCTATGGAACCTGCTGTCAGGCACAGAAATCGCTATCAAAACAAGGAGGGGGACACAATTTTGTGGCGGCCATGCGCGCGCACACACGCGAGGCTTCGGCCGTGGGCCCTGTGGACGGTAACATCGGAAGCTGACCTGGTTGGTGACCGACTCCGAACTCCAGCGACAGCAGCTTTGTCCACCCTGTGTCGTGGGGCTTGAATCGGCCCGTTTCACGGGGCCTTTCATCGGCCGACGGGGGCTTCAACATTGGGAGCCTCAATCGCCTCAATGCAGCAGTTTGATTTTAAGCTGCGCCAGGCACTTAGAAAGCGTCTTAGAAAGGTTTACAAAACATGCGGGGGATTGTCCCCTACCTCTCAAATCACGGGGTGACATCCCCTCCCGTCCCCCCAGGATTTCCGCCCAGGCCTGCTGTTCCAGTTGTGGACTCCCATATATCGGTGAGACCGAGCGCAGGCTTGGTCTCCCATTCCCACACTGACCTTTCTGTCCTGGGCTTCTTCCACTGTCAGAGAGGCTCAGCACAAATTGGAGGAGCAACACTTCATATTTTGATTGGGCAACTTACACCCTAGTGGTATGAACATTGACGTCTCAACTTCAAGTTGCCCTTGCTTTCTCTCTTCCTCCATCACCTCCCCTTCACAGTTCTCCGACCAGTCTTACTGGCTCTGACTACATTTTATCTCTGTTTGCTTTGTCGTTACTTTCTCCCAACTAAAAATGATTCCATTCCCTTTGTCTTGTTTTCACACCTTACACTTATTTATATATACACTTCCTTATCTATGTACTTCCCACTCCCCTGACATCAATCTGAAGAAGGGTCTCGACCCAAAATGTCATCCATACCTTCTCTCCAGATGTTCTGCCTGTCCTGCTGAGTTACTCCAGCATTTTGTGTCTATCATAACCATATAACCATATAACAATTACAGCACGGAAACAGGCCATCTCGACCCTTCTAGTCCGTGCCGAACACGTATTCTCCGCTAGTCCCATATACCTGCGCTCAGACCATAACCCTCCATTCCTTTCCCATCCATATAACTATCCAATTTATTTTTAAATGATAAAAACGAACCTGCCTCCACCAACTTCACTGGAAGCTCATTCCACACAGCCACCACTCTCTGAGTAAAGAAGTTCCCCCTCATGTTACCCCTAAACTTCTGTCCCTTCATTTTTAAGTCATGTCCCCTTGTTTGAATCTTCCCTACTCTCAGTGGGAAAAGCTTATCCACATCAACTCTGTCTATCCCTCTCATCATTTTAAAGACCTCTATCAAGTTCCCCCTTAACCTTCTGCGCTCCAAAGAATAAAGCCCTAACTTGTTCAACCTTTCTCTGTAACTTAGTTGCTGAAACCCAGGCAACATTCTAGTAAATCTCCTCTGTACTCTCTCTATTTTGTTGACATCCTTCCTATAATTAGGCGACCAAAATTGTACACCATACTCCAGAATTGGCCTCACCAATGCCTTGTACAATTTTAACATTACATCCCAACTTCTATACTCAATGCTCTGATTTATAAAGGCCAGCACACCAAAAGCTTTCTTTACCACCCTATCTACATGAGATTCCACTTTCAGGGAACTGTGCACAGTTATTCCCAGATCCCTCTGTTCACCTGCATTCTTCAATTCCCTACCATTAACCATGTACGTCCTATTTTGATTTGTAGTGCCAAGATGTAGCACCTCACACTTATCAGCATTAAACTCCATCTGCCATCTTTCAGCCCACTCTTCCAACTGGCATAAATCTCTCTGTAGACTTTGAAAATCTACTTCATTATCCACAACCCCACCTATCTTAGTATCATCTGCATACTTACTAATCCAATTTACCACACCATCATCCAGATCATTGATGTACATGACAAACAACAGTGGACCCAACACAGATCCCTGTGGCACCCCACTAGTCACTGGCCTCCAACCTGCCAAACAACCATCCACCATTACTCTCTGGCATCTCCCATTCAGCCACTGTTGAATCCATCTTGCTACTCCACCATTAATACCCAACAATTGAACCTTCTTAACCAACCTTCCGTGAGGAACCTTGTCAAAGGCCTTCCTGAAGTCCATATATACAACATCCACTGCTTTACCCTCATCAATTTCCCGAGTAACCTCTTCAAAAAATTCAAGAAGATTAGTCAAACATGACCTTCCAGGCACAAATCCATGTTGACTGTTCCTAATCAGACCCTGCTTATATATATTATCTCTAAGTATCCTTTCCATTAATTTGCCCACCACTGACGTCAAACTAACAGGTCTATAATTGCTAGGTTTACTCTTAGACCCCTTTTTAAACAATGGAACAACATGCGCAGTACACCAATCCTCCGGCACTATTCCCGTTTCTAATGACATTTGAAATATTTCTGTCATAGCCCCTGCTATTTATACACTAACTTCCCTCAATGTCCTAGGGAATATCCTGTCCGTACCTGGAGACTTATCCACTTTTATATTTCTCAAAAGTGTCAGAACTTCCTCTTCTTTGAATCTCATAGTTTCCATAGCTACTCTACTTGTTTCCCTTACCTCACATAATTCAATATCCTTCTCCTTGGTGAATACCAAAGAAAATAAATTGTTCAACATCTCCCCCATCTCTTTTGGCTCTGCAGATAGCTGTCCACCCTGACTCTAATGGACCAATTTTATCCCTCGTTATCCTTTTGCTATTAATATAGCTGTAGAAACCCTTTGGATTTACTTTCACGTTACTTGCCAAAGCAACCTCATATCTTCTTTTAGCTTTTCTAATTTCTTTCTTAAGATTCTTTTTACATTCTTTATACTCCTCAAGCACCTCATTTACTCCATGCTGCCTATAATTATTGTAGATCTCTCTCTTTTTCCGAACCAAGTGTCCAATTTCCCTTGAAAACCATGGCTCTTTCCAATTTTTACTATGTCCTTTCAACCGAACAGGGACATTAAGATTCTGTAGTCTTAAAATTTCACCTTTAAATGTCCTCCATTTCTCTTCCACATCTTTCCCATAAAACAAACTGTCCCAATTTACTCCTTTTAAATCCTTTCGCATCTCCTCAAAGTTAGCCTTTCTCCAATCAAAAATCTTAACCCTAGGTCCAGTTCTGACCCTCTCCATAATTATATTGAAACTAATGGTATTGTGATCACTGGTCCCGAACTGTTCCCCAACGCATACCTCTGCCACCTGACCCGTCTCATTTCCTAACAGGAGGACCAGCACCACCCCTTCTCTAGTAGGTACTTCTATGTATTGCTGTAAAAAACTATCCTGCACACATTTTACAAACTCCAACCCATCCAGCCCATTTACAGAATGTGTTTCCCAGTCTATGTGTGGAAAATTGAAATCTCCCACAATCACTACCTTGTGCTTACTACTAATATCTGCTATCTCCTTACATATTTGCTCTTCCAATACTCTCTCCCCATTTGGCGGTCTATAATACACCCCTATAAGTGTTGCTACCCCTTTCCCATTTCTCAGTTCCACCCAAATAGCCTCCCTAGACGAGCCCTCTAATCTATCCTGCCAAAGCACTGCTGTAATATCTTCCCTGATAAGCAATGCAACACCTCCACCTCTTGCCCCTCCAATTCTATCACACCTGAAGCAACAAAACCCTGGAATATTTAGTTGTCAATCACAGCCCTCCTGTAACCATGTTTCACTGATCGCCACAACATCATACTTCCAGTTGTCAATCCAGGCTCTAAGTTCATCCACCTTTCTTACAATGCTCCTAGCATTAAATATACACATTTAAGAAACCCACCCCCTCTTATTCTCTATTGTCTTTTTCTTCTCTCTCCCCTACATTTTGGGTCAGAGTGCTACCATTCTCTGCCTCCTGCCTCACACATTGACTGCTAGCTTTCCCAATTTGAGTCCCTCCCCCCAACCATACTAGTTTAAAGTCTCCCCAGTAGCCTTTGCAAATCTCCCCGCCAGGATATTGGTCCCCCTCGAGTTCAAGTGCAACCCATCCTTTCTGAACAGGTCGCACCTTCCCCAAAAGAGGTCCCAATGATCCAGAAACTTGAATCCATACCCACTGCACCAGTCCCTCCTCCACTCATTTATCCTCCACCTCGCTCCATTCCTACTCTCACTGTCATAGAAACATAGAAAATAGGTGCAGGAGTAGGCCATTCGGCCCTTCGAGCCTGCACCGCCATTCAATATGATCATGGCTGATCATCCAACTCAGTATCCTGTACCTGCCTTCTCTCCATACCCCCTGATCCCTTTAGCCACAAGGGCCACATCTAACTCCCTCTTAAATATAGCCAATGAACTGGCCTCAACTACCTTCTGTGGCAGAGAATTCCACAGATTCACCACTCTCTGTGTGAAAAAAAAAATTCTCATCGGTCCTAAAAGATTTTCCCGTTATCCTTAAACTGTGTCGCGTGGCACAGGCAGTAATCCTGAGATTGTTACCTTTGCAGTCCTTCTCCTTAACTCTCTACCTAACTCCCTAAATTCTTCTTTCAGGACCTCTTCTCTTTTTTTACCTATGTCGTTGGTACCTATATGTACCACAACATCAGGCTCCTCTCCCTCCCATTTCATGATTTCTTGGACACGTTCAGACACATCCCTGACCCTGGCACCAGGGAGGCAAACTACCATCCGGGTCTCCTGTCTGCGTCCACAGAATCGCCTATCCGACCCCCTGACTATAGTCCCTTATTACAATTGCCCTCCTCTTCTTTTCCTTACCCTTCTGAGCAACAGGACCGGTCTTTGTGCCAGAGGCCCGGCCGCTGTCGCTGCCCCCAGGTAGGCTGTCTCCCCCACCCTTACTCAAACATGAGTACTTATTTTCAAGGTGTACAGCCACCGGGGTACTCACCAGTCCCTGCCTCTGCCCATTGCCCTTCCTAACTGTGACCCAGTTTTCTCTCCCGTGGCCTTGGAGTGACCACCTCCCTGTAACTCCTTTCTATGACCTCCTCGCTCTCCCTGAGCAGACAGAGGTCATCGAGTTGCTGCTCCAGGTTCCTAATACGGTCCCTTAGGAGCCCCATCTCGATGCACCTGGCGCAGATGTGGACGTCTGGAGGGCACTCAGACTCCATGACCTCCCACATCTGACATCCAGAACAGTAAACTGCCCTGGCCCTCATTCTCCCCCTTATCCTGGATACAATAAAGCCTTACCCGGGATACAAGCCAATCAGCTGCTTCCTCTAGTCCGTTGACCAATCAGCGGCTTCCACCAGCCCCCTTAATTTGAAGTGTGATCTGCGAATGGAACGTCACAGATTTTGGCTCCTCCCTCTTTGAGGTTAAGGTTGTTCTGGCACCGTTCAGTCAGACGATCTCCCTCCTGTATTCTGATTCATCTTTATCCATAATTTGTCCAACAACTGTGGTATCATAGATGAATTTAAAGTTAGAATTACACAGTCATGGGTATAGAGTGAATAGAGCAGGGGACTGACCGCATAGCCTTGAGGTGTACTTGCACTGATGATTGACAGGAGGAAGTGTTGTTGCCAATTCTATCGATTGTTTTCTTTTCATCAGAAAGTCGGGTGTTGAGGGGATGATGGTATTGAATGCCTAGCTGTGGTCAATTAAAACATCTTGACGCGTGTTTTTATTGTCCAAGTGATCCAGTGGAGAGCCAGTCAGATTGCATCCTCCATTGATCTAGAGTCATTTAATATTTTGTTCCTATTGCAAGAGCATTGGGCTATAAGATAGGGCTGTGATTAGACATCTCCAGTACTATACACATGCAAGGAAGGAGAAAAATGCATTGAAGCAGTTTAGAGGTTTACTGAGTGGATACCTGTAGCTACAGCTTCGAAGGGCTTGAGACACTGGATGCTGAAATTGTGGGATGGGTATTCCAGGATGCAAGATCAACCACTTGATACTGAGCTGAAGAACTACTTACACCAGAAGGTTATGAATCTTTGAAGCTCCTTACCCCCAAACAACTGTAGTTACTCAGCAAGGTTCAGTTTTACAATGACATAGAAAATAGAACAGTAGAGCACAGGAACAGGTCCTTCGCCCCACAATGTCCATGCTGTACATGCTGCCAAGTTAAAGTAATCTGTATGCACATGATCCAAATCACTCAATTCCCTGTGTATCCATGTGCATGTCTAAAACCTTAAATGTCACTATCCTATCTGCCTTCACCATCATCCCTGACAGCGCGTTCTAGGCACTCACAACATGTGAAACTAAAATCTTGCCCCGCACATCTCCTTTAAAAAATGAGAGGAAATAAGGGATGTGGAATGAGACAGGAACATGGTGTTTGAAGAGTTTGTTCTTGCTGAGAATGGCAGGACAAGATCAAGAGCTGCTGTCTGCCTCTCGTTTCTTGCTTTATTCTCATGGACCCAGCGCTACACAAACTGTGGCTGATGAATGTGCTATTTCAGGATCCTGACACACGAGAGGCTTACACAAATCCTGCTGAACATTGGCCACTGGCAACTCTTTTAAAGTCAGGAATATCAGCTCTTGGATTGTTTATTGGTTGAAAAGAAAATTAAAATAGATTTTAGAATTGATATTAACATCATGAAACCAAGTCTCTATTCTATGTACTGCTTCTTCGCCACTAGGGGTCAGGCAGAGACAGCCCTGGAGTTAGTTACATAGAATTATATACAGAATGCAACACAGGCAGAACAATTGTTTCCTTCAGTCCCTACCCATCTATCTTTATCTAATGCCATCAGCATAACCTTTTGTGTGTGTCTCCTATTTTAATGTATCTGTGTCCATCACATCTTCTGACCACAATCTGGATGAATACAATTGCCCTGGAATCCCCTTTGGATTTACTCTCTCCTGTTTACATTATCTTATAGAAAGGTGAAGCCAGTTGGCGAGGAGTAATCGAGTGGGTGTGAGGGAAAGGCGAGTGTATCATTCCCTTCGAAAGGAAGTATGAAAAAGCAAATTACAGGTTAAGTGGGTGAGATTGCAAAATGTTGTGTTATTTAGGGATCTTAATGCATTGCATACATAGAGTTGACATCTAAATACAACAAATAGTTGCAAGGTTAATGAATGCCAACCTTTGTTGAAAAGGGTATGGAGTATAAAGATTGGGAAGATTTGTTGCAATGTTGTCTGGTTTTGGTGAGTATTGCTCACAGTGTTGGCTCATGGTTAAGGAAGCAATGCAGAGAAGGTTCAGTAGGCGGAACTGCTGGAATGTAGGGGATGACATTTGAAAGGTTGAGTCTGTACTCACTGGAGTTTGGGAGAAGAAGAGGTGATCATATTGAAACAACATTGTGGGCAATTGGCAAGGTGGTGATGTGAGGATGAGTTCCCCAATTGGGGCATCAAGAGGAGGGGTACGGTTTACGGGTAAGACGTCAACTATTTCAGTGGGAGGAATTTCTATTTGAGGGCCATGAATCTTTGGAATGGAATACTTTATTGTCACATGTCACTAGGCACAGTGGGATTCTTTGCTTGCAGACCCAATGTAGACAAATAGCGGCCACCTAAGGCGTTGACAAAGTTACAAAGCACGCTGACTCCTTCTTTTGTTCTGGGCTGGGCAGTGTTTACAACTTTTTGCAGCCTTTTCCATTCCAGGACGCTCAGGTTGCCGTACCAAGCCACGATGTAACCGGTCAGCTTGCTCTCTACTGTGCACCTGTAGAAGTTTGAGAGAGTCCTCCTTGACAAACCGACTCTCCGTAATATTCTCAGGAAGTAGAGGTGCCGATGTGCTTTCTTTATGATTGCATCAGTCTTCTGGGACCAGGAGAGAGCTTCGTAAAAATGCATGCCCAGGAATTTGAAGTGCTTGACCCTCTCCACTATCTTGATATAAATGGGACTGTGGGTCCCCTTCCTACCCCTCCCGAAGTCCACAATCAGTTCCTTGGTTTTGCTGGTGTTGAGAGCCAGGTTCTTGTGCTGGCACCATTTGGTCAATCGATCGATCTCACTTCTATACTCTGACTCGTCCCCATCAGTGATACGTCCCACAACAGTTGTGTCGTTGGCGAACTTGTTGATGGAGTTCACACTATGTCCGGCTACGCAGTAATGAGTATAGAGTGAGTATACTCATATACTTATTTCTAATCTATACCCATTTCCCGGACTGATGAAGACCAGCATGCCAAAAACCTCCTTCACCTCCCTGTCTATCAGTGACGCCACTTTCAGGGATCTATATACTTACTCCTAGATACCTCTGCTCTACACATTCTCCAGGGTACTACCATTCACTTGAAGAACCTTCCCTGGTTTGGTTTACCATGGTTTGACTTCCCAAAATGCAAAACCTCACAAATATATATCTATCCATACTATTACTAAAAATCTCATCTTGTCCTCTTCCGGTTCCCATTGTTTTTAAATTTGTGCAAAAACGGTACCCTGTATCGCTAGGATTTATCGCCACCTTACTCACCGTTCTCCTCTGCTCCAAGCGCACCAAGTTCTGTTCCGATCGGTGGGATATTACAATAGTTATGAAGGTTTAAAAATCGTAAAATCAGCAGATTGGTCTTCTCTTCTGTCTGTCACCAGGACGTCGACTCCCCTTCTGGCACTCGCTGTCAATCACCGGAGGGAGGAGGATAAACTCCCGGAGGCTGGGCTGAGTCCGTGAACTGTCCGGAAGCCATCCACAAGCCATCTGCCCCGAAGCCGTGAGTGAGTGAACTGTGAGTCCAGAAGCCGTGAGTGAGTGAACTGTGAGCACACCAGCCATGAGTGAGAGAGTGAACTGTGAGCCAACCAGCCGTAAGTGAGTGAACTGTGAGTCCAGCAGCCGTGAGTGAACTGTGAGCCCACCAGCCGTGAGTGAGTGAACTGTGAGCCCACCAGCCGTGAGTGAGTGAACTGTGAGTCCACCAGCCGTGAGGGAGTGAACTGTGAATCCATTCGGCCCACAATTTCCATACTAGTCCTCTGAAAATCAGTCCCTTTGGCCCACAGCACCCATACTGGCCCTCCAGAAACGCCCCGCTCCACTGGCCACTGCCTGAAGCTATCCTCCTCCCCTGGCTGTAGGACGCTCCCCCCTCCCCCACCGGCCCCGCCAGAAGCCTTGCTCCTCCCCTGGATGCAGGACGCTCCCCCCACCGGCCCCCAACAGCCCCCCGCCTGAAGCCGACCCTCTCCCCAGCTGCAGAACGCAACAAGAGATGCAACAAGAAAGAATGGTCTGAATAAATCTCCTCTTTAACGTTTAAATTGTTATATTTTAAGAGTTATTCACATTTTAAGCTTTAATAAATCCCCTTTCCACTTGCCGTGCCCGTCAGCTGCACCTGCGCAGTAATACCTGCGTGTCCTACGTCACAATGGGAACCCAATGGAAGGGAATGGCAGCGCTACACAAAAATGCTGGAGAAACTCAGCGGGTGCAGCAGCATCTATGGAGCGAAGGAAATAGGTAACGTTTCGGGCCGAAACCCTTCTTCAGACTGGAGGGGGGGTGGGTTTGAGGGGGGGATGGAGTGAGTGCTTGAGGGGTGTCAGAACGGGAACCCGTCAGCCGCGCCTGCGCAGTTAGGGGTTATGCATGAGTTATGTCATTCGCTGGGACGGCGACGCCCCTTCCAGCACCCGCTGTCAATCACCGGCTGCGAGAATAAAGCTGCAGGCTGTGGGCGGGGAGGGCTGTGCTCGCGGCAAAGATTATAGAGGAGCAAGATAGACCACTCCAACGAAATCCAATGGGCCGACGTGTAGTACGGATCAGAACGTCACGGAACGTCACTTCCACCATTTTAGGAATAAGACCCCGATCTCCGTTCTGCCTCTCACAGTTTAATCCACGTCAGTCCATTGGATTTTGCAGTTTATCTTGTTCTCTTAGCCTTCATTGTTAGACTATTATTATCTTTGTTTATAATAAATAAGGTGCTCTTTTAAAAAATATATATTAAAAAGGGAAACTGCGTATAAAATGAGCAACAATGCGCAATGAAAGGTCTCTGGACCATATGCATTCTATGATCTTTTGTTTAATCAGTGTTGTGGGGGAACGGCATGTGTGTTTCTGTGTGTGAGTGGCAAGATAGAGATAATAGATTTCAAAGTTACTCATGGATCAGAAGCAACTTTGATTTAAAGCAACTCATGATGTACATAAGCCATAAAGGCAATTATATTTGCCTTTATATTTTGCTATGATATAAGCCATAAGCCAATATATTTGCCTATATTTATATTATATATGATACACACACACACATATATAAATGTGATATTGATGTATATAATTATATAACACATACATATTTCTCTAGTTTCTTATATATATAAACACACACACACACACATATATATATATTATATATATATATAATGCGTATATATGTGTGATATATCTATCTATAATATATTAAAAGTCTGTGGCTGCCAGCCGGCTGCCTGCCTGATTTGTGGCTGCCAGCCTTTGATTCCTTGCTACGCCAACACCAGACGCAGAATCGCCGAGATTTTTTCCATTTCGGTAGAGATTTCACTTTTGATTACAAGTATCCACTCCTGATTAAATTTTGTCGTGTTTATGTACACATCTTTAATAAAACCCTTCTCCCCCCCCCCCCCCCCAAATTTTTTTTAAAAACCCGGCTTCTCACCCATAGAATGTTGGTGAACGTTCCATTGTGTGATGTCACAATGCCCAATGCTCACAGATGTCCAATCGGAATGGATCCATTTACATTTGCCTTTGCATCAGCCCCAGCACCAGCCCCTCCCCCCACCCCCCGTAGCCTGTGTCGAAGCGCGTCATCATGTGTGTGGGAATAGAGAAAGAGGATTGGAGGTGAAAGGGAATTGGGAACAGATGGACTGTCCCTACCCCTCCCCCTTCCACTCTCCCTCCCCAATATTTCCCCTCTCTCCCCCTACCCCTCTCCCCCTCCCTCCACACTCTTACCCCTCCCTCCCCTATCCCATCCCTGCCCCTCCACACCTCTCTCCCCCTCCCCATCCCTCTCTCCCCCTCCCCATCCCTCTCTCCCCCGCTCCATCTCCTTCTCCTCACCCCTCTCCATCTCCATCTCCCTCTCCTCATCCCTCTCCCTATCCCTCTCCCTCTCCTCCCCCTCTCCCTCTCCTCCCACCCCCATCCCTCTCTCCCCCACCCCCTTTCCCTCTCTACCCCACCCCTTCCCTCTCTCCCCCACCCCCTTCCCTCTCTCCCCCACCCCCTTCCCCCTCCCCACTCTTCCCCCTCCATCCACACTCTTCCCCCTCTACCCCCTACCCCATCTCCCTCCTCGCCTCCCTCCCCTCTCCCCCACACCTCTCTCCCCCTCCCCCACCCCTCTCTCCTCCCCCTCTCCATCTCCCACTCCCCACACATCTTCCTCTCCCCCCTCCTCCTCCCACCCCCATCCCTCGCTCCCTCCCCCACCATCCTTCCCTCTCTACCCCACCCCCTTCCCTCTCTCCCCCCGCCCCCTTCCACCTACCCCTCTGTCTCTCTTCCACCACTCCCCGTACCCCTCCCTCCCCACTTCCACTTCTCTCCCCCTTACCCCACCCCTCTCCCCCTCCCCCCCTCTCCCCCCCCCACCCCTTCCCCTCCCCCTCTGTCCCTCTTCCACCGCCCCTCCTACCCCTCCCTCCCTCCCCACTCTTCCATTTCTCTCCCCCCCTCCCACCCCACTCTCCCTCCCCACTCTTTCCCCTCTCTCCCCCCACCCCCCTCCCTCCACAATCTTCCCCCTCCCTCCCTTACCCCATCTCCCTCCTCCCCTCCCTCCCCCATCCCTCCCCCCATTCCCCACACCTCTCTCCCCCTTCCCCATCGCTATCTCCTCCCCCCCCCACTCCATCTCGCTCTCCTCAGTCCTCTCCTCCTCCCACCCCCATCCCTCTCTCCCCCACCCCCCTTCTCCCTCCCCACTCTTCCCCCTCTCTCCCCTACCCCATCTCCCTCCTCCCCTCCATCCCCCCTCCCCCACACCTCACTCCCCCTCCACGCTCTCTTCCCCTTCCCCACCCCTCTCTCCTCCCCCCTCTCCATCTCCCTTGCCAAAGACATTCTTGCCATCGAAGGAGTACAGAGAAGGTTAACCAGACTGATTCCTGGGATGTCAGGACTTTCATATGACGAAAGACTGGATAGACTCGGCTTGTACTCGCTAGAATGTAGAAGATTGAGGGGGATCTTATAGAAACGTACAAAATTCTTAAGGGGTTGGACAGGCTAGATGCAGGAAGATTATTCCCGACATGTTGGGGAAGTCCAAAACAAGGGGTCACAGTTTAAGGATAAGGGGGAAATATTTTAGGACCGAGATGAGAAAAACATTTTTCACACAGTGGTGAATCTCTGGAATTCACTGCCACAGAAGGTAGTTGAGGCCAGTTCATTGGCTATATTTAAGAGGGAGTTAGATGTGGCCCTTGTGGCTAAAGGGATCACGGGGTATGGAGAGAAGGCAGGTACAGGATACTGAGTTGGATGATCAGCCTTGATCATGTTGAGTGGCGGTGCAGGCTCGAAGGGCCAAATGGCCTACTCCTGCACCTAATTTCTATGTTTCTATGTTTCCCTCTCCTCACCCCTCTCCCTCTCCTCCCCCACCCCCATCCATCTCACCCCCACCCCGCTTCCCTCTATCTCCCACCCCCTCCATCTCTCCCCCCGCCCCCTCCCCCACCCCTTCCCCTACCCCTCTGTGCCTCTTGCACCACTCCCCCTACCCCTCTCCCCCTCCCTCTCTCCCACGTCCACCACTCCCCCCTACACCTCTCCCCCTCCCTCCCCATTCTTCCACATCTCCCCCCATCCCCCACCCCTCCCCATCTATCTCCCCCACCCTCTCACTCCCCCCTCCCTTCCCTCTCCCTCCCCACTCTTCCCCCTCTCTCCACTCTCCCCCTTCCTCCCCACTCTTCCCCCTCTCTCCACTCTCCCCCTCCCTCCACACTCTTCCCCCTCCCTTATCCCTCCCCTCCATCCTCCCCTCCCTCTCTCCTCACTCTCCCTCCCCACCCTCTTTCCCCCCACCCTCTCACTCACTCCCGCACCCCTCTCCCTCCTCCCCTCCCACCCCTCTCTCCCCCCACCTCTCCCCCGTACCCATCTCTGCCTCTTCCACCACTCCCCCTACCCCTCTGCCCCTCTTCCGCACTCTTACCCTCACCACTATTTCCCCTCTCTCCCTCCCATCCCACTCTTCCCCCGCCCCCCTACCACTCTCCCCCTCCCTCCACACTCTTCCCCCTCTCTCCCCTTCCCCCTCCCTCCTTCCCCCTCCTCCCCCTCCCCCATTATATTTTTACATTCTATATTAGTGTAAAGAAATATAGTGTATACATACCTACATTGATGGAGAAGTGCGACCATTAGACATGAAAACTGTGCATTGCTACCATAGTTTAGTTTTTAATTTAACATATATTTGAGGGAAATCTACGTATATTTGAGGGAAATGAGTTACCGTATTTTCCGACAAAGAAGACGTACCACCATTTGAGTTGCTAAATTTTGAAAAAAGGATGGCGGGACAGAATCGAGGGTTTGGTTTAGTCCAGGGGTCCGCAGCCTTTTTTGCATAGGGACCAGGACCCTCTGGGACTAGCTGCAGTTCCCAGGTCACCTGCTAGCCCCGGGTCTAGCTGCAGTTCCGCTGTCCGGGCCTGGCAGCCGCTCGCAGCCACCCGAGCTCTGAGTGAGTTTTTAAATGTGAATATCTCATAACTAAACATTTGTGGGTTAGCAGTATATTGCATCAATCCACTCATTTTTAAATCGTTCTACAACAAATTTCATAAACAAGGATAACACTTTTTATTTCTGTCATTTATGGTAAGATTTACATAATTTATTGTTTTATGTGTGAGATATATAGGGTGTTCAAAACAAAGACGGCAGTTCTTTGACAAGTACTCCATAGTTCCCTATAGGAGATCTTATCAACGAGTATTCTGGACCCACTGTCAACATCTGAAATTACAGTAAAATATCATATAGAATTAACTTATGAGAACAAATCTGATTATAACTACATAACTGCAGAATGGATGATATGTCACTTAAATGCAATTGTTTTCAGGGGTGGGGAGAGACATGTATATTGAAGATGCATTTTTCCTCTAGTAAGTCAATTTATGCCTACTGAATAAATTCTGTATTCATGCCTACTATATTCTGTTGTGCTGAAGCAAAGCAAGAATTTCATTGAACTATCTGGGACACATGACAATAAACTCTCTTGACTTGACTTGATTTATCTTAAATGTAGAAGATCTTACAATACCATGCATGCCTTACGACAAGAACAAAACCAAAAATGTACAGCAGTGCCATCAATCCGAGGAAGGCTACTGGACCCGACGGCGTCTCTGGACGCGTGCTGAAGGACTGCGCTGACCAGCTCGCTGGAGTCTGTACGAGGATTTTCAACCAGTCTCTGGCCCAGTCCACTGTTCCACCCTGTCTGAAGTCCGCAACCATAGTCCCCTTGCCCAAAAAACCCCACATTTCCAGCCTCAACGACTACCGGCCAGTCGCACTCACACCAGTGGTGATGAAGTGTTTTGAAAAACTGGTCCGGGATCATATCACATCACTCCTGCCCCGAAGCTTTGACCCCCACCAGTTTGCGTACAGAGCGAATAGATCCACAGAGGACACTGTAGCCACAGCCCTCCATGCTGCACTGTCCCACCTGGAGCAGCCGGGGAGCTACGTGCGGATGCTCTTTGTGGACTACAGCTCTGCCTTTAATACCATCCTTCCCCACAAACTGGTGGACAAACTGGGGGACTTGGGACTTCCACACTCCACCTGCATGTGGATAAATAGCTTCCTGTCAGCTCGCAGCCAGAGAGTCAGAGTGGGCCATCACACATCCACGGCCCTCAGCCTCAGTACCGGCTCTCCACAGGGCTGCGTGCTGAGCCCCCTGCTCTACACCATCTACACACATGACTGCACCCCCGCCCACCACAGCAACACCATTGTCAAATTTGCGGATGACACTACGGTGGTGGGACTCATCTCCGGGGGGGACGAGTACGCCTACCGGGATGAGGCGGAGCAGCTGACAGTGTGGTGTGGAGAAAATAACCTGCTCCTCAACACCTTAAAGACAAAGGAAATAATAATAGACTTCAGAAGGAATAAAACGGACATGGTACCATTAACTATCAGAGGGGAATGTGTGGAGAGGGTGGCGGATTTCCGCTTCCTGGGAATCCATATTGAGGAGGACCTGACGTGGAGCGTGAACACCTCTGCGCTGCTGAAAAAGGTCCAGCAGAGACTGCACTTCCTGAGGGTGCTCAGGAAGAATAACATCACTCAGAGACTGCTGCTGTCCTTTTATCGGTGCTCCATTGAGAGCATCCTAACATACTGTATATGCGTATGGTACACCAGCTGCACAGCGGCTCAGAGGAAAGCGCTCCAGAGGGCCATTGACAACGCCCAGAGGATTGTCGGCTGCCCTCTCCTTACCTTGGAGGACTTACACAGTTCCCGCTGCATCAAAAAATCCCAGAGTATTATAAAGGACATTTCCCACCCCGGACACTCCCTGTTTGAACTGTTACCGTCAGGCAGACGGTACAGATCTACAAGGACAAGGACAAACAGACTTAAAAACAGTTTTTACCCCACTGCTATAAAGGCACTAAATGTAGCCGCCAAGGAACGCAGGGGCGATACATAATAAGAGACTGTGAAATCGACAGAAGGATGTAGGGCTGGGTGTTTATGCGTGCTATTTTCATGATATTTATTTTAGTTGTTTATCTTTTTTAAAATATTTTACCTTGTATGTATCGTTAGCTTTTAGAAATGTTTGAATGGTGCACTGACTGGCTGACATTTTACAATTTCGTTGTACATGGTTCATGTTACAATGACAATAAAGAAACTATTCTTCTATTCTATTCTATTCAGTGTAAAAATTGATACCTTTATTATTGTTTAAGAAGAAACTGCAGAAGCTGGAATATCGAAGGTAGACAAAAATGCTCCAGTATTTTTGTCTACCTTTATTATTGTGCTAAGTCTAGATCTATAAAAGAAGACTTTCTAATAACTTGCTCATGTACCAAAAAATGCCATATAATATAATACATTGTCGGGATCATAAGAATAGATTTATATATGTTACAGTCATCATCCATTGGGAAGGAAATTAAGGCTTTAATGTGTGCTCCTCATGGCATGTCGTTGTTCCCTATAACTCTATTTATCATGTATTTTAAACACCATTGATCCGTGTACATTGTGTATATATATATTTTTTTAAAATAATTTTATTTATTAGAAGTAGTGTACATTACAATAATATGCCAAAAATAACATAATACATTTCCTGTACCACTTCATATTTTAAACTTTAAAAAGCAGAAAAGTAAAGAGAGTGAAATAGGATAGTAAGTGTGTGAAAGAGTGATCAAAAGAGACCCTTAGACACGAAAAATTCGAAAAAGAATTAAGAAGTAAGCCATAGAAAAAAAAAAGAGAAAAAGAAAACAGAAGATATATTAAAAGTAAAAAAAGAGATAAAAGGGATATACCAACATTGTGTATATATAATAGCATTTATCGTGTATTTTAAACACCATTAATCCGTGTACATTGTGTATATTTCACACAATTTATCCTGTATTTTAAACATTATTTCAAACCGGCTTAAATACAAGCCGATTCGGGATCTCCGCTGCTTGGAGGTCCTGAATCGGCTGCCTCCTACCGGAGACCGGGGCTTCATGATGTTATAGTCCGCGGGCCGGCGGTCGGAGCTTTTCTCCGGCGAGGAATCCCAGACTCCGCGAGGGAAAGTGCACGCTGCCCCCGCGACTAGAAGCTCTGTACACCGCGGCTTCAGGGTGTTAAAGTCTGCGGGGCCAGCGATCAGAGCAATTCTTCTGGCGACCCCCGGCTCCGCGATCTGAGCTATAGGAAGAGATCGGCCTCAAGACAGAAAGTTATAATTTTTTTCTTACCTTTCGTCTTTAGTGGGGAACCTGAAGAAAGACTGCTATAAAGTGCTCGAACCGCTTACATTGGCGATTCGAGCACTATAGCAGAACGGCTCGCTATGCGTGTAGATGTGGGCGCCATGACAGTAGCCCATTCTAAAAAAAACCCTCATATATATGATTCCCAAAATGGCGCACAACAAATTACCCATGAGCCCATGACCATACTACAGCTTTTTCGTAGAGTGGTTTATCTTGTTCATCTATAATATTTGGTTCGCGGGAAGCGGCGGAGACCACCACCACGAGCCGAGAGCCGCTGAGTGCGACAGGAGCCGGGGAGGGGAGCCGCTGAGTGAATGCGGTCACACACACCCCCTCCCCCCCTTCCCACACCCCCTCCCCCCACCACACATACCCCTCCCCCACTCCCACATACACACCCTCCCCTATCCCCACAAATCCCCCTCCCCCCACATCCCCCGCCCACATACCCCGCTCCCCCCTCACATGCCTCCCGCCCACAAACCCATCCACTCCCCCCATACCGCTCCCCCACACCCCCACTTCCCCATACCCCCTCCCCGTTACACCCCCCTCCCCCATACACCCCTTCCCCCATCGTGTGATATCCTTGCCAGTTGTTGGAGCTGCATCATCTCCAACAAGATGGAGAACATTTCATCACATTTCTGACTTGAAAGGCTTGGGGATATTGGGAGGTGAATCATTTCAACTACTCTTGCTTTAGTAGCTGGTCTTGTTCAGGATCTGGTCAATGGGTATTTAGAATTTACTTAAGACTTTAGAGATACAGTGCAGAATGTGCCCTATGGCCTACCGAGTCCACACTGACCAGCGATCATCCTATACACTAGCACTATCCTACACACTGGGGACAATTTACAATTTTACTAAAGCCAATTTACCTACAAACCTGTATGTCCTTGGAGTGTGGGAGGTGTAGATCTGTACCCGGAAAAAACCTGTGGTCTCAGGTAGAACGTACAAACTTCGGACAGACAGCACCCATAGTCAGGAGCAAACCTAGGTAACTAGTGCTGTAAGGCAGCAACTCTACTGCTGTGCCAACGTGCCACCACAATATTGGTGACACAATAAACTGCAGATGCTGAAATCGTGAGCAAAAAGGTTAGTTCATAAGACATAGGAGCAGAAATAGGCCGTTCAGCCCATCGTCTGGTTCAATGGCTATTTTTCTCTCTCAACCCCATTTTCCTATCAACTCCCCATAACCTTTGATGCCCTTATGGGCCTGTCCCACTGAGGCGATCTTTTCGGCGACAGTCATAGTCGTAGTAGGTCGCCGAAAAACCGGTGACAAGAACCCCCTACGACAATGTCTACGACAATGTCCACACCAACCTACCACCTAGTCGATGTCCAGCTACGGCAAGCTACCGACAACCTGCGACCCATTAAGATGTCCACCTACGACCACACCTATGACAACCTATGTCCACCCGCGACAAGCTACGACAAGGTAAGACAATTCAGTCGTCGGTACCTGTCACCGGTTGACGTAGGTTGACGTAGGTAGTCGCCAATGGAATTCACCGAAGTCAGCACCGGTGACAACCTACGTCATCCTGGCAACAAACTACGACAGCACCTACGTCAGGAGAAGTCAAGCTACGCTTCATTGGCATCAAGCCGACAGTCACCGACTGTCGCCAAAAAGTTTTAAACATTTCAAAATCCAGCAGCGACCTGAAAAACGCTTCGATTCTTTGGGTGACTGAGGAGACTACTCACGACCATACAGGCGACACCCCGGCGAACATGTGGCGACAGCCTAGTCGCCTGTAGTTGCCTACAAATTTGTCTAAGTGGGACAGGGGCATTATTAATCAATTATCAATTAATATCCACTTAAAAAATACCCAATAACTTCAACTCCACATCAACCATGTGGCAAGAAATTCCACAGATTCACTACCCTCTGGCTCAAGAAATTCCTCCTCATCTCTTTTCTGAAGGCACATCCTGTTATTCCGAGGCTCTGCACTCTGGTCCTAGACTCTCCCGCTACTGAAAATATCCACTTGTGTTGCCATTGTCAGGGGGCTACAGGCCTGCACTGTAAGATTCTGCTGTATGTCAATGTTCCTCAGAGGTCTGTCATTTAATGTACTCTTTTCTCTTATATTTAGCCTCACAATTGACTTGGGCATCCAAGATAGCGTCCAACCTGGGCGATTATTTGCGTGCCAGCCATTGAAGCAGACCTACAATCACATATTACTACCGCACCACACTGCAAACAATTTGATTGTAATCATGTATTATCTTTCTGCTGACTGGATAGCACGCAACAAAAGCTCTTCACTGTAGCTCGGTACATGTGATAATAAACCAAACTGACTGGATTAAGCATGATCTGCCATTTCTCTGTCCAAATTTCCAAGTGGTCTAAATCCTAATGTATTTTTTGGCAATACTTTCCATAAGTCCATCAATTTCATGTCATCTGTAAACTTGCAAATCAGACCACATACATTTTCATCCAAATCACGGTTATAGGTTAAAAACCGACAGAGGTCCCAGCACTGATCCGCGAGCCACACCACAAGGTTGAGCAATTTTTGGACACCATATCTGAGGAGGGATGTGCTGGCTCTGGAGAGGGTCCACAGGAGGTTTACAAGAATTATCCCAGGATTGAGCAGGATACCCTATGATGATCATTTGTCGGCACTGGGCCTGTACTTGCTGGAGTTTAGAAGAATGAGGGGGGGGGACCTCATTGAAACATACGGAATAGTGAATGGCTTGGATAGAGTGGATGTGGAGAGCATGTTTCCACTAGTGGGAGAGCTTAGGACTAGTGGTCATAACCTCAGAATTAAAGGACGTTCTTTTAGGAAGGAGATGAGGAGAAATGTCTTTAGTCAGAGGATGGTGAATCTGTGGAATTCTTTGCCACAGAAGGCTACTCCACCATTCAATCATGGTTGATCTATCTCTCCCTCCTAACATTCTCCTGCCTTCTCCCCATAACCCTTGACACCTGTACTAAACAATAGTCTATCTATCTTTTTCTGGTTTGTCCCTGTAGCCCTACTTAAAGAAAGGAACAACAGTGGCTGTTCTTCACTCTGTAGTGACCTCGCCTGTCGCTAAAACGGTGGGTGCAAAGGTCTCTGTCACGGTTCCAGAGATCTCTCCCTTGCTTTCCTCAGTATACTGGAGTAGATCCCATTGCACCTTAGGTACATAGCTGATTTCAGCAGGATACAAGACCTCGGCATGAGCCTGGACAATACAGTGCATTGCATGGACACCCACCTACTAGGGGAGTTCTGCAGGACTCGGGGCTGGGGCTGCTGCTCTTCACGTTGTATATTTATGATTTCTATGAAGGGATTGAAGCCTTTGTGGCCAGGTTTGCGGATGATACGAAAATAGGTGGAGGGGCAGGAAGTGTAGAGAAAGCAGGGACTCTGCAGAAGGATTTGGATAGGTTGGGAGAGTGGGCGGAGAAGTAGCAGATGCAATATAGTGTAGCAATGTGTGGAGTCATGCATTTTGGTAATCGGAATAAAAGCGTAGATTATTTTCGAAATGGGGAGAGAATCCAGAAATCAGAGGTGCAAAGGGACTTGGGAGTGCTGGCTCAGGATTCCCAAAACATTAATCTGCAAGTCGAATCGCTAGTAAAGAAAGCAAATGCAATGCTAGCATTTATTTCGAGAGGGTTTGTTTACAAAAACAGGGATGTAATGCTGAGTCTCTATAAAACTCTAGTCAGGCCGCATTTGGAATAATCTGAGCAATTTTGGGCACTATATTTAAGGAAGGAGGGTCCAGAGGAGGTTTACAAGAATGATCCTGGGAATGAGTAGGGTTACATATGATGAGCGTTAAATGGCACTGGGCCTGTACTCGCTGGAGTTTAAAAGAATGAAGAGGGACCTCATTGAAATGTACAGTATTGTAAAAGGCTTGCATAGAGTGGATGTGGAGAGGATGTTTCCACTAGTGGGAGAGTTTCAGACTAGAGGTCATAACCTCAGAATTAAAGGGCGTTCTTTTAAAAAGGAGATGAGGAGGAATTTCTTCAGTTAGATGGTAGTGAATCTGTGGAATTCCTTGCCACAGAAGGCTGTGGAGTTTGTCAGTGGATATATTTAAGGCAGAGATAGATAGTTTTGTGATTAGTAATGCCCCTGTCCCACTTAGGAAACCTGAACGGAAACCTCTGGAGACTTTGCGCCCCACACAAGGTTTCCGTGCGGTTCCCGGAGGTTGCAGGTGGTTGCCGGAGGTTGCAGGTAGTGGAAGCAGGTAGGGAGACTGACAAAAACCTCCGGGAACCGCACGGAAACTTTGGGTGGGGCGCAAAGTCTCCAGAGGTTTCCGTTCAGGTTTCCTAAGTGGGACAGGGGCATAAGGGTGTCAGAGGTTGTGGGGAGAAGGCAGTTTGGAGGGAGAGATAGATCAGCCATGATTGAATGGCAGAGTGGACTTGATGGGCCGAATGGCCAAATTCTGCTCATATCACATGAACTTATGAACTCAAGACCCAGACCTTGGCCTCCCCAACAGCTGACATACAACACTCCAGTCTAAACCATCTAGAAGTCCTCAGCACCAGAGCTGGATGGTGTATGTTCCATCTGCCCGTGTATCCAGTGCTCTCAACTGTTGTGAGTATATAACCATATAACCATATAACAATTACAGCACGGAAACAGGCCATCTCGGCCCTACAAGTCCGTGCCGAACAACTTTTTTCCCTTAGTCCCACCTGCCTGCAATATAACCATATAACAATTATTTGGACTAAATCAAATTGGTTAAAGATTGATAGTCGGGATCTTAAGAAAAGTTGAAGACTTCATCCACACTCCACCATCACTGAGAGTGGAGATGATTTTGGAGCCCACAATGTCCTCTGGTGTTAACAACTGTTTGTGGTAGGACCACCTGTCTGATCTGCTCCACTGCCTGTCTGATTGCTCAGCACAATCTACACCTTGCTTGTGCTGCTGATGCGCACTTGCCCTTTGTTGTAGTTTCACCAGACCCTAACATTAGACCCTCGCTGCTGCTCATGCCGTGTTGGTGGCTAGAGTAGCAACGTTGGCTGTGGAGTCTGATCTCAGTGAGTACAGCAACGTGGGGCTATTTCTCAACCAGTCAGTGGGTGTCACCCAGCTTACACACCAGCTCGTGGAGATTCATGGTGAAGTCTTTACAAGATCAATCATGGAGAGATGGGTTTGTGTGAACGCTGGGCCTGGTGATGGGCCAGGTCACCTGTCTGTCTTTATTCTTCTTTTGTTTTAAGCTATTTGTTTTGTCCGTGTGGCCAAACTTCAGAGGGTGTTTATAATCAGTGCTGTTTCAGTCAGACCACCGAGGGTGGTGTAGTGGCATAACAGTAGAGTTGTTGCCTTACAGCGCCGGAGACCCCAGTTCGATCCTGACTACGGGTGCTGTTTGTATAGAGTTTGGACGTTCTCCCCAAAGATCTTAGAGCAGAGCAAGATGGGCTACTCCTACGAAATACAATAGACTGACGTGTAGTACGCTACGGAGGGGATCCTGGGCATTTTTCCCTGCCCATTTTAGTAACCGGAGCCTACCTGACCCGATCCGACTCGCTGTGTAATCAATGTTGCGGGGCAACAGTTTGTGTGTGTGATATAGGGTTAGATTCATAATTCTGTCAGTTCATACTTCTTGTCAAGAATAAAATTTGACTCTGGTAATTGTCTTTTTTAATGTTTTTTAAATCATTTCTTTTTAAATGGCTCACAAGCAGTGTTTGAGTTGATTTTGTAGTAACCGGAACCGACCCGACTCGCAGGGTAATTGACATTGCGGGGGAAGTTTTTGTGCGTGATATAGGGTTAGATTCATAATTCTGTTAGTTCATAATTCTGTTAATTCTTGTTAAAGAATAAAAATGTTTATAAACACACGTACATGAATGTGATATAAATGTATATAATCATATAACACACACAATTATATTTCTTCTGATCCAATGATGAACTTTATTTCAGACTAGACAAGGGACATTAAATAAGAAACATTGTAAACCTCCCCGCAACTTCACACACACTAGGCCTTATCCCACCCCTCAACTCTCCTCCACCCCCCCCCCCCACCCGGCACTCCCTCGCCTGCCCCCACACTACAATGTCTCCGCCCCCTCCTATGCCCCTCCCCCCGCTGCCCCACACTCCCTCTCCCCGCTGCCCCGGGCAGCGCACCCCCTCTCCCCGGGCCGCGCACTCCCTCTCCCCGCTGCCCTGGGCAGTGCACCCCCTCTCCCCGCTGCCCCGGGCAGTGCACCCCCTCTCCCCGCTGCCCCGGGCAGTGCACCCCCTCTCCCCGCTGCCCCGGGCCACGCACTCCCTCTCCCCGCTGCCCCGGGCCATGCACTCCCTCTCCCCGCTGCCCCGGGCCATGCACTCCCTCTCCCCGCTGCCCCGGGCAGTGCACCCCCTCTCCCCGCTGCCCCGGGCAGTGCACCCCCTCTCCCCGCTGCCCCGGGCCATGCACTCCCTCTCCCCGCTGCCCCGGGCAGCGCACCCCCTCTCCCCACTGCCCCGGGCCACGCACTCCCTCTCCCCGCTGCCCCGGGCAGTGCACCCCCTCTCCCCACTGGCCCCGGGCAGTGCACCTCCTCTCCCCGCTGCCCCGGGCAGTGCACCCCCTCTCCCCACTGCCCCGGGCAGCGCACTCCCTCTCCCCGCTGCCCCGGGCCACGCACTCCCTCTCTCCGCTGCCCCGGGCAGTGCACCCCCTCTCCCCGCTGCCCCGGGCCACGCACTCCCTCTCTCCGCTGCCCCGGGCAGTGCACCCCCTCTCCCCGCTGCCCCGGGCAGTGCACCCCCTCTCCCCGCTGCCCCGGGCCACGCACTCCCTCTCCCCGCTGCCCCGGGCAGTGCACCCCCTCTCCCCACTGCCCCGGGCAGTGCACCCCCTCTCCCCGCTGCCCCACACTCCTTCTCCCCGCTGCCCCGAGCCGCGCACTCCCTCTCCCCGGGCAGTGCACTCCCTCTCCCCGCTGCCCCGGGCAGTGCACCCCCTCTCCCCGCTGCCCCGGGCCACGCACTCCCTCTCTCCGCTGCCCCGGGCAGTGCACCCCCTCTCCCCGCTGCCCCACACTCCTTCTCCCCGCTGCCCCGAGCCGCGCACTCCCTCTCCCCGGGCAGCGCACTCCCTCTCCCCGCTGCCCCGGGCCACGCACTCCCTCTCTCCGCTGCCCCGGGCAGTGCACCCCCTCTCCCCGCTGCCCCGGGCAGTGCACCCCCTCTCCCCGCTGCCCCGGGCAGTGCACTCCCTCTCCCCGCTGCCCCGGGCCACGCACTCCCTCTCTCCGTTGCCCCGGGCAGTGCACCCCCTCTGCCCGCTGCCCCGGGCAGTGCACTCCCTCTCCCCGCTGCCCCGGGCCACGCACTCCCTTTCCCCGCTGCCCCGGGCAGTGCACCCCCTCTCCCCGCTGCCCCGGGCAGCGCACTCCCTCTCCCCGCTGCCCCACACTCCTTCTCCCCGCTGCCCCGAGCCGCGCACTCCCTCTCCCCGCTGCGGAAACAAAGATCCGATCTTTGGCCGGAAGCAATATGGCAGAACAAGATGGTGGAGCAAGATGGCGGAACAAGATGGCGGGGACTGGTCGCTAAAATGGGTCCTATAATCACCCATGAATCCGCCCATGAGCGTACTACACGTTTGCGTGAGAGTAACCCATCTTGCTCTGCTCTAAGATCTTTGGTTCTCCCCATGATTGTGGGTTTTCTCCAGGAGCTCTGGTTTCCTCCCACACTCCAAAGACCTACAGGTTTGTAGGTTAATTGGCTTGGTATAAATGTAAATTGTCCCTAGTGTGTGTAGGGTAGTGTTAGTGTGCGGGGATCACTGGTCACCGTGGGCTGAAGGGCCTGTTTCCGTGGGGTATCTCTAAACTAAAAAACTAAAACATGGTCAGGGTGTCTGTGTGTCTATGGGGTTTGACCGCAGTCTGGTCAGGTCATTGCTTCCATCACGGAGACTGGCTTTTCTAAGAGAATAACTACCCACTGAATTCAAACTGCCAGCAAAGATTGTGAACATTGAGGACAAAACCCTTGTGATCGGATGTAGAGATGAAGGACATGGATGCCACTGAGGAAGAACAATTGAGACAGTTCAAATTCAACATTTCCGAGAGTGTGTGTTGTACATTAATGTCACTGGTGGATCGCGGTTGTTAATGCAACACCAGAGGCCTTATTGCTCTCTCTCAGCTCTCTCACGTTCTTTATTCATTCCAACACATTATGACATTTTAATGCTCAGCTTTAACCCGAGTATCTTCAGCATTTGAAATTCCCACCCTACCAAGGAGTTTTTGATGTCTCACACTTAAATTAGCATAGATGTCAGTGTATTTAAAATCAAGTGACAGGACCAATGAAGGAAGATTTATTTTTGGAAATCTTTAACTTGAAACCAATTTTGTTACTCCAGTTACTTTTTAAAATCATTTAACATTAATTGGGTACAACAAACACTTTCAAGCTAAAATGAAGCAGATTCTACTAGAGGTGAATTAACCTAAGATAGGTGCTAAACAGAGAAGAGTGTTGGCTCAGAACACAAAGCGCTGGTGTAACTCAGCGGGTCAGGCGGGAACTCAGTGATTAAAGTATAAACTGGTCGAAAATACTTTAATCAATCTCAGAATTCCCTATCCCCAAAGACATTTCCTGATAAATTTTGAATTTGAAATTGTGTACGTCAATCTTACATACTAGATAGAGAATAGCGAGCTGAAAATTTTTCGGTTCAACTTTGCCAATATTCAGAACCTCACATTGAGGTGCTGGTCAATTTAAACTGTACATATTTTCTTCCAGATTAATCTGTGTATAATAAATCTTCAAAGTAGTAGTTTAGAGTGTGTTTAAGATTGCCGTTGTTGCATTGTGTTTACTGTGTGTTGCCTTTGATTTAAATTTTGAATGTTAGATACACTGTTGTAATACTAGTTTGAATATAGAATCTGTATAAGGATATAGTTTGGTCGGGACTGTTGTTATAATTGGAGTCCGACTTGTGATTGTTCGACCAGGGGTTCGTACCCTTCCGATTTCGGGGGAGGGATTGTTCTGTTGGTTGAATACACCATGAGGAGAGATTAAAATATATTGTGATTTGTTTTTGGAACTGTATAGTTAGCAAATGCGATATTAGACGAATGCTTGTGGTTTATATAAGAGTGTGGTTGTGTATGATAGTAATTAGTAGTATAATTTCTTGTCTGTGTACGATTTTGCTTGCATGTTAGGAGCTCATTTGCATGTGTTTGAATTAAGGTTGCTCTGGGTATAGGAGACGGGCTGCGGGAACGTGTTTGATTGTATTTGACTGTGTTTTATTGTTCCCTGGAGTACCTTAATCTTTGGGTGACTGGGGATTGTTAAAATCAAAGATCCTATTGCAAGCAAGATAGTCCACTCGATGAAAAAGTACGGTCATGGGCAGGTTCATGGGTAAATTTAAGCCCCATTTCCGTAACCGGCTTCCGTCTCCGCCATCTTTGTCCGCCATAACGGAGCAAAGATACTAGTGCGGAGACAGAAGCTGGTTACGGAAACATCCTCGTAAAAATCAAACATCTTTGGTAAAAATCTTCTCCTCATTTTCTTTTTGCTTCTCTGCCTCACAATAAAAAGTAAAAATATGTCTATGTTCCATCCACAGCATGTGCGAAGTCTGTCCCGGATCAGTACGGCTGGGACGCCAGGGTAAAGTTGCGGGAAGGTTTGCAATGTATTTTGAGGAATTGAGGAATATTAAGGAAAATTCCAAGATTCCAAGAGCAGAGCAACTGGAATCTTCATATTGCTATTATTTTCCAAATACCGCAGTTGTGAACAGTGTGATTAGATGAATTACAGAGTGCAAATGTAATACAAAAATCAACTCAAACACAGCACAAGAGCCATTTAAAAAGAAAAACTTAAAAAAAACATTAAGAAAGATAATTAACAGAATCATAATTTGTTACCATATTAATCTTTAACAAAATTTAACAGAATTATGATTGAACAGAATTATGAATCTAACCCTATATCACACACGCAAACTGTTCCCCCACTACGCTGATTACACTGCGAGAAGGATATACAAAGACGGGTCGGGTTACTGAAATGGACGAAGAAATAGCCCACGTTCAGCTCCGTTGTGTACTACACGCCAGCCCATTGCACTTAGCAGAAGTGGACTATCTTGCTCGCTATAGGATCTTTGGTTAAAATTGTGAGAGTTGAAATCGTGTGGATTTGTGGGAGACAGTAGAAGAACTTGGACACTAGATAGGAAGGATTGGTTGTACGATTGTGTTGTGAAAAGTGCGAGACTGCTGGCGCTTCGGAACCTTTGGCCATTGTTCTGGAGCGAGCTTGATAGCTTTGGAGATTGAGAGGGAGGTATGAATTGTTAAAAAGGTGGTAGCGGCTTAGGAGCTGATTCCACTGTCTAGAAACATGGGGAATCAAAATCATGTGGAACAAGATAGGACTGCCGATTCCGAAAGCCCGTTGCAATTAATATGCAGCGAATTTCCACAAAGCGCTGAACAATTAAGAAACCTTTCTGGGGTATTAAATAAAGAATTAGGGGACTAATTATGGCCTGAGGGAGGCGTTAGGACATTGAAGGGAGTGAAGTACATTGAGCAAATTATCTGGCAATGCAGCGATAGTGAGGAGGCAAAAGAGTTAATTGGATTGTGGAAAAACTATTATGAGGAATTATGAGAACTATTGTGAGTAGAGACGTGGAAAGAATGGCAAGTTGGAAGGAAGCAACTCTGAAGCGTGGAATAGAATTGGAGGATACTGAAGTGTACCGACCTCCAGGCATCTTAAGAGAGGCGCATGGATGCAGGGGCGGAAAACCCGGGGGGGCCAGAGGGGACACGTCTCCCCCATATTTTGAGAGGTGGGGGACATCCCCCCCCAAGTTTTTGTGATCCCGATTTTAAAATCTCCGCTTTTAGCGCTGGATTGAGCCTCCGAAGCCTCACGCCTGTGTGTGTGAGTGTACGCATGCGTGCATGGCCGGCAAAAAATTGTGTCACCCGTCCCCTCCATGTTTTGATAGCGTGTTCCGCTCTTGCATGGAAAGAAATTAGAAAAGCTAAAAGAAGATATGAGGTTGCTTTGGCAAGTAAGGTAAAAGTAAATCCGAAGGGTTTCTACCGCTATATTAATAGCAAAAGGATAACGAGGGATAAAATTGGTCCATTAGAGAGTCAGAGTGGCCAACTATCTGCAGAGCCAAAAGAGATGGGGGAGATATTGAACAGTTTCTTTTCTTCGGTATTCACCAAGGAGAAGGATATTGAATTATGTGAGGTAAGGGAAACAAGTAGAGTAGCTATGGAAACTATGAGGATCAAAGAAGAGGAAGTACTGACACTTTTGAGAAATATAAAAGTGGATAAGTCTCCAGGTCCGGACAGGATATTCCCTAGGACATTGAGGGAAGTTAGTGTAGAAATAGCAGGGGCTATGGCAGAAATATTTCAAATGTCATTAGAAACGGGAATAGTGCCGGAGGATTGGCGTACTGCGCATGTTGTTCCATTGTTTAAAAAGGGGTCTAAGAGTAAACCTAGCAATTATAGACCTGTTAGTTTGACGTCAGTGGTGGGCAAATTAATGGAAAGAATACTTAGAGATAATATATATAAGCATCTGGATAAACAGGGTCTGATTAGGAACAGTCAACATGGATTTGTGCCTGGAAGGTCATGTTTAACTAATCTTCTTGAATTTTTTGAAGATGTTACTCGGGAAATTGATGAGGGTAAAGCAGTGGATGTTGTGTATATGGACTTCAGTAAGGCCTTTGACAAGGTTCCTCATGGAAGGTTGGTTAAGAAGGTTCAATGGTTGGGTATTAATGGTGGAGTAGCAAGATGGATTCAACAGTGGCTGAATGGGAGATGCCAGAGAGTAATGGTGGATGGTTGTTTGTCAGGTTGGAGGCCAGTGACGAGTGGGGTGCCACGGGTATCTGTGTTGGGTCCACTGTTGTTTGTCATGTACATCAATGATCTGGACGATGGTGTGGTAAATTGGTTTAGTAAGTATGCAGATGATACTAAGATAGGTGGGGTTGCGGGTAATGAAGTAGAGTTTCAAAGTCTACAGAGAGATTTATGCCAGTTGGAAGAGTGGGCTGAAAGAGGGCAGATGGAGTTTAATGCTGATAAGTGTGAGGTGCTACATCTTGGCAGGACAAATCAAAATAGGACGTACATGGTAAATGGTAGGGAATTGAAGAATGTAGGTGAACAGAGGGATCTGGGAATAACTGTGCACAGTTCCCTGAAAGTGGAATCTCATGTAGATAGGGTGGTAAAGAAAGCTTTTGGTGTGCTGGCCTTTATAAATCAGAGCATTGAATATAGAAGTTGGGATGTAATGTTAAAATTGTACAAGGCATTGGTGAGGCCAATTCTGGAGTATGGTGTACAATTTTGGTCGCCTAATTATAGGAAGGATGTCAACAAAATAGAGAGAGTACAGAGGAGATTTACTAGAATGTTGCCTGGGTTTCAGCAACTAAGTTACAGAGAAAGGTTGAACAAGTTAGGGCTTTATTCTTTGGAGCGCAGAAGGTTAAGGGGGGACTTGATAGAGGTTTTTAAAATGATGTGAGGGATAGACAGAGTTGACGTGGAAAAGCTTTTCCCACTGAGAGTAGGGAAGATTCAAACAAGGGGACATGACTTGAGAATTAAGGGACTGAAGTTTAGGGGTAACATGAGGGGGAACTTCTTTACTCAGAGAGTGGTAGCTGTGTGGAATGAGCTTCCAGTGAAGGTGGTGGAGGCAGGTTCGTTTTTATCATTTAAAAATAAATTGGATAGTTATATGGATGGGAAAGGAATGGAGGGTTATGGTCTGAGCGCAGGTATATGGGACTAGGGGAGATTATGTGTTCGGCATGGACTAGAAGGGTCGAGATGGCCTGTTTCCGTGCTGTAATTGTTATATATGTTATATGTTATATTAGAGAGCAGGGGAGAAGGAAATCTTCCAAAGGGCAACTGGCACCAGTAGGTCTCAAGCTTGAGGACCCGACGGTTGGCGTCAGTTTTGAGGGGGACGATGATGAGTACCTAGAAGATTGGGAAAGTGTTAAAATTAGAAATCCACAGCTACCACCTTATTCTTCTTGCGTTCCCAGCACTTCAAATACGCATTGTGTAGCATGTGAATGGAATAGACAATCAGATTCTGCTGCTTTTTTTTTTTTTTTTTTTTTTTTTTTTTTTAATTCCTATCTTGCATTATGACTATGGCCAGACGCTAAACTGCATTTCGTTGTACTTATACTTGTATCTGTGCAATGACAATAAAGTTGAATTGAATTGAAGCACAGGATTCCTTAACCCCGACCACTCCATAAAAAATAAATAACCATATAACCATATAACAATGACAGCACGGAAACAGGCCATCTCGACCCTTCTAATCCGTGCCAAACACGTATTCTCCCCTAGTCCCATATACCTGCGCTCAGACCATAACCCTCCTGTCCTTTCCCGTCCATATAACTATCCAATTTATTTTTAAATGATAAAAACGAACCTGCCTCCACCACCTTCCCTGGAAGCTCATTCCACACAGCTACCACTCTCTGAGTAAAGAAGTTCCCCCTCATGTTACCCCTAAACTTCTGTCCCTTAATTCTCAAGTCATGTCCCATGTCTGAGAGTTCACGGTACCAGAAGCAAAACAAAAAGAAAACTCAAGTAGTAATGGACAAAGAAGGTAGAGGAAGGGTACAGAAACCAGGGTATTCTTGCAAGCTTAAACCTAGACGAGTTGGACGAGTAGTGAGAGAAGAAAGGGAGTCATTTAGAAGGTACCGTGAATCCCCTAGTGAAGGGGAAGATCCATTTGGGGAAAGACAGCAATTGAAGATACTGAAATAGATCTTGATATGGCAGAAAGAACAAAAACTAAACAAGCAACCCGTAGATAGTTCCCTGTCAGGGAAATGCCATTTCCTCCCTTTGATCCGGCCAATGTAGTGAGTGCAAATAATCCCCGTACAATTAGAGTTTATACCCCATGGAAACCCAATGAGATGATGGCCATTTTAAATCAAATAACTGATCGTAGAAAATCACCTGCTTCCTTTGTGGATCATTTAAGAACTACAACGCACGTATATCACGCAGACTCCCGAGATTTATGGGCAGTGAACCAGCAAATAATTACCACAACCGAACACACCAGGTTCTTAACAATTCTAGGACATCCGACAAATGAAGTTCTAGCAAATATAATAGCAGACAATAGTGCAAGAGAAGAGGGTTCTGGAATATTTAGATCGATATCATAGAGAAATCGCTGCCCTAGAGCCAGTCCCTCAGAGAGCAAGATCTCTGAAAGAGAGGACTTAAGGGACGCACCTATAGAGGACTCTGACATAACATTATATGTGGACGGGAGTGCATCTATTGGACCGTGGAGTGAGAGATTGCCTGGGTATGCAATTGTTAATCAGGAAGCGGAAATTGTAGAAGCAGCTGCCTTTGAGTCACCTAATTCAGCACAGCAAGCTGAATTATTTGCTTTAATTCTGGCTTGTATTACTGGGGAAAATTTAAAAGTAAATATTTACACTGATTCTCGGTATGTATTTGGAGTGGTGCATGATTTTGGACAATTATGGAAAAATATTTCTAACTTCTGCAGGAACCCAATTTTCAAATAAACAATTGGTGACAGATTTATTAAAGGCCTTAATGCTGCCCAGACAAATTCCTGTTATGAAATGTAACGCCCACACTAAAGGACAGACTCCAGTAGATATCGGGAATCGTAATGCCGATTTAGTAGCAAAGAAAGTATCATGGGAACGTAAGATGGTGGTGCCCATCTAACAAGTCCCCCTTGGAAAGACTGATGCCAACCATCCAATAAATCGTTCAATTACAGGAGGAGGCTACTGAAAGGGATAAAGAACGATGGAAACAACTTGGGTGTGTACTGGATTGTATGACTGGACTATAGACCACTCCAGCAGGGCACACTTGCATGACAGATTCATTGGCAGTATGGGTTATAGAGTGTATGCATTATGCAACCCATTGTGGTACAAGGGCAGTGGTGGACACTCTATTGGCTACTTGGTGGCATCTGAAACTACAAACTTTATCTCAGAAGGTAAGCAGTAATTGTCTGGTCTGCCCAAAATACAATCCAGGGAAAGGAATAGGATGTGAAGGGGGAAACATACCATTGCCTATGGGTCCATTTGAGACATTGCAGATGGACTATATCGAATTAGAAAGGCGCCAGGGTTATAAATACGTACTTGTCATAGTCGATGTATTCAGCCGGTGGATCGAAGCTTACCCAACCCTTGATAATAAAGAGGCTACTGTTGTCAAGGTGTTAATGAGAGAAATTGTCCCAAGGTTTGGTATCCCTATTTGACTTAGTTCAGGTAATGGTCCACACTTTATGGGACAAATCAATAAAGAATTTGGGGATCCAGCTACTTCCCCTCAGCCATCAGGTTATTAAACCTGGCTCGGAC
The DNA here is from genome assembly GCF_010909765.2 of Amblyraja radiata. Lineage (NCBI taxonomy): Eukaryota > Metazoa > Chordata > Chondrichthyes > Rajiformes > Rajidae > Amblyraja > Amblyraja radiata. The sequence continues at coordinate 29,480,820 of NC_045988.1, forward strand.
AAAACTCTGATTATTAGCAACCACTTTCTGTTATTTGCACTACCAGTTTATTTATTCATGTGTGTATATATTTATATCATGGTATATGGACACATTTATCTGTTTTGTAGTAAATGCCTACTATTTTCTGTGTGCTTAAGCAAAGTAAGAATTTCATCGTCCTATACAGGGACACATGACAATAAACTCACTTGAACTTGAACTTGAATTGCACTGTGCTTATCGACCATAGGCTGCTGGACTTGTAGAAAGGTAAATCCGGCCCTTAAAACTAAATTAGCTAAATTAAAGGCGGAGACTGGACTTGGATGGATTAAATTACTCCCAATAGCTCTATTTCAGATGAGAGTCACGCCTGTAGGGAAATCTAGACTGAGCCCAGATGAAATTGTTCATGGTAGACCCTTGAAAACACCTTGGAACCAGAATGCGATGAAAATAATCAACTTCTACCATATGACTGCGGAGATAACTGACCAGAGCCTTAAGGGACTCACATTGCAGAGTAAGAGCAGCCTATAGCGAGATGCCTTTATTAACAACTCCCATTAAAGTGAAACCTGGAGACTATGTCCTTATAAACAATTGCGTAAGGAAAGGATTAGAGGTTCGCTGAGAAGGACTTTATCAGGTTCTCCTAACAACCCCAACAGCAGTGAAAGTGGATGGAAGGAATGCTTGGGTACATCTCCACCATTGTAAAAGTATCAGTGAAAGTATGGACTGCTAACTTACTTTATCCCAGATTCTCTTCGGAAGTTTACTATGGATCAAGCACAGATGAACTATCAAGATTGATGGATGGGATTTGCGCCCATGAACATTCGGGAGGTGAAGACTCCTCAGACGGGAAACATAAAGCTGCGCCCACAAAAACTCGGGAACCTTGATGAAATTCTTGGAAAATACATCAGCATCTTTTTGTTAGGATATTTGTTAGAGAGAAGCAGTCATTATTGTATTTTGTTTATCATTAATAATGAGGGTTATCATAATGACCAAATTGAAGACACTACAAAATGGAGGATCCCTGCATTTGTAAGATTTGCTTAACCTTTGTCAGTGGAAAATTACAGGCTGTGAATGGCGCCAGCCAGTTTGAGCCTTAGATTGTTATGCAGGATGGAGAAAGATCCAGGTGTTCTCCTAATTTCTTCCTAATTGAAATTCTGCAAATAAACTTAAATGCATTGCTTTGATTGGATTGCTGCAAAGGAATTGTAAATAATTTTGCAAGGCAGTTACCATGCTGTTTGTTGATTGGCCAAAGTGTGAAGCCCTGGCTGAATTGTTTGGATTCCAGGGTAAATGTTGCAATATTCAGTTAAACTGACTTCCTTCCAGAAGCTTCTGTAAGAAACATTGTTTGGGACTCTTTGTAATTGGGTTGGGGAACTGTCAATAATATTTTGATGTAATTAATATGTATGATTGGTTTGTAAGGGGAACCACCCCTATGTAGTTCAGCCCCTCAAGGTTCATTGACGTATAAAAGGTAGCCCCCATTCAGATCAATCTTCTTGAAGAGCGCTTGGGACTGTGGGTAGTGACTGCTTGCACAAGGCTGAAGGGCTTGGCCAGGCAGAGACAAGGATTGAACCCGCGGTGGTTTAGGTAACATGTAGGGGGATTTGGTATTCTATCAAAAATAAAGTTTAGTTGTTCCAGTGCTTGACTCAGTGTTTTAACTGAACTAGACTAAGCTTTCGGAGCATATTTACACCAGCGAGTGAAAGTTTCTATTTACTTCAGAGATACTCCCCGGAGCAGCCCCTCCGCCCACCGAGTCCATGCTGACCAGCGATCACCCTCTACACGAGCACTATCCTACACACCCTGGGGACAATTTACAATTGTACCGAGTCAATTAACCTACAAACCTGTACGTCTGTGGAGTGTGTGAGAAAACGGGAGCATCTGGAGAAATGGGAGCACTTGGAGAACGTACAAACTCCTTACAGCCAACACCCATTGTCAGGATTGAACCCAGGTCTTTTGACGCTGTGATAACCTTTGATATTGGGTGGGAGAAGGAGAGAATGAGCGATGACTCTATTTCCCTCTCCACAGATAGTTTTCAGATACCACCTGATTTCTGGAGTGTTCCTGTCACTTTAGTTCAGTTTAGTTTAGAGATACAGCACAGACCCTTCAGCCCACCGAGTCCGCACCGACCAGCGATCTCCGCACACTTACAATATCCTACACACACTGGGGACAATTTACATTTATACCAAGTAATTAACCTACAAACCTGTGGTGTGTGGGAGGAAACCAGAGATCCCGGAGAAAATCCCGCACATGTGACGAGGAGAATGTACAAATTCCGTACAGACAGCACCCGTAGTTGGGATCAAACCCAGGCCTCTAGCCCTGTGAGGCAGCAACTCTACCGCTGCGCCACCCTGTTGCCCTTTCTGTTTTTGGTTTACAGATTTTCTGCATCTGCTGGTATTTGTTTTTCTGTCGGTGGCCTGATGTGATACTGTGGACTATGTTCTACACTCTGAATTTTCCCCTTTGCTCTCTCTTTCCATTGTACTTACGTGTATTTTGGGACAGTATTATCTGACCTGGTAGGGGGATAGCAAAGCTTTCCGCTGTACCTCTCCACACATGATATATAACTAAAAGTCTCATCTTGACCACTTCCTGTCTGCGCTGTATATTGATTTTAGAAAAAAACGCTACTATATCTCGCTACAATTTTTGGCCATCTTACCACAGTCCTCCACCGCTGAGGCAGCCCTGAGGGTTTTTCCGATTGATGAAAAATAAAAAAGTTATGAGTGTTTAAAAAATCTTGATCAGCTGATTGGTCCTCTCGCCTGTCAATCACCATGATTAAGGTTACACCCCTTCTGGGGGGGGGGGGGGGGCAGGACTATAAAACCTCGGATGTCTGGACGTGAGTCAGTCATTCTGGAAGATCATGAGGGAGAGTCCACAACTGTGATTCTAAGCTGTGAATCAACTGAACTGTGAGTCTGCAATGCACTTGCAATAAATTATTTGTTAGCCCTTAATGACAATGTAATGAGTTGTTTGGCAATTTGGTGGCCTGGACTCTGCTTGAAATGCTATGAAATGGAATTTGGTGGCCTGCACTATGCCTGAAATGCTGTGAAATTTAATTTGGTGGCCTGCACTCTGCCTGAAATGCTGTGAAATTGAGTTTGGTGGCCTGCACTTGTTAATCCTGGCTAAATTGGACCAGCTAGGACTTCAAAATGGGGTTATGTTTCAGGGTTGCTGGGAGATTTGGTCAAATTGGAATTACTCTCTGCACAGCTGGGACAGGCTGCAAAGAGGTGCCAGAGTGTCTGGAGCTTAGATACAATTTGCAAGCAAAGAATGGGAAGCCCTGCAAAACCTGTCAACCTGGTGCAAAATGCATAGAATGGATTGGATGGCTGCAAACCAGACATACACATTGTAAATAGTTGTAAATAATGTTGCAGAGTCTGAATTTGCTAAGTGTTGATTGGGTGAGGTGTTTAGCCTTGTCTGGGTTGTCTCAATGAGGGTAAATGTTTCCAAGTTGACTTCATCTCGAAGTCCGGTGTGAATACAATGTATTGAACTGTTGTATCATTGGGTTAGGGAAATGCCGGTTATGTATGGGGTTAATCGATATCTCAAATTGGGTGATTAAGAGGGGAAGCTTAGAAACGAGCAATTATCATTGGTGGCTCATCCGGGATCTCAAAAGACCCCCAAACACAAGTTTGAGATCAAGGGTGATGAGCTGTTTCGATCGCAGGTGCAGAAATTGGGCCCACTGTGCGGTTTTGTATTGAATTTTGGCACTTCATGAGTCTAGCAAGCACGGAGGAGTGGTTAGCACGCCTTTGGGTTGGAAGCCCATAAAACCCGGCTGGGTTAGAGGTTAGAGGCCCTGGTGGAGCTGGGTTAGAGGCCCTTTCCTTGGTTAGAGGTCTAAAACTGGTGGTAATTGGGCAGACTGCAATTGCCTTTAACGAGAACCAAACGTGCTTCATCGGGCGAGGAGTGGCCCAGGGTTAGACTTGGTATCTGAATTTGCGGGGTATTAAAAGACAGGTCTCGCCTTTGACCGGATCACTGCCGGGAGCGTGAATAGAAAAGGTGTGCTTCGAAAAATGCTATCGATAATTTACAGCGTGAAGTGGCTAGGCACTGGACCCTCTGTACTTAGCAGAGCGTGTGCCTGTGTGTAGGTATCTGAGTCTCTCCCTGAAGTTCCTGGACGAGGAGCCTCGAGAAGGTACCGAGCTTGGATAAACTGGGTATAAATTGGCCGGAATGCTCTAGTTTATTCAAGAATTTAATTGGGCAATTTTAGCTGATTAGAGAGCCCGCGGAATAAACAGATAGGCACTAAAAATTAAGAGTTCGAGTTCAAATCTAAATTTGCAGCGAAATCGATTGTTGATTTGTACCTGATAGTGAAGAGTACCTGAGAGACGGGAGCCTCCCTACTTGATAAGAAGTAATCCGAATAGCGAAGGGTATACCTAATTTTGTCGAATTTAGAGAGGAGGGATAGAGGTCCCCCTATAGAAGTCCAGTCTTAACATAGTAACATTCGGGAGGAAAAGTAATCATTTAAGGAATAGTACCCCTCAACAAAGAGTAAACTAGGAAGGGGAAAATCTTTGGTATCAGAGGGAGACGTTCACTGCATGATATCAGCGTGACGCGGCGTCGAGATTGAGTGTTCGTGAATTGTGCGCAAGTGCTTTAAATCATTTTGTAAATTGTAAAAAATAGGTTTTCGTATTTTTACAGGATCCGGATTTTGTAAATATTCTCTGTATGTAAATAAATTAATAGTTAAGATTAAGATTGTGTTAAGTCCGCGGACTGTCATTTGTATTGCTGCTTGTGCGAGTGTTTACAGATTTAAAACTTGAAGCGAGAGTGTATTTAACTTAGATATTCGTAGTGTTTAATTTAGATATTGGTATTTGTTTAAGATTATTTAGTAAGAATCTGAATCGGGGTGGTTTGATCAGGGCTTGTACTCCTTCGCTCGCTGCGCCGGGGGAGGAGTCATCCTGCAGATTGATTGCGCCACGAGGAGGATTGATTAAAGTGGTGTTTACTGTATGATTATAGTTTATGTTAGGGTGTGTTTTGGGTTATTCATAATTGGGGGAATATTTTCATTCTTAGTTATAGTCTTGTTGGCGTGGTTTGGGCTTATTTGTTTGTGCCGCCTTAAAATTAATTAAGAGAGAGTGTGAGAGGCTGCTGTGTGAGAAACTACTGCATGAGAGACTGCGAGTAGGAGTTAGCCCCTTTGTTTGAAAGTTTGGAATTGAATGCAGCAATTGTGATTTAACTGATAAGAGATTTGGGAGAGACTGAATAGGAGCAAGTGGTTTGAATAATTAAACAGGAGTGATAGGGAGATAGTTGAAAGAAGGTGATTGCTGGAGTGGGTGTGAATCGGAAAGATCGTTACCCATTGTGTGGGAGAGATTCCATTGACCTTGGAGTCTGAGAGAAGTAGGGAGAGAAAGAGGTGTTAGTGTCTGGAACCTTTATTTTGCTATCTGTGTTTTGTCCGTTGTTCAGAGATGGGGAATGTCTCTGAGAAGGATCGATCAAAATGATTGAAAAGCCCGATAAGTATAATTTGTGGGGAGCTTCCAAATGAAGCAGATAGACTGAGGGGATTATTGGGGAAATTAAACGCTCCAGCATTTTTGTCTACCTTTGAAAGATCAACTTTGGCCATTGGGGGGAGTAAAGCCTTTAATCGGGATAAACTATATAGAGACAATCGTTAGAAATTATGGGAATAGTGAAGAAGCAAACGAGTTAATTCAGATGTGGAAAGCATTCTTCACTAAAAGAAAAATACATAAATAAATTGTTTTACTATCCACCCTAAGAATGGCGGCTTGTAAATTGGGAATAGGAGAAGATAATATAAATGATTCTTCTCAGGACATTTCAGAGCGGGGACAGGGAAAATTAATAAGCCAACAGCAGGAGCAAGAACAGAAGCAGGAGAGAGTATTGTCTTTCGAAAAAGAGACTGCTGAAACAGCTCATAAATGGAAGCGCCAACAGAAATTAAATCGGGTAAATTGGGTAAGAATGAGAAAGGGTCTGCACACCTTGAAGGGAATTATATGCCAAACTGGGCAAAGTTCTTCGGAGTAGATATAGAGCCATAGTGTCCCTCACAGAACTCTCACAGTCCCAATCGGGGGAACCGTGCGCAGCTTGTGGGCGGGGCACATGGGGGGAGTCGGGTATTGACTTCGGCTCCTCCACCTAAATTTGAATCAGACGTGGAGGCAGATCTCCTGGGATTTCCCAAGGTTGGGGAATAGTGGGGGGGACCCGGGAGCTGGAGGGAGGGCTTCATCGACATGGGTGCCGGGGTTGATGGGGGATTCCAGAAGTGAAAGAATAAAAGAATGCTTCTTGAAGTACCGGGATAAAACAAATAGCCTTTCTAGGGGTGAGATAAGGGGAGAATATGGATGGATTGGTCCGGACATAAATAATATTATAGTGTCGGAACAAGTCACCACAGAAGAGAATTTAGCGAGAACTCCCCGTAGACAATGTGTTTGTAGGGAAATGCCCGCAACAGGTATAAATATTCCCCAGACCACAGACAATCAGACATCAAGGCAGCCTGGTTCAATGGCAGCACGAAGGTTGAGGTCCGAATAAAAGAGATAAGAATAAATGAGGATAAGGAGGAAGAGGACCTAAAGGCCTGGATAGACCTCCCATTTACAGAACCAACATTTCCTAGGTTTGGCTGGCGAGGTTGTAGAGCATTCCGGCCCGATCAGTGTTTTAGTTGTGGGGGACTTGGGCACTGGAGTCGGTCATGTCCCATGAGAGAATATCAGGAGGGAGGGGGGGGGGGGCAGAGGAGTAGGCCATGGGGTCACGGAAAATGATGGATTCCAAGAGGGCACCGAGGCTCTTGTGATCCTGAAGGTAGAGGACGGGGGCACTGGCAGGGGGATCAGGGGGAAGGGACATTCCAACAGCCCAACACATTTCGGTAGCCCTGACCTGCCAGTTAGCAGCAATACCATCTGATGGAATTGAAAGACGTCCTCACCTGGCTTGAGAAACAGTACGGTACATCAAACAGGAACACCACCCCTTCCAAATAGGAGAAGATACATTGAATCTGACTCTCACAGAATTCTCACTAAAGGAGGAAGTACGGCAAGGAAACATAGTAGCTAGCGTGGGAAGAGATAACAACTGAGGAATGGAAATGGCACTAAGGAGAGAAGAAACAAGCTTACTGTGCAGGAGGAATGGGAGTGGGGAAAAGAAGATATTGAAATAATGTATTGCTGAGCTTTGTGCCTGCAGGACAGTGTGTCAACAGGAGACTGTCTGGGGAGTGAGGTAGAAAAATGCACAGACCCCTAAGATCGGGAAGAGAACAACGAAAGGTGATGTAGCTCCCCAGAAAAAGGTGACCAGCAGGAAGAATTGATACTGTCCTGCCACTTTAAGACATTTGGGAAGGCCGACAGGCAGAACGACATGCTCCTCAGTATCTCCACTCCCTAGTGACAGACACCATCATCAGAAAGGAAGAAAGGACCTACCCTGGTGCCCAACTTTAATATCACCTAGCTACTGGAGGAATAAAAGGAAGGAGAATAACACTTTGAAATAAATAACACCGATGACTTATAATGACTTCTGGGACAAACCTCACTCTCAAGGACTGATTTCAAATAAAATATTTCTCTGTGGTTTGGAGTGGAATGCCTGAGTTGCATCCAAATTATGGGGTTTAGAAATAAATTTGTCAATTTTGGATTCGGTCTCGAAATTGTGCGGTGATGAATTGGAGGGACTTTAAAAATGTTCAAGATTTGCAATAGACTGGTGGAATCTGACTTAGGACTAATTGGAGTTTGAGTATTAACTGACATTGTTGTTGTCTCGTCCGCAGACAAAGATGGAGGGGATTGTTCAGGGGGTATCAAGAAGGATGGAACTTGGGAAGATCTGGTAATATGGAATGACTTGGGGAACATGAGAGTTGAATTAAAATTGGAATTAAACTTGGAACTTAAATTGGGAATTGGAATTGGAATATAATTGGACATGGTCAAAAGAGGAACTGTGAGCAACAGGACTTCCCTTTGAGAGACCGGATTAAGAAATTATTCAGTGGTTCAGAACTGTAAAAGCGAGAACCCCATGACAGCGAATGAAGCCAACATAGTAAAAAGCTAATATTAACAATGTGACAACATTTTGAGATTTAAAAAATCAGGTCTGCAATTTATCCCATCAGATAAAGCATAAAAATAAGTTTAATTTGACACCTAATTCACTTTCATATCTTCAGTATTAAAAATGTTATGGCCATTTTCATACTCGGAAATTAGCATTTTGTTCCCTATTGCTTTTCCATTGACTTAACACAAAAGCTGTGACCGAGGACAGTCAAAAGCCCATAACTTTCTTAAAAATCAAGAGAACTGAATGAAAATTTCAGTTATTATAGATTGAAGCATTCTGAAATAAATAATAAAACATCTTACTTAGATGACATGAAATTAAAGCATATAATTAGTTAATTATCTAATTGTAGTTAATTACAAAATTGACCGTTGTGACGGATATAGTAATAAACACCCAGACTGCCTTGAAAATTCAAAAATGTGATATTCTCAAGATCAGAACTTTAATATTATTGTATTATATGCTGTAAATCCGTAACAGATAGGTAAAGAAATTAAAATTTCTAGCAATAGACCAAGTCTTTATGGAGAAGATCAGTTGCTAGCTGGTACATTGGCATATCATAATCAGTAGCATCACCATACTCCTCAGATTGTAACCAATAAACAACTCTGTACACCTTGTTTTTCCTCAACTTTTCAATTTTGGCATTATAAACAACAAGTTTTTTGCTCTTCAAACCACACATGACATGCCTTTCTGCCCACTACTTTCCCATTAAGAATGTCCTGTAGATTCCATTTCTTAAGAAAATGATATATTTTATAAATAGCCTAAGTATCCAAATAACAAACTAATCCCATTCACACAAGAATTCACGATGTAACATGATTTTTAAATCTCACTGTCATGAATTTATATGCCAGATGGAAGGAATTTAATGTTTAATTCCCATAAATTAATCTAGAAACATCCACTGAATATAATTACAATTATTATTTTTTTGCACAATACATGGGACTAATACTGATATTTAGTATAAAAATATTGACCATGGGTAGATAATAACAAAAAATATAGACGATTTGGATGCTCTTATGGCATGATCGTCCAAACAAAAGAGCATTTAAATCATCTTGCGAGTGGGTTTTTCTGGAATGCGATCGATTGGAATGTTGCATTTGTGGCGAATTTGAACCCCATATCGGCAGGAAAAACACGGTTCGTATGGGGCTCAAATCACATTTTCACAACGTAAAATTTGATTAAAGTCATCCCAAGAAGCAAGTTTATATGTAAAATAAACAACTTACACCGTGTTTTGTCCCATACTTGAGATCTGTCACGTTGTAGGCGTTGACGGCGTTAGAAGTAGCTTTTTATTTTAATCCAGCGATTAAATTGTCCAGCGATTTTTTAAAAAACATATCGAGAACGGAAGTCCGGTCGATATTTCATCAGCAGCTGGCAGCCCGAGGAAATCCGCCTCTGACAGGCAGGAGAAAACAGCATTTTAATCCCGCCCCCCCTCAATGGCGCCAAAGCCGCGCACATGGCCAGTGGCAGAACTGCAGCGCCGCTGAAGGTAAGTTTTGTAAAATTGCAACTAATATAATAATAGCTAATAGAGTAGAGAACTAACATAATGGAGAATTAGCATAGTAACTGGTTATCATAGTGAAGAGTGCCCTACGAGAGTATCAGTGAAGAAATAAGAGAAAATGGAGTTCAGATTTGGTTAACTTCAGGGGGAAACTTGGATTGTATGGGGAATAGCAGAGCTGATGTGTATTTGCCCGATGGATTTGAATTGTTTAACCCTTGATGGTAAAGAGGGTTATATTATCAAGGTGGAAAAAAATTGTCCCTGGATTTGGCATATTGATTGGATTTAGGATGAAATTAATAGTAAAGGAAATTGATTGTTTAAATTTGAACAGCTGGGAATTCTACAGGAATTGGAAGGGAATTTTATTATCGGCTACAATGCTGTGGAATGAGAAGAGGAAATGGGCATTGAAATTTGAATAGTAAATTGAAGGCTGAGACTTTAGTTAAATTGGAATATTTATCATGGTTTGTTTCAAATTAAAGTCATGCCTGTATGGGGAATCTGGACCGAAACCAGCTGAATATTATATGATTACCTGTCACCAGATATACATAGTAACACCATGTGATTAAGAGTATGTTAGGGAACAGATAAGAATAGGGATATAGTACAGTATAATAGGTTCAATAAATAATAGAATAGGGATAGGTTCAAGTGAAATAAAAATAGCGAATGTGTGGGAAAGCATGAGTGCATGATGGTAACTTGCTTTGTCCCAAGCTTCTTAGGATTTTCTAGGGTTTAGGTTCAACTGTGGAAGGTGATGGAAGACTGGGCAGGAACACAGATGGAGGGAATTCGCACCCACAAAAATTCGGGAGGTGAAGACTCCTCAGACAGAACTTGTGAAGTTGTGCCCATGAAATGTCAGGACGCTTTACAAGATTCTGAGAAGAAACATCATCATTTCGTGTTACTGATAGATGGGAAATGTAAAGCACACTTATGTATATCTGGTTAGCTGATTACCAAGCCACTTTGGTTATCATTAATGATGGGTTATCATTATGATAAAAAGGAAGGAATGTTAATCCTGGCTAAATTGGAGCAGCTAGGACTTCAAAATGGGGTTAACTTTCAAGGTTGCTGGGAGATTTCGTCAAATTGGAATTACTCTCTGCACAGCTGGGACAGGCTGCAAAGAGGTGCCAGAGTGCCTGGAGCTTATTTACAATCTGCAAGCAAAGAATGGGAAGCTCTGCAAACCCTGTCAATCTGGTGCAAGATGCATAGAATGGATTGGATGGCTGCAAACCTTGTAAATAGTTGTAAATAATGTTGCAGAGTCTGACTTTGATAAGTTTTGATTGGATGAGGTGTTGAGCCTTGTCTGGGTTTTCTGTTAATCAAGGTAAATGTTTCCAAGTTGACTTCATCTCGAAGTCCGTTTTGAATACAATGTATTGAACTGTTGTATTATAGGGTTAGGGAAATGCCTGTTATGTATGGGGTTAATCGATATCTGTAATTGGGTGATTAAGAGACCACCCCCATGTGGTTTGGCCCTCGAGCTCCCGGAACCTATAAAAGTCCGCGACCACGAGGCTCAGTGTCGATCTTCTGGAAGAGCGCTCAGGACCACGTACCCTTCTGGAGTGCCTCTGTCTGAGCGAGGCCTAGAGAGCTTGAACAGGCAGACGGAAGGATCGAACCCGCGGTGGGATAAATACAGTGTGTGATCTGTGGCACGCTTTTGGTAAAATAAAATTTAGTTGATTCAAGTGCTTGATTCAGTGTTTTTACTGAAACTAGATCGGGGGGGAAGCTTAGAAAGGGGCAATTATCGCACTCTGCCTGAAATGCTGTGAAATTGAGTTTGGGGGCCTGCACTCCGCCTGAAATGCAGTGAAATTGAGTTTGGTGGCCTGCACTCTGCCTGAAATACTATGAAATTGAATTTTGTGGCCTGCATTCTGCTTGAAATGGTATTTCAAGGAATAGCTGTGAGTGAACTGCCAGCAAACGAGCCCTGAGTGACTGATCTGCCAGCCCGCCAGCCCTGAGTGACTGAGCTGCCAACCCACCAGCCCTGAGTGACTGAGCTGCCAGCCCACCAGGCCTGAGTGACTGAGCTGCCAGCCCACCAGGCCTGAGTGACTGAGCTGCCAGCCCACCAGGCCTGAGTGACTGAGCTGCCAGCCCAAGGATCCATTTGGTCCACAATGTCCATACTAGCCCTCTGGAATCCAGTCCATTCAGCCCACAACACCCATACTAGCATTCCAGAAAGCCCCCCCCCCCCATTGGCCACCAATCTTGGAATTGGTGGAGAGGTGGAACGGGTCCCACTTAGTCTAGTAATACCTAAACCTAAACCATTACTTCACATGACAGGAGCCCCTCATACTTTTGGAGAGGACAGAGTAGATAATTTTCCAGCATGTTCTATCACAGGGCTTGCATTGACTGTAAGGTCCACAACCACTGTACCCAAGGCCAGAGTGAGGGCCATGCGCCTGCTTCTGTCACTGCTGGAACACGAGTGCCTCTGTGAGGAGGTGTGTGGCTGAGTTGGATCGAGCGGTTGTGTGTAGATCACATCTGGAATGAAGCAAACTCTCTGCTCCTCGTCACTGAGTGGACAACCTTCATGACAATCTGCAAGGAGCGCACTGGAAAGGCTGAGTAAATCAGAGCTCGGTGTGAGCTTGTTTGAGCATGATTGATCATCACACTCAGTCCCCGGGGATCTCTGTCACTTCATCTGTCTGAAAAGAAAATTCTTTGTGACGAAGATTCCCCGGCTGATATTTGTCCTCTCTGATTGAAGCAAGCGCTGATGGAATGTTGATTCCTGAACAAATCGCTGCTGGAAGCACCGCTGAGGCTGATGAGGAGCAGCCAATAAATCACTGCACAAATTACTCCCCTGCCTCCAGAGTTCAGCTCATTGCAGGAGCATCGACGCACGGTGTCCACCCGAGGCTGCAATTAATGCTTTGCTGGGGCTGCAGCTCACATTGTGGGCTCATTCATCGGAAACGCAAACATCCCCCCGCCCCACCCCAACCCCAACCCCACACTGGAGCATTAAACCCGCGGCCCCTGACAGCAGTGACACTCACGCATCTCCTGCACGTTGGCATTCATTCACCGGCAGCAATATCTAACATGAGGTGGCTGATGTGAGGCGTGGAGACTTGGAGCAGTCAACTCCCCCACTGTAATTCCCCAGTGAGGAGTAGAACTGAGCATAATAACTCAGTCAGGACACACACACACACACACTAATCACAATAATGTAAGTAAAATGGAAGGAGCGTGATAAATGTGTTTGCATTTGAAGCAAACATTGTACTGTATCTGAGATGCTGATCTGACATGTATGTATAGTGACTTATACATGCTTATGTATAGTAACACTTGTATTGAACTGACCTCGGTACATGTGACAAATAAAGTGCCATACATTGGTCCCATGGTTGAATGTGAGGGGGAGACGATCTCAGCAATCGGGCAATAGCAGTTCCTCTGGGGATGGTCGTGGAGAACTACAAGAAGGTAGGGGCGCAGACAATGAACCACAAAGTCTACAGACTCTTGCCGGCAGCAGTGGTTGGAGCTGGTGGGTGGGAATGTTGAATAAAGGAAAGCAAGTTAGTGTGAGGTTGGAACCAATGTGTACTTGTGTGTAGGAAGGAATTGTAGATGCTGGTTTAAATCAAAGATAGGCACAAAATGCTGGAATAACTCAGCGGGACAGGCAGCATCTCTGGAGAGAAGGAATGGGTGACGTTTCGGGTGGAGACTGAAGGAGGGTCTCGACCCGAAACGTCACCCATCCTTCTCTCTGGACACACTGCCTGTCCAGCTGAGTTATTCCAGCTTTTTGTTGCTATTAATGTGTACTTACGTTTACCATAGAGAGGATGAGCAGAGGAGAATGTAATGGAGGCTAAAGAGACCAGCCCAGACACTGCTGTCTGATTCTAAGGTCATCTCTGTCATTGATGCATGAAGGCCCCAGCAGCATTAACTTGAGAATCCAGCTGTCCTTTTCATATGTGGGTTAGTTTAACTGCACCAGGAGGCCATGTCTTCATGTCCTGACCTAACCCTGAGCAGATAGAGTTCTTCTTTATTCCACCATCCTGAAAACTTTCATTAAATCACCCTTAATTATATTGAAGGGAGTCCTTCCCTGGTATATGGCATCTCTCCCAACAGTCCAACCCTGTGTGCAGGTATCATTCAGTTAACTCTCCATCATACACCTGCATGGCCAATGTATCTTCAAGATGGCACCTGACCTGATGTGCTCCAGGTACAGCCAGCAAAATGCCATCCCCTTGCGTTCCATTCCCACCATGATTATTTATGTCCATGAACTCCACTGGACTTCTCCGAAATAAAGATTGAAAAACTCCAGATAGGTTCAACAGTTTTGGTGTGGGCATGGTGGCACAGCGGTAGAGTTGCTGCCTTACAGCCGCAGAGACTTGGGGTCCATCCTGATTACAGGTGCTGTCTGTACACAGTTTGTATCGGTATCTCTGTATCTCTAAACTATCTCTGTATCTATAAACGGGATCTCTAAAACTAAAAAACTAAAACCATCTTCATTCTATCTATTCTCACCTGGTCCAGTCTCTCCCCATCTCCCCATGCCTTCCCTCACTTCCATCACTTGCCGGCCCCTGTCGGTACATTCTCCCCCTCAATGTCCAGAGCCTTTACACCTCCGTCCCTGAGCAAGGCATGAACCGAGGCCATATCTGCTCCACCCCCCTGGTTCACTTGCCTCACCTTCAGCAGCCCCCCCTCTAACTGACAGTCGATCGAAGGGGTCATGTGGTTTGAAGTTTATTGTCATCTATTGTCAACAGATCTTATCGAGGTGCACAAAATCTTGAGGGGAATAGATCAGGTAGATGCACAGAGTCTTTTACCCAGAGCAGGGGAATCGGGGACCAGAGGACATTGGTTCAAGGTGAAGGGGAAAGCATTTAATAGGAAAGCGAGGGGTAACTTTTTCACACAGGGTGGTGGGTGTATGGAACGAGCTGCCAGAGGAGGTAGTTGAGACTGGGACTATCCCATTGTTTAAGAAACACTTGGACAGGTACATGGATAGGACAGATTTGGACGGTTATGGACCAAGCACAGGCAAGTGGGACTAGGGTAGCTGGGACATTGTTGGCTGGGGTGGGCGAGTTGGGCCGAAGGGCCTGTTTCACACTGGATCACTCTTTGACTCTACTGAGGTACAGTGAAAAGCTTTTGATGCGTGTTAACCAGTCAGCGAAAAGCCAGTACATGATTGCCACTGAGCCATCTACAGTGTAGAGATACATGATATAGGGGATAATGTGAATAACGTTTAATGCAAGATGAAGTTCAGTAAAGTCCAATTAAAGATAGTCCGAGGGTCTCCATTCTTTGTTTCATCCCATCACATCCCCTGTGCTCACGATTGCCCCAGGAGCATTGACTGCCTGGGTCCAACTTCCTCACCAGCATGGAAAATCATTGACAGTAATGGGGCATACCACATACCACCAGGGGGCGCCGCACGATGGCAGTCTCGCCAACAGTCTATCTGTCTTTTCGACTTTTTTGTTTGTTATTTTTAGTGTGTTTTAAAAGTTTGTGTTAATGTTCTCTGTTTTTTTATGTGGGGGTGGGGGAGGGGGTCTGGGGAAACTTTTTTTCAATCTCTTACCTTGCAGGATTGTTTTCCGGATCGTATCTCTGGTCGCTCTGTGGCCTAACATCATGGAGCTGTGCGCTTTGCTCGGGACTGACTTTGACCTATCGGAGCCTGAGATCCCTTGCCTGGGATCGAAGCTCCAACCCTGGCCTGCGGATTTCACCATTGAGGAGTTCGCAGTCTCGAGTAGAGACTGATGTCGGGAAGCTCCAAACGACGCAGAAGGTTCGAATAGCCCTGACCCAGGGTCCGATCGCTTAGCGCAGG
This sequence comes from Amblyraja radiata, assembly GCF_010909765.2. Taxonomy (NCBI): domain Eukaryota; kingdom Metazoa; phylum Chordata; class Chondrichthyes; order Rajiformes; family Rajidae; genus Amblyraja; species Amblyraja radiata. The sequence goes on from NC_045988.1 coordinate 29,496,527, forward strand.
GGGTTGATATCCCCCTGATGCAAGAGCATCCTCCTGACGCGGAGGGTCCGACCGCCGGCTATGAGAGCCTAGATTGTCCCATCAACGGAAGGCTGGAGGCCCCCGACCGCGGGAGAACAATGAAGGGAAGAGATTGAACTTTTTTATCGCCTTCCATCACAGTGAGGAATGTGGAGGAGTCATGTTCATGTTAAAATGTATTTTGTGTGTTCTGTTCCTTTTTATTAGTATGACTGTATGGCAAATCAAATTCCTCATATGTTGAAAAACATACTTGGCTAATAAAGTATGATTATTATCATGATTATGATTGACGTGGTCCTGGACTGTGACCTCGGCTACCCTCTCCACAGATGTCTCACCAACATGCTTTGTTACTATTTCCTACGTCCACCATCTGCAGTATTTTGCTTTTGCAAGTCATTGAGGAGGCAGTAGTGGCTTCACCAACTGTTAGCTGCCAGATTTTCCATGTGGGGTGGAACATGGCGTCCCTACGTCAACAGGCCGGAGTTATCAGTGCAATCCTGTGTGTGGATTGATGTTAGGTGTGTGGACAGGTGTTTAGTTTAGTTTGAAGATACAGCACTGAAACAGGCCCTTTGACCCACCGAGTCCGCGCCGATGAACCATCACACGTGCACTAGTTTAACCCTACACACACAAGGGACAATTTACAGAAGCCAATTAACCTACAAACCTACACATCATTGGAGTGTGGGAGGAAAACGGAGTACCTGGAAAAAACCCACGCGGGTCACAGGGAGAACGTACAATCTCCGTACAGACAGCACCCATGGTCAGTCTTGAACATGGGTCTTACCATGCGTTGGTGTAAGGCAGCAACTCTACCGCTGCACCACCTGTGGGGGGGAGGTTTAATGGGAATGTGATGGGAATAAAAAGGGATTAAAGTAGCACTGTTGCAAATGGCAGATGGGTGGTCTATGATGTGTATAGACTTGGTGGGTCGCAGGGACTGTTTCTGCTCTGTGTCATTGACTATAAAGGGCTGCGAGTTCTGGCTGCAGAAGAGACAGCGACATCCAACAACAGCCTGGTTATTGTGCTGATGATCTGTGCTTCAGAGCTAATCTGCTTCAAGCCAAGTTGAGCAGAACAGCTGCATGACTGGCATCTTGCCAACCATGGATGATTGCCCAGTCTGGGCCTAGAGCTCAGGACTAATTCCATCCAATTCGATTACTGCCTCATCAATCTACTCCCAGGGTTTGGACGGCATTTGCAGAGTTATCAAGATCCACAGACTCGCCAACAACCTGCTCATCAGAGCTCATTTGTGTTGTACCAAGAACTCTCTAGCCCAGGACTCATTCTGGCCTCGGTACAAATATAGACAAAGGAATGTATTCCAGTGCCAACATGGAGTGCTGTTATTAAGGCAGCACTTGATTAAGTGTGATATTTAGTTTAGTTTAGTTTATTTTATTTTAGAGATACAATGCTCAAACAGGTCCTTTGTCCCACCGAGTCTGCACCGATCAGCGATCCCTGCACATTAACACTAACCTATACACACGAGGGACAATTTACAATTATACCAAGCCAATTAACCTACAAACTTGCGCATCTTTGGAGTGTGGGTGGAAACCGAAGATCTTGGAGAAAACGCACGCAGGTCACAAGGAGAACGTACAAACCCCGTACAGACAGCACCCATGGTCAGGATCGAACCCGGGTCTCTGGCGCTGTGAGGCAAAAACTCTACTGCTGCACCACCATGTCACTCATATCAAGGAGCTTACTGGTAAACTGCATGGCCGTCCGAAGGGGGGGTGCGTTGGGTGCGACCGCACTCCCCTTTTTTTCCCCTAAGAAAAAAGTCACCACCCGCTCCCCTCGCCTCCCCTGCCGCCGGGGCCCAAGCCATCTTCCCCCCACATTAGGGCCACGCAACCCCCACTGGGCTCATGCCACCCCCGCTGGGCGCATTCCACCCCCGCTGGGTGCACACCACCCCCGCTGGGCCCACGCCTCCCCCGCTGGGCCCACGCCAACCCCGCTGGGCCCACGCCACCCCTGCTGACCCCTGCTGGGCCCACGCCACCCCCGCTGGGTCCACGCCACCCTCGCTGACCTACGATGGGCCCACGCCACCCCTGCTGGGTCCACGCCACCCCTGCTGACCCCCGCTGGGTCTATGCCACCCCCGCTGGGTCCACGTCACCCCTGCTGGGCGCACGCCACCCCCGCTGGGCCCACGCAACCCCCGCCGGGTTCACGCCACCCTCGCTGACCCCTGCTGGGCAGACGCCACCCCCGCTGGGTCCACGCCACTCACACTGACACCCGCTGGGGCCCCGCCACCCCCACTGGGCCCACGCCACCTTCATCCCCCTGCTGGGCCCCTGCTAGGCCCGCGCCACCTTCATCTTCGCCCCCCCCCCCGCAAGAAAGAGGGGGGGATGTGAGAGAGGGGAAGGGAGAAGAGAGAGGAGAGAGGGAGGGGAGAGGGAAAGGGGGATTATCTTGAGTGAGATTGCAAAATTAAGGTAGGTTTTAGAGCTATTGTATTTTCTCCTCCATATGAATAATATTAAACAATATCAAATAATATCAAACAATTGGAACTGTTTTCTTTTCCTTGATAACAATACTGAAAAATATGAATTCCATAGTTTGTGACATAAATACACATTTTAATGGGATCATTATATACAGATGTAACATTTCCATTTTTGAGATCGGGGGGAGGGGGGGGGGGGGGGGGAGCTGGGGGCAAATATGCATCGATAGCCTAATTTGTTAAAGAGTTAAAAGATAGCCTAATCGATAAAGAGCTGAGAAGAGGAATCAGAGTTGCTAAAGAAAGGTACTCTGAGAAGTTGAGGAGCAAGTTCTCAGCTAGTGACTCTTCTTCAGTTTGGAAGGGCATGCAAGAAATCACCAGCTATAAGAGGAAAGCCCCCCGCTCTTTGGGCAATCGTCAGCCGACGAACAACCTGAATGAGTTTTACTGCAGGCTTGAAAATCAGAAACGTAACCCTAGTACCCCCTCCCCCCACCCTCCCCAACCAACACAGCCAGACCTCAGTCTACAAAGAATGGACCCTGCACCCTCTACTTCCCATTCACGACTTCACACCTACTTAAGGCAAGACTCCAGTATGAAAAGAGTGGACCCTTTCCCACCCCAACCAACACTTCATACCCACTCACAGCCTGACCTCAGTCTGCAAAGACTGGGCCCTTCTACAACCACCCCACTCCAATCACCACTTCACACCCAATTACTGCACCTCCACAGACACCTTTGTCAAGCTTCTCAAGTTTGCGGATGACACAACCCTGATTGGATTGATCCAGGATGGGGATCTCTCTACTCTTTTCAGTTTGACATCTTTCCTATAACATGGTGCCCAGAACTGAACACAATATTCTAAATGCGGTCTAAAAGAGGCCACATTCAGAGTATTGTGTTCAGTTCTGGGCACCATGTTATAGGAAAGATATCATCAAACTGGAAAGGGTACAGTGAAGATTTATGAGGATGTTGCCAGGACTAGAGGGCCAAAGCTATAGGGAGAGGTTGAGTAGGCTGGGACTCTATTTCATGGAGCATACGAGGATGAGGGATGATCTAATAGAGGTGTATAAAATCATGATTTGAATAGATATGGTTGCGTCTTTTGCCCAGAGTAAGTGAATCGAGGAGCTAAACTTCTGTCCCTTAATTCTGAAGTCATGTCCTCTTGTTTGAATCTTCCCTATTCTCAAAGGGAAAAGCTGATCCACATAAACTCTGTCTATCCCTCTCATCATTTTAAAGACCTCTATCAAGTCCCCCCTTAACTTTCTGCGCTCCAGAGAATAAAGACCTAACTTATTCAACCTTTCTCTGTAACTTAATTGTTGAAACCCAGGCAACGTTCTAGTAAATCTCCTCTGTACTCTCTCTATTTTGTTGACATCCTTCCTATAATTGGGTGACCAAAATTGTACACCATACTCCAAATTTGGTCTCACCAATGCATTGTACAATTTTAACATTACATCCCAGCTTCTATACTCAATGCTCTGATTTATAAAGGCTAGCATACCAAAAGCTTTCTTTACCACCCTATTTATATGAGATTCCACCTTCAAGGAACTATGCATGGTTATTCCCAGATCCCTCTGTTCAACTGCATTCTTCAATTCCCTACCATTTACCATGTACGTCCTATTTTGATTTGTCCTGCCAAGGTGTAGCACCTCACATTTATCAGCATTAAACTCCATCTGCCATCTTTCAGCCCATTCTTCCAAATGGCCTAAATCTGTAGACTTTGCATCTGCATACTTACTAATCTAATTTACCACACCTTCCTCCAGATCATTGATGTACATGACAAACAACAAAGGACCCAACACAGATCCCTGAGGCACCCCACTAGTCACCTGCTTCCAACCCGACAAACAGCCATCCACCATTACCCTCTGGCGTCTCCCATTCAGCCACTGTTGAATCCATCTTGCTACTCCTGCATTTATACCCAACAGTTGAACCTTTTTAACCAACCTTCCATGAGGAACCTTGTCAAAGGCCTTACTAAAGTCCATATAGACAACATCCACTGCTTTACCCTCGTCAATTTCCCTAGTAACCTCTTCAATAAATTCAAGAAGATTAGTCAAACATGACCTTCCAGGCACAAATCCATGTTGACTGTTCTTAATCAGACCCTGTTTATCCAGATGCTTATATATATTATCTCTAAGTATCTTTTCCATTAATTTGCCCACCACTGAAGTCATACTAACAGGTCTATAATTGCTAGGTTTACTCTTAGAACCCTTTTTAAACAATGGAACAACATGCGCAGTACGCCAATCCTCGGGGACTATTCCCGTTTCTAATGACATTTGAAATATTTCTGTCATAGCCCCGGCTATTTCTACACTAACTTCCCTCAATGTCCTAGGGAATATCCTGTCAGGACCTGGAGACTTATCCACTTTTATATTTTTCAAAAGTGTCAGTATTTCTTTTACTTTGAAACTCATAGTATCCATAACTACTCTACTAGTTTCCCTTACCTCACATAATTTAATATCCTTCTCCTTGGTGAATACCGAAGAAAAGAAATTGTTCAATATCTCCCCCATCTCTTTTGGCTCTGCAGATAGCTGTCCACTCTATCTCTCCAATGGACCAATTTTATCCCTCGTTATCCTTTTGCTATTAATATAGCTGTAGAAACCCTTTGGTTTTACTTTCACCTTACTTGCCAAAGCAACCTCATGTCTTCTTTTAGCTTTTCTAATTTCTTTCTTAAGATTCTTTTTACATTCCTTATAACCATATAACAATAACCATATAACAATTACAGCACGGAAACAGGCCATCTCGGCCCTACAAGTCCGCACCGAACAATTTTTTTTTTATTTTTATACTCCTCAAGCACCTCATTCACTTCATGCTGCCTATAATTATTGTAGATCTTCCTCTTTTTCCGAACAAGTTGTCCAATTTTCCTTGAAAACCAGGGCTCTTTCCAATTTTTACTGTTTCCTTTCAACCGAACAGGAACATGAAGATTCTGTACTCTTAAAATTTCCCCTTTAAATGTCCTCCATTTCTCTTCTACATCCTTCCCATAAAACAAAATGTCCCAGTTCACTCCTTTTAAATCATTTCGCATCTCATCAAAGTTAGCCTTTCTCCAATCAAAAATCTCAAACCTAGGTCCTGTTCTGACCTTCTCCATAATTATATTGAAACTAATGGTATTGTGATCACTGGACCCGAAGTGCTCCCCAACGCATACCTCCGCCACCTGTCCCGTCTCATTTCCTAACAGGAGATCCAGCACTGCCCCTCCTCTAGTAAGTACTTCTATGTATTGCTGCAAAAAACTATCCTGCACACATTTTACAAACTCCAAACGATCCAGCCCATTTACAGAATGTGTTTCCCAGTCTATGTGTGGAAAGTTGAAATCTCCCACAATCACAACCTTGTGCTTACTACTAATATCTGCTATCTCCTTACATATTTGCTCTTCCAATTCTCGATCCCCATTTGGCGGTCTATAATACACCCCTATAAGTGTTGCTACACCTTTCCCACTTCTCAGTTCCACCCAAATAGCCTCCCTAGATGAGCCCTCCAATCTATCCTGCCAAAGCACTGCTGTAATATCTTCCCTGACTAGCAATGCAACACCTCCACCTCTTGCCCCTTCAATTCTATCACACCTGAAGCTACGAAATCCTGGAATATTTAGTTTCCAATCACACCCCTCCTGCAACCATGTTTCACTGATCCATGTTCTATACAGATGCTGCCTGACTCACTGAGTTACTCCAGCACTCTGTGATATGTCACCTATCCATGTTCTCCACAGATGCTGCCTGACTCGTTGAGTTATTACAGCATTCTGTGAAACGTCGCCTATTCATATTCTCCGCAGATGCTGCCTGACCCACTGACTCCAGCACTTTGTGACTATTTTCCCTTCACCCATCTGCCCAAGCCGACTCTCCCCCCTCCTTTCCTATGTTCCTTTCCACCCATAAACCTCTCTCTGCCTTTACATTTCACTCCTCTTTCAAATCTGCTCTACTTATCTACATGCATTTTGCTTCTTCACTTTTTACTCATAGAATGATGCAGTGTGGAAACAGTCCCTTCAGCCCAACTTGCCCACACTGACCGACATGTCCCATCTAAACTAGTCCCACTCACGCGTTTGGCCCATATCCATCTAAATCTGTCCTATCCATGTACGTGTCCAAATGTCTCTTAAACATTAGGATAGTCCCAGCCTTAACTACCTCCTCTGGCAGCTAGTTCCATACACCTAGCACCCTTTGTGTGAAAAGCCTACCTCAGATTCCTGATAATTTCTGAAATATTGGCCATAAATTTGGTGCAAAAATGCTCCAAAATAAGGCTCAGAATGGATCAGAGAGTATCTAAAAGCCCTGAGCTTCCAGGGCCCTTAAGCGGGCCCTGGACCCTGGCATCGAGGGACTTCATGCTTCGCGCTCGTGATGTGCGCAGCGCGCACATTATTTCACATTAAGTTTTTTGTAATCCTGTCATGCCACCCCCCTTTTTGAAAAGCTTCGTACGGGCCTGAACTGGATAATGCCATTTACAAAGGTATTGCTTATGGTTGTTGGAGATTCATCGGCTTATCCTCAGGATATCACTGAAGAAGATCCAGCAGAGACGATGGCCTCCTATGACATAGCCATTTTATGAAGATTTTGTGCCTTCCCGGGGATGTCCAAGATCATTAATGACTTGGATGTGAGGCAGGAGTCATGCTCTTCATGATGATCACTAAAGAGGCAGAGTTGTTCATGTGGTGACTGACTGAGAGTGACTTATCATGTGGGAGATGTCCACTCCCACTTGGACAGGCCCTCTATGCTTTGATTATTATTGCCATGTGTGTTGCTCAATCATTCGTACCAAACATGAGTACAAGCAGCCGTACTCAAGTACAGCATGTAGTGCAGAGAGAAAAATGCCAGGGGGCAAAATATAGTGTTGCCGCTACAGAGAAACCGCAGGTAAAAAAGTGCAAGGGCTGCAGGGAGATAGTTTGGGAGATTGGGGTTGTACTCATGACTAACAAAAGGTCCATTCAAGAAGCTGATAACAAATGTAAGGAGCCGTTCCTGTATCTGGTGGTACGTGCTTTCAAGGTTTTGTATCATCAGCCTGACGGGATATTGGTGGAGGGAACGATAAAGGCATGAATGGTCTTAGATATATTTTGACTGCTTTTCAGAGACAGTGTGAGGTGTAGATGGTCAATGGTGGTGATTCTGGTCTGTGTGATGGATTGGGACGCAACTCTGCCATTTCTCACATGTTTGGGTAGAGTAGTTGCTTTGCCAGGCTGTGATGCATCCCAATAGGATGAAAGCTCTCTACGGCACGTCTGTTGAAATGAGTAAGCGTTTTTGGAGACACACCAAACTTCCTCCGTCTTCTAAGGACCAGGACCCTGATCATTTGTAGGAGGTGCCACCATCCCGGCAGAAGGTTCTTGAGCAGAAACCCGACTCCATATCCCCTGATTTGCCCTGGGCTCCTTTATTGCCAGAGGGCGAGAGTCCTGTCCCCTACAACTCTCACCAACTTCTACAGATGTGCCATAGAAAGCATTTTATCGGGATGCATCACAGCTTGGTTTGGGAACAGCTCCATCCAAGACCGCAAGAAATTGCAGCGAATTCTGGATGCAGCCCAGACCATCACACAAACCAACCTCCCTTCCATTGACTCCATCTACACCTCACGCTGCCTCGGCAAGACCAGCAGCATACTCAAGGACAAGTCGCACCCTGGCCAATCCCTCTTCTACCCTCTTCTATTGAGCAAGATGGATAGGAGTGTGAAAACGCACACCTCCAGATTCAGGGACAGTTTCTTCCCAGCTGTTATCTGGCAACTGAATCATCCTACCACAACCAGAGAGCAGTGCTGAACTACTATCTACCTCTTTGTGACCCTCGGACTATCCTTGATCAGACTTTACTGGCTTAACCTTGCATAAATGTTATTTCCTTATCGTGTATCTATACACTGTAAATGGCTCGATTGTAATCATATATTTCTTTCAGCTGACTGGATAGCACGCAATAAAAACTTTTCACTGTACCTCGGTACACGTGACAATAAACTGAACTGATGATCAGCTGAGACTGACAGTCTCCCAGGAGAGCCACAGCTTCAATTTGCTGGTGGGTATGGTGGTCTTGTGGGGCTCTCTGGGGCATTGAAGGTCCTGGTTCCAAGCCAAGGGATCAGCTTCTCTCGTTGGGCCCATTGCTGGGTGCACAGTGGGAGCTTCCCACACCCTGTGTAATGGGGGGGCCATGGTGGGATTCACTTTTGTGGCTGGGGTCTGCTGAGCCTGGGCGAGGGAAGTAGTCCAGCCACAAACACAGGCTGGTAAAGCGGCCTGATGGAGTGGCCAGGGTATGGCTCCATGCAGGGTCCCTGCTGGGTCTTCACCCATTGTCTCCCAAGGGGTTTGAGATGGGACCTCCCTTCTCCCAGCCGAGCTGTCTGTACAAGGCTGAGAGGTGGGAGCTCCATCTGCCAGACTGCTGCCTTTGGTTACAGATGGACCACTCTCAGACCTACCTGTAACTCCTCACGCGATGAGCCACCTCTCTGGTACGCAGCAAAGGTCAGACTGCATTCTGTCACAGGTGGTAAGTGTTGAGTGGCATTTATGTGGAACACACATCCCGATAGACCACTCACAATCATAGAATCATACGGTCATAATGTCAGACCAGACTAGGCCCTTCGGCCCAACTAGTCCATGCCGCCCATCTGCACTAATCCCATTTACCCACGTTTGGTCCATATCCCTCTCAACCTTTCCTATGTATGCACCTGTCCAAGTGTCTTTTAAATGTTGTTATATTACCTGCATCAACTACCTCCGCTGGCAGCTCATTCAATATACCCACCACCATCTGTTTGAAAAGGGTGCCCCTATTAAATCTTTCTTCTCACCTTCTATGTAGAAACATAGAAACATTGGAAATATACGTGCAGGAGTAGGCCATTTGGCCCCTCGAGCCAGCACTACCATTTAATATGATCATGGCTGATCATCCAGAATCAGTACCCCATTCCTGCTTTCTCCCCATATCCCTTGATTCCATTAGTCCTGAGAGCTATATCTAACTTTCTCTTGAATACATCCAGTGAATTGACCTCTACTGCATTTCACAGATTCACAACACTCTGGGTGAAAATGTTTTTCTTCATCTCAGTCCTAAATGGCCTACCCCTTATTCTTAAACTGTGACCTCCTGGTTCTGGACACCATCAACATCAGGAACATTTTTCCTGCATCTAGCCTGTCCAATCCCTTAATAATTTTACATTTCTATAAGATTACCTCACATCCTTCTAAATTCCAGTGAATACAAGCCCAGTTGACCCATTCTTTCATCATATGTCAGTCCCGCCATCCTGGGAATTAACTTGGTGAACCTACGCTGCACTCCCTCAATAGCAGAAATGTCCTTCCTCAAATTAGGAGACCGAAACAGCACACAATACTCCAGGTGCGGTCTCAAAAGACAACAGACAATAGGTGCAGGAGTAGGCCATTCGGCCCTTCGAGCCAGCACCGCCATTCAATGTGATCATGGCTGATCATCCCCAATCAGTACCCCGTTCCTGCCTTCTCCCCATATCCCCTGACTCCGCTATTTTTAAGAGCCCTATCTAGCTCTTTCTTGAAAGCATCCAGAGGACCTGAGATCTCCTTGCTCCTATACTCAAAGGAAGAAGATTGGACTTCATTGCCTTCCATCACAGTGAGGAATGTGGGGAATACACTGTGGTGGATGTTTATGTTAACTTTTATGTAGTTGTGTTACTTGTTGCTTTTTTTTAGTATGGCTGTATGGTAATTCGAATATCACTGTACCTTAAGTGGTACACGTGACAATAAAAGACATTTGAAAGCTTTAAAATCCTCTTGTTATGAAGGCCAAAATGCCATTTGCTTTCTTCACTGCCTGCTGTACCAGCATGCTTACATTCAGTGACTGATGTACAAGCACACCCAGGTTTCGTTGCACCTCCCTTTTTCCTAATGTGACACCATTCAGATAATAATTTGCCTTCTTGTTCTCGCCACCAAAGTGGATAACCTCGCATTTATCCACATTATACTGCATTTGCCATATATCTGCTCACTCACCCAACCTATCCAAGTCACCCTGTAGCCTCATAGCATCCTCCTTGCAGCTCATACTGCCGCCCAGCTTTGTGTCATCCGCAAACTTGGAGATGTTACATTTAATTATTTCATCTAAATCATTTAATATATATTGTTAATAACTGGGGTCCCAGCACTGAGCCTTGCGGCACCCCACTAGTCACTGCCTGCCATTCTGGAAAGGACCTGTTAATCCCTACTCTTTGGTTCCACTACCCCGGGTAAGTTACCCTCATGATCTTTTAAACCTCTATAAGACCATTCTCATCCTCCAGTGCTCCAAGGAATAAAACCCTAGCCTGCCCAACCTCTCCCTATAATTCAAGGGACAACACCATCTTCGGAAACATTTCCCACTGCTTAGTGAACATTCATTTCCTAACGAGTCAATACCTCACCTGCTGCTACCTATCCTGTTTTATGACCACCCATGTCACTTACTGTTGCTGCTGCTTCTTCTTTCGTGGGGCGTGCGCAGCCTAAAGTTGTTGGACAACTTGTTCTATTTGATCTTCCATTTGTGCACGTCGAGTTGATTGCATTAGTCGAAACAAGGCGGACCACGTGAAGGTTGCAATCTTCCACCCCACTGTTGCTGCTGCTGCAAGGCCACACTGATCGTCACCTGTTGTAATTTCTCCTCCAAGTCAAGTCTAGCCGAGTTTATACCACTGGGCGGGCCGCTGCAGCAGACGCCTCCCGGCGGGCCGCAGACAAGCTGAGGCCGGAGCTTCGTGGGTCGGAGCCCACGGCCGACAGAGTCGATGGCCCCTGGGTCGATGGAGCCCACGGCTGGGGCCAGGGTCAGCGTCACAGAGGCGTCTGGAGAGGACCCAGTGGCAATCGTGGGGAGGTCGGTGCGGCGGTCGATGATGGCGCCGACTGACGGATGAGGACGGACAAGTGGGAGTGAGGACACCGCTGCCGGGGGAAAGAGCGAAGGAGGACCCAGCGTGGGGATTTTTTGTAACTTTGTAAGCGCTCTTTATGTGGTGACTAGCTAAGAATTTCACCGTGACTTGTCACGTGACAATAAAGTATTCATTCATTCATTCATTCATTCATTCATTCATTCATTCATTCATCTGCACAAGTATGGTGATGTGCAGGTACAATGAAAATCTTGCTTACAACAGCCTCACAAGCGCATAGACCCAGACAACACATAAAAACAGAAATATACATGAATTATGGATAAATTATACAGGGAAAAAAAGACTGCCAAGAAAAGACATTAGCACAAAAACACAGAGGAGAGAAACATCATCTATTCATCTTCTCCAGAGATGCTGTCTGACCAATATTAGATATATCCGAGGACTCTGTGGGAATCTATAGAAGAAATTACAGGAGCCCAGCCTGACGTATGAGCCATCATTAGATACAGGTGAGGAACTGGAAGATTGAAGGGTGGCAAATGTCGTGCCTCTATTTAAGAAGAGCTGCAAGGAAAAGCCTGGGAACTATACATCAGTGAGCCTGACAACTGTAATGTTACCAGAGAGTATTCTGAGGGATAGGATTTTCTGGGATTTAGATGGACAAGGGCTGATTAGGGATAGTCAGCATGGTTTTGTACGTGGGAGGTCGTGTCTCACAAATCTGATTGAGTTTTTGAAGACGTGACCAAACAGGTCGATGAGAGCTGTAGATGTTGTGCACATGGATTTCAGTAAGGCATTCGACAAGTTTCCGCATGGTAGGCTGGTTAGATCGCATGGGATCGCTGAATGGATAGTAAATTGGCTTCATGGAAGGAATGATGGGTGATGGTGGAAGGTTACTTCTTGGACTGGAGACCTGTGTGTGCCTCAGGTTTCGGTGCTGGGCCTGTTACTGTTTGTCATCTATATCAATGATTTGGATGAGAACGTACAAGGCATAATTAGTTTTCAAAAATTGCAGCAGTATCTGGTTCGATTGCCAAGTGGGCTGATGAATGGTCGATGGAATTGAATACAGAGAAATGTGAGGTGTTACATTTTGGGAAGTTTAACAAGGGCAGGACCTACACAATAAATGGTAGGGCTCTGGGAAGTGTTGTGGAGCAGAGGAATGCTGGTACATACAGTAGTTCTTTGAAAATTGTGTCACAGATAGTTAAGGTGGTCAAGAAGGCTTTCGGTACATTGGGCTTCATCAGTCAGAGTACTGAGTATAGAAGTTGAGAGGTTATGTTACAGTTGTGAAAGACATTGGTGAGGACACATTTGGAGTATTGTGTTCAATTCTGATCACCTTGCTCAATGAAAGATGTTGTTAAGCTAGAAAGGATGCAGAGAGGATTTACGAAGATGTTGTCAGAAATTGAGGGCCTGAGCTATAGGGAGAGATTGAGCATTCTAGGACTTTATTCTTTGGAGTGCAGGAGGATGAGGGGTGATTTTATAGAGGTGTATAAGATCGTGAGAGGAATAGATAGGGTAATGTACTGAGTCTTTTACCCAGCATAGGGGAATCAAGTACCACAGGACATGGGTTTAAGGTGAGGGGGGAAGATTTAATATGAACCCGAGGGGAAACTTTTTTTACACATAGTGTGGAGGGTGTATGAGCTGCCAGAGGAGTAGTTATGCCAAGTAAAAATCACTGGACAGGTACATGGATGAGGAAGGTTTGGAGGGATATGGGGCAAACGCAGGCAAGTGGGACTGGTGTTGATGGGGCTTGTTGATCGGCGTGGGTAAGTTAGGCCGAAGGGTCTGTTTCTGTGCTGTATAGGACTAAGAAGTAATGAGAATATGAAGGGCAGGAAATGGGCTTGGAGTAGAAAGTTTCAGTCCATCAGCAGGTGGGGCCTGGCAGCATTAGTGCAGCCTGCATGCTGCAGGACAGAGCGGGGGTCTGGGGCCGAGGCAGCTGCCGAGAGAGTCATCTCGAGGGCAGAGCCCACTGGAGCTGTTTCATATGCATCTACCTGTCCAGGTGCAGCCACCTGCGACAACACTGGGGGGCAGTGGTGAGCATGAATCCATGGATAAATTAGACCCACCTACACACTGAGGACACATCTTGCGTGGCATGAATTAAGTGATAGGAGCAGAAATAGGCCATTCTGCACCTCAAGTCTACACCGCCATTCAATCATGACTGATCTATCTCTCCCTCCTAACCCCATTTTCTCCCCATACCCTCTGACACCCGTACTAATGAATTAATTTATTAATTAATAGGTTTATAGACCAAGTATTGAATTGAATCCTTTATTTGAATTGAGGGGTGATTTCACATACATGAAATTTGCCTTGGAAGTAACATCACGGCAAACAATAAACAATTACGAATACAACATAAAACATTAAAATATTAAGAATAAACCATTATAGTTTAAACATGTGAATGAAATGAAATACCAGAGCAAAAGGAGGCTACAGACTTTTGGTTATTGAGTAGAGCTACTGCTCGTGGAAGAAGATGGCTTCTGAATAGCCTCTCCACCTCCTCAATTTATATTGTTCGTGATGGAGAACTGGCATCAAGGAAGGGGTGGGTAGTAGACTCTTTGCAGTCTGGAGTCAGGCTGTAAGTGGGTGTTAAGTGATGATTGGAGAGGGCTGGGTAAAAAGGGTCCAGTCTTTGCAGACTGGAGTCAAGCTGTGAGTAGGTGTGAAGTGGTGATTGTGGAGGGGGGAGGGGGGGAGGGGAGGAGAGAATACCAGGGTTTCTGTTTATCCAACCTGTAGTATACTCGTTCAGTTTGTTGGTCAGCTGACAATTGTCCAAGGAGCAGGGGGTTTTCCTCGTAGCTGGTGATTTCTTACAAGAGTCATTAGCTGAGAACTTGCTCCTCAACTTCTCAGAGTATCTTTCAAGCATAAATAAGTGATAATCAAGAATTTATTTATCTCCGCCTTAAAAATATCCATTGGCCTCCACAGTCTTCCGTGGCAAAGAATTCCACAGATTCACCACCCACTCTAAAGAAATTCTCCCTCATCACCTTCTTAAATGAAGGTCCTTTAATTCTGAGGCTACGACCTCCAGTCCTAGACTCTCCTACTAGTGGAAACATCCTCTCCACATCCACTCTATCAAAGCCTTTTACTTTTTGGTGAGTTTCAATGATGTACCCGCTCATCCTTTTAAACTCCAGCGAGTACAGGCCCAGTGCCGTCAAACGCTCATCATATGTGAACCCAATTCTCCTACAACTCCTCCATTACCATCCCCCAAATCCTCAACCCTCTGGGCACCCATTTCCTCCTCCTGACCTGGATCAGTTTTTTCTTCTCCCCTGTCCTCACCCATGCTGGAATCCCCAGTCCCTGAGCCTCCAACTGCTCACTAACCATTCTCCCCCTTCCAGCTCCATCTTCATAAGGTGTCTGTCCCAGCTCATGCCGAGCCCCCTATCACCAGCTGACAGGGTTCAAGTTCAAGTTCAAGTGAGTTTATTGTCATGTGTCCCTGTATAGGACAATGAAATTCTTGCTTTGCTTAAGCACACAGAAAATAGTAGGCATTTACTACAAAACAGATAAATGTGTCCATATACCATGATATAAATATATACACACATGAATAAATAAACTGGTAAAGTGCAAATAACAGAAAGTGGTTATTAATAATCAGAGTTTTGTCTGAGCCAGGTTTAATAGCCTGATGGCTGTGGGGAAGCAGCTATTCCTGAACCTGGTTGTTGCAGTCTTCAGGCTCCTGTACCTTCTACCTGAAGGTAGCAGGGAGATGAGTGGTGGCCAGGATGGTGTGGGTCTTTGATGATACTGCCAGCCTTTTTGAGGCAGCGACTGCGATAAATCCCCTCGATGGAAGGAAGGTCAGAGCCGATGATGGACTGGGCAGTGTTTACTACTTTTTGTAGTCTTTTCCTCTCCAGGGTGCTCAAATTGCCGAACCGAACCAAGATGCAACCGGTCAGTATGCTCTCGACTGTGCACCTGTAGAAGTTAGAGAGAGTCTTCCTTGACAATCCGACTCTCCGTAATCTTCTCAGGAAGTAGAGGCGCTGATGAGCTTTTTTGATAATTGCGTTAGTGTTCTCGGACCAGGAAAGATCTTCAGAGATGTGCACGCCCAGGAATTTGAGTTTCTGCCAAACCTGTGCTAACTTGCCCGGGACTACTATCAGCCCCAGGACTACCAGCCCTTCCCCATCATTCAAACCTTGGGCTCCAAAGATATGAACGCCTAAGAAAGAGGGACTCAGCCAGGTAGATGGTCCGAGATTTTCCCCATCTATACAATGGAGGGCAGCGATTGAGAGCGGATCTGATGAGGAATTTTCTCACCCGAAGTGTGTTTGGAATGCAGACCATGTTTAGTTTAGTTTAGTTTAGAGATAGTTCAGAGATACAGCGTGGAAATCGATCCCCGTACACTAACACTATCCAATCACAATATACGGACTGAAAAGATGAAGTACGAAGGGAAGCTGGCCAGGAATATAAAGAAGGACAGTAAAAGCTTCTTTAGATATGCTAAGGGAATAAGAGTAGCAAAGTCAAATGTGGATCCCTTGAAGGGGGACACGGGCAAAATTATTATGGGGAACAAGGAAATGGCAGAATAGTTGAACAGGTACTTCGGATCTGTCTTCACTAAGGAAGACACAAACAAACTCCCAGAAGTACTGGAGGACAGAGGATCTAAGGGGGTCGAGGAACTGAAAGAAATTTTCATTTTGCGAGAAATAGTATTGGGAAGGTTGATAAATCCCCAGGGCCTGGTGGACTGCATCCCAGGGTCCTCAGGGAGGTGGCTCTAGAAATATTTTCCAATGTTCAATAGATTCAGGATCAGTTCCTGTGGATTGGAGGATAGCTAATGTTATCCCACTTTTCAAGAAAGGAGCGTGAGAGAAAACGGGGAATTACAGACCAGTTAGCCTGACTTCGGTGGTGGGAAAGATGCTGGAGTCAATTATTAAAGAGGTAATAATGGGGCATTTGGATAGCAATAAAAGTATTAGCCTAAGTCAGCATGGATTTATGAAAGGAAAATCATGCCTGACTAATCTTCTACAATTTTTTGAGGATGTGACAAGTAAAATGGATGAAGGGGAGTATTAGAAGACTATATAGAAGTAATATAGAAGATTAAAAAGGTTACTTCTCACTTTTACTTTCTCCACCATTTGCATCTTGGTGTGTAGACATATAACCAATATGTTTAAAACATTTAGTAAAGCTCGCAGATGTCAGCTATTTTTATGTGATCAGAAGTCAAGGCCCAAAAACATGTTATTGCTTAGTTTATTTTGCCTCAGTTAGAACATCATGGTAACTCAGAGATTGGAGATAAAGGGCAAGGACAGTGAGAGGTTAAAGTTAGTAAAAAACATGCATGCTAAGCAGCCAAAGATAAGAACTGAAATTATAATAAAATGCTGCTTGAAATTATGGATCAGAGAACATTTGGAGAGTGGCCGAGCTGTACTATCTCTGAATGTTCCAGGCCCAGATTTGTGCAAATTAAAGGCTTCTCGTCTTCTTGAAGAATTCTCCGTGTCTGTGTCATCTTATCTTTAATTTGAGTCTGGTAAACCACGACAGGAGTCAGTGGATTTAGTAAATCAGGACTTTCAGAAAGCCTTTGATAAGATCCTGCATGCGAGACTGGTGACTAAAATTAGAGCACATGGTATTGGGGGTAGGGTGTTGACGTGGATAGAAAATTGGTTGGCAGACAGGAAGCAAAGAGTAGTAGTGAACGGGTCCTTTTCAGAATGGCAGGCAGTGGCGAGTGGAGTGCCACAAGGCTCGGTGTTGGGGCCGCAACTGTTTACCATATATATTAATGATTTGGAAGAGGGAATTAGGAGCAACACTAGCAAGTTTGCGGATGACACAAAGATTGGTGGCAGTGTGAACTGTGAAGAGGATATTAGGAGGTTGCAGGGTGACCTGGACAGGTTGAGTGAGTGGGCAGCTCCGTGGCAGATGCAGTATAATATAGATAAATGTGAGGCTATCCACTTTGGTAGCAAAAACAAGGGGGCAGATTATTAAAGGTACACAAAAAAGCAGATTATTATCTCAATGTGGTTAGGTTAGCTAAGGGGGGGGTACAGCGAGACCTGGGTGACCTTGTACACTGGTCACTGAAATTTGGCGTGCAGGTACAGCAGACAGTGAAGAAAGCTAATTCAATGTTGGCCTTCATAACAAGAGGATTTCAGTATAGGAGTAGAGAGGTTCTTCTGCAGTTGTATAGGGCGCTGGTAAGACCACATCTGGAGTATTGCATACAGTTTTGGTCTCCTAATTTGAGGAAGGACACCCATGTGATTGAGGCATTGCAGCGTAGGTTCACATGATTGATCCCTGGGATGGCGGGACTGTCATATGAGGAAAGATTGAAAAGACTAGGCTTGTATTCACTGGAGTTTAGAAGGATGAGGGGGGCTTTTAGAGAGACATATAAAATTATAAAAGGACGGGCCAAGCTAGATGCAGGAAAAATGTTAACAATGTTGGGCGAGTCCGGAACCAGGGGCCACAGTCTTAGAATAAAGGGGACTTCCGGTGGCACCATGAAGTGGTGAAGGCGCAGCATTGAGCTCAGCTCCCGCTAAAATCGCGTAAAAAGCCGTTTTTAAAGTCGGGACCAATTTAAAAACACTCACCGGGGCTGCTTGGCGTCGTGGGAGTGATGTCATCAGAAAGCGTCGAGAAAATCGGAGTTTTAACGGGACCTTTAGATGAGAAAAGGAAAACACCTACGGGGACCCAAGAAATCTATTATCAGACTCCAGCTTGAAGAAAACTTGGAAGCTCTTCAAACAACAACTGTAAGCTCAGAAGAAGAGTTTGATCCTCAACAAGCAGTATCCGAAATGGCTACAAGAGGAGAGACAAAAGAAAAGGAGAAAGAGATGAAGCGGTGGGAACAAACGGTAAGATCTAATCTTACTAGGGATCTTACCAAAGATTTCACTAAGGAATTCTCCAAAATGCTTGCTAGTATGAATACTACACTGGAGAACAATCTCTCTAAAATGGAGGTTAACTTGTCTAAGAAAATTGATACTGCTTGTGATGAATTAAAGGAACTGTATGCCTCATTGAAACAGCAGTTCATAGACTTGGATCAGAGAACAACACAAGAATTTGCGAGAATGGAAAATGATTATAATAAGAAATTTGATGAGCTGATTGAAGAGATGAAACATTCTGACAAGTTGACAGAATAGATGATGGTTGAAATGTGTGAGATGGCTCAGGAAATATCGATCTTGAAAAAAGAACAAGGTGATAATCGGGAGCAATTGAATAAATTGACTGATAAATGTCAAGATTTGGAAGCTAGATCAAGGAGACAGAATTTAAGGATTATAGGAGTAAAGGAGGGATAAGAGTATGGAATTCAAATGACCGAACTTGTCACTAAAATACTCACAGATGTCTTTAAGCTGAAGGAAAACCCGAGGATTGATGTGGCACATCGGGTAGGTCGCTTCCGAAGAGAAACAAATGCTCCGCCAAGACAGATCATCGTGAAATTCTTAGACATTTCAACCCTGGAAAAACTCCTGAAGATGTTACCGCATGGTGAGAGGCTCACATTCGATGGAGAGACTGTTAGATTCTACAGGGACTACCCACGCGAAATATTGGAGAAATGGAATCAGTTTAAAAGAGCAAGTAATATCCTGCAAGGACAACCCAATGTGAGATACGGGGTGGTATATCCAGCGAAGATGAAGATTACATACAAATCTACTCAATGCTCCTTCACGGATCCTGATCGGGCATTTAATCACGCACAAGATATTGTAAAGAAAATAGAGAAAAGAGAAGAGAAGGACGATGATTAAACTTTTCAATGGAAGACTGTGCTGTAATTAAGATGGCGGAACTGCTCTAGACACTTAACCAGACAGGCTTATCTGTCAGGAATGTGTTTTCAACGACAGAGCCCTGGTTTCACCTTGAACGGAAAAGTTGAAGAGAAACAAAAGGGGAAAGCAGACATGTTGAAGTAAAGCGATCAGATTCGAAAGAAACTCAAAGGAAACTATGGACTTAAGAAAAGTTTTAATTAATACAGTATATACTTAATGTAAAGAATTAACTAACCATATAAACTTTATGTTACTAATCGTCATTTAGGCTATTATACTAATATTGTACTAATATTACTAACTATCGTACTAACTAATGGAGTTTGGGGGATAAGGGGCCTATAGAGGGTTAGATGGTTATTACTAACAGTTAAATAATTTTAATGTAGCTGAAAGGAAACAAAATATAATTTAGGATGTATACCAATAAATAACAATTAATGAAAATGGGTATAAGAATATTATAACATCATAAGCCTGTGGGAAAGAGGGAGACGTTAATGATTTGGAAAAGTTCCAGAGGTTTGGGCTGGAAGATGGTTGTACTTAAGATAAAGAAATTTAACCCTTGAAACAGGCTGGTAATTAAGGAAATGATGAACAACCCTGGGTACAGGGACAAGGCCTGTTCCTATGTTTTATGATTCCACGACTATGATACTGAGTAAGCACTATAGAAGGTTTAAAGCCTGGGTACATAAGAGAATATTTGAAATAGTACAGAGGATGATAACTCTCTATTGATGAAACTTCTTTTGTTTTATTCGGCCTGACTGGATACATTAAAAAAACATTTTTTTTTTGATATATTAAGAGGAAACGGCATGTAGTCGTCTATTGGAAGCCGCAGGCTCCGGTGGGAAGGCGGCCGTTCCTGGCACCCCAAGCCGCTGGGGGTTCTCCCGACGCCGGAGTACCATCACCCGGCGAGAACATCGGGCGCCGTGGCGGCGACTGTGGAGGCCTCAATTGGGCCCGACTTTGGGTGGACAAGGGGATGGGGACTGGACTTTGTGCCTTCCCCCACAGTGGGAATCACTGTGGGGGGATGTTTTGGTGTTGAATTTCTTTACGAATACTGTGTTGTATTTTTATTAGTGTGCTGCATGGACATCAGAATTTCCCCTGAATAAGGGGATTAATAAAGTATTTATCTATCTATCTATCTATCTATCTATCTATCTATCTATCTATCTATCTATCTATCTATCTATCTATGACATCTTATCTAGGGGGCTGAGCTCAATGTAGAACTCCAACTACGGAGGTCAATCAATTTTTGGCCATCATAGATGGCATCTCGAATTTAAGGTATCAACTTTTTGATACCTTAAAGTCACTTTTTTCAAATTTTATTCACTTTTATGTGGTTCACTCAATAATTTTTTCTTCACTATCTTTCAATACACTTTTCTTTTTTTCTCATGGAGGTTCAATAAACGGAGGAGATGTAAAATAACGTCAGAAACACGGGACGATCTCCCCACACCCAAAATCCTGAGGTATTTAACTGCACCACATGAATCAAAATCACCAAAACCAATTAAAAATGCAAGACAATAGGAAAAAAAAAGAATGGAGTAATCACATTCTGTAGTTGGAATATTAGGGGTGCGAATGACCCAATTAAGAGGGACAAGATTCAGGCCCAGTTAAAATTTTTAAATGTGGACATAGCTTTTCTGCAAGAAACTCATCCGAAATTACAAACACAGATGAGACTGAGGGCAAACTGGATAGGTCAAACTTATCACTCGTCATTTACTTCTAAAGCTAGAAGAACGGCTATTATTATTCGGAGAGGTATACCATTTATATTAAAGAATACTATATCTGATAAAGAAGGAAGGTACACTATAGTGGCGGGAGAAATTTACTCGACACCATTGACTCTGATAAATATCTATGCTCCAAATTTTGATAACCCCCAATTTTTTAAGGAAATTACGGATATAATAGATGAGTATAATTACCAAAATACAATATTAGGGGGGGACTTTAATTGTGTTATAGATTCATATTTAGACAAATCAATAAAACTAAGGAAGGGCAGCGTCAAATCCAAGACTAGTGAATTTTTAAACATATATAAAAATCACTAATATAACAGATGTATGGAGAATAGTTAATCCAACTGGAAGGGAATACTCGTTTTACTCATCGGTACACAAAACCTACTCAAGAATTTATTATTTTTTAGTGGATACAAAATTAATCCCATACACGATTAATCCTAAATATCATAGTAGTATTATTTCTGATCACTCCCCGTTGACTTTTACTTTAGAACTTGAGGGAATGCCAGGTATAAAATCTTTTTGGAGATTTAATACACAAATAGCTAATGACCCACAAGGTTACGAGTATTTAAAACAACAAATGAAAATATTTCAAAATAAAAAGAATACGACAGAACAATGGATGTTAGAAAAGGAAATTAAACTATTAGAATTAGATAACGCAAAAGACCCAACTATAGATAAACATAATAAGATTACATTATTGAAATTTATACTTAATCGAATATTATCGGCAAGAGTAATAAGATTATTTCAGATTACAAAACAGGTACAGTTTGAATTTGGCAAAAAAACACATAAACTTCTAGCGCGACAATTGAAGAAGCAAGAAAAGGAAAATACTATTATTAAAATCAAATCAGAGAATGGGGAACTATTAACTCTACCCAAGTACATTAATAAAAGGTTCGCTCAATTCTATCAAAACTTATATACATCCAAAACTAAAATAGAAGACAATAAAATTATAAATTTTTTAGATAATTGTAATCTGCCAAAATTGGATAACTTAGAACAAGAGCAATTAAGAGCTCAGATCACAAGTGAAGAAATAAGAGAAACAATAAAAGAACTGAAAAATGGGAAGACGCCAGGACCAGACAGTTTTACTAATGAATTAGGAGTTAATGGTCCCACGATTACTTAAATTATACACGTATGCCTTTACCGAAAAGAAATTACCAGAAACACTAGCAGAATCTACAATTACGCTTATACTAAAAAAAGATGAAGATTTAGAAGATCCGGGCTCATATCATTTTTTTATTTTTTTAAATATTTTATTTTATTAGAAGTAAGTACAGTCATATGGCACCAAAGTGCCTAATATATATTTTCATAATACATTTTATGTACAACTTCTTTTTTTTTTTTTGTTACATTGAAAAAAGATTAGAATAAGAAAAAGAAGTTAGATAGTAAAGGATAGAAAGATGTGAAATATATAGTGTGTGAAAAAAGAAAACGAGTAAATGTAGAAAGTTGAGAGAGAAAATAGAGAAAATAAAGTAAAATAAAAAAGAAAAGGAGATAATTATTTATAATCTTGACCAACCCTCGTCCAGTCCTGAAACAGTTATTTTTTACAATTGTGTTGCACCATATGATTCCAAAAAGACGACAAATGGAGACCAACTCGTTATGAATTGGTCTGATTTACCCATTAGGAGGAAGAGCCATATCACTTTTAAATACAGATCAGAAAATTTTAGCAAAGACTTTAGCAAGAAGATTGAGTAAATATATTAATAAATTGATAAACCCGGACCAAACGGGGTTTATACCTAAAAGACAATCATCTAATAATCTGAGACAACTTTTTAATATAATGTATTCACATAAAACGGAAAAGGAAGACATCAGTTATATCGTTGGATGCAGAGAAAGCATTTGATCAGGTAGAGTGGCAATATTTATACATAGTACTCCAAAAATTTAATATGGGAGATAATTTTATGAGATGGGTAAAATCACTATATGATAAACCGATGGCAAGAATATTAACTAATAATATGTTATCTCCAAAATTCCAATTATCAAGGGGCAATAGGCAGGGATGTGTTTTATCACCCTTGCTATTTGCCCTTATGATAGAGCCTTTGGCTGAAAGGAAAAGAATGCATCCGAATATTCAGGGATATAATACTAATGACTCTAATAACAAAATTTCATTATATGCGGATGATATACTTTTATATATTACAAATTCACAAATGAGTATTCCGAATTTACTAAATTTAATAGAGGAATTTGGTTCTTTCTCTGGATATAGAATAAACTGGAACAAAAGTGAAATTATGTCACTAAAGCCGCAGAAAGCGAATCACCTATTAAAGTTTCCATTTAAAATTGCAACGGAAAAATTCAAGTATCTGGGTATTCAAGTTACTAGAAGATATAAATAATTATTTAACGCTAATTTTACTCCATTATTAAATAAATTGAATGCTCTGATTAAATTTTGGAAAGCGTTCCCATCATCATTAATTGGCAGAATAAACTCTATAAAAATGATAGTTCTACCACAAACAATATACTTATTTCAATCCATTCCAATATATATACCAAAACATTTTTTTTTTAAATTAGACTCTAATATTACCAATTTTATCTAATAATAATAATACATTTTATTTATGGGCGCCTTTCAAGAGTCTCAAGGACACCTTACAAAAATTGAGCATGTATAGGAAAAACATGTAAGGGGAATGAAATAAATAGTAGAGACATGACTAGTACACAAAGTAAAGACAGAATTCAATACAAAACACAGCATGAGGCAATTAATGCACAGATGAAAAGGGACGGGGACGTGGGGCTAAGGATAGGCAGAGGTGAAGAGATGGGTCTTGAGGCGGGACTGGAAGATGGGGAGGGACACGGAACTATATCTGGGACTATAAAGCACATAGAATTAAAAGAAACCACGTGCAAACCCAAAGAGGTAGGGGGACTTGCACTGCCTAATTTTTTATATTATTATTGGGCAGTGCATATTAAGAATATAATTTATTGGTTGGATAGTCCTTCTCAACATATGGAATGGATAAGAATGGAGAAAGAGGATTGTTCTCCATACGATTTAGGAGCGATCCTCTTCTCCCCGATGAAATTGAACAATACATTATATAAGAAGAATCCAATTATACATAATATAATACGAATTTGGAAACAAATAAAATTAACTTTAAAATTAAGAAACCTATCAGCACTAACACCAATAGTGAATAACCCGGTATTTAAACCATCTCTTATGGATAAAACATATGGACAATGGGAAAGATTGGGAATTAAAAAGGTGGGTGACATGTATGAAATGGGAAATTTATTATCATTTCAACAATTAATCAAAATTTAAACTGAATTACAACCAATACTTTAAATATTAACAGATATGTGACTTTATGAAGAAATATATACCAAGATTTCAGAGCATAATGATAGACCCACTGGAAGAAGCAATGAATATTAAGGCAGACTCACAAACATTAATATCAATTCTTAACAGAGAATTACCATCAACAGAGGCAATAAGAGAAGACTGGGAAAAAGAATTAATGATAAAAATTTCCAAAGAAACATGGGAAAAGTATTTGATATATATACATCAATGTTCGATTAATGCTAGACACAATTTAATTTAATTTAAAATATTACACAGATTATATTATTCAAAAACTAGGTTGAATAAATTCTATTCAAATATTTCTCCCATCTGTGACAAATATCTTTCTCAAAATGCCAATATCACACACTCTTTTGTTTCTTGTACAAAACTTCATAAATTTTGGTGTGATATAGTCTATTTCACTAGTCTATTTAAGATAAAAATGGAACCTAATACTGAAATGATTATATTCGGAGTGATGGGAGACGGGAACAAATTAAATATACCTCAAAATTCATTTTTTAATTATGGTTTAATAACAGCAAAAAAACTTATACTTAAATTTTGGAAAAATGCAACTATACCAACATTTAAAATGTGGACCAGTAATATGTTGGACACAGCCCACTTGGAAGAAATGAGACTCCTCCTAATAGACAAACAAGACCAATTCTTAACGAGTTGGTCTCCATTTATTGATTTTTTGGATTCGTGTGGTGCAACAGTATCGTAAAAATTAAAAGTTTCAGGTATGGGTGAAAGATGGTCAAGAATATAAAAAAGCATCTCCTTGTGGCGAGTGGATAATCTCCCTCCTGCTTCACTTTCCTATTATTTATTTTCTTTACTAGCACTTTTTCTCTCTTTTTTTTTTTTTCACACACGCTAGACTTTCCTCTATTCTTTACTATCTCTTTCTTTCTTATTTCTCTCTTTAAAAAAAAGGAAGTTGTACAGAGAATGTATTATGTTAACACAATTTTGGGAACCTGTAAAAGGTACCACTGTGTTGTACTTCTAATTAAAAATAAATTAAATTAAAAAGAATAAAGGGGAGGCAATTTAAGACTGAGGTGAGAAAAAATGTTTTCACCCAGAGAGTTGTGAATTTGTGGAATTCCCTGCCACAGAGAGCAGTGGAGGCTAAATCACTGGATGGATTTAAGAGAGAGTTATTGCTCTAGGGGCTAGTGGAATCAAAGGATATGGGGAGAAGGCAGGCATGGGTTATTGATTGGGGACGATCAGCCATGATCGCAATGAATGGCAGTGCTGGCTCGAAGGGCCGAATGGCCACCTCCTGCACCTATTTTCTATGTTTCCATGTTTCCAACACACATTGGGAACAATTTACAATTTTACAGAAGCCAATTAGCCTGCAAACCTGCACTTCTTTGGAGTGTGGGAGGAAATCGGAGACACCTGGAGAAAACCCTCATGGTCATGGGGAGAACGTACAAACAGCACCCATAGTCAGGATTGAACCAGCGCCTCTGGCATTGTAAGGCAGCAACTCCAACGCTGTGCCACTGTGCCGCCTCTGCATGTTGTCTGAGAGGAAGGTAGATGTGAACTGCAACATAATTTGAGAAACATCTGATCACCAAGGCATGGAAAGCCACAGACCGAGCACTGGTAAATGTGATTAATGCAGATGAACGGCATGGATGTGCTGGGCTGAATGGCCTGTTTCCTAGCTCTCTGACTTTCCAAGGTTATGGAACTGGTGGGAAGTGTGTATTGTTGATGTGTAAGGAGCTCAGTAACTCATGAGGTGTAATCAGTGCGTGCTATGGTGCTGTATACAGACGGCATATCATGTGTACAATAGCTATGTACGAAATGGGCAAATGTGAAATGGGCAGGTAGTGCAAGGGTGGGTTTACATGAAGTGGGGCAGGTAGTAGTGTTGAAAGGGTTCCTTCGCCCCATAGATGCTGCCTCACCCGCTGAGTTTCTCCAGCATTTTTGTATACCAGGTGTTTATTGGGTTGGATGTGAAGATGGGATGTGTGAGCTGGGGCATGTAAATGGCAGCAGCAGATCTGCAAGCATTATAGTGTACAACAGCATAGAGTCAAACCGGCCGGTACAGAGAGTGGAGTTTATTGGATGCGTATGACAGACTGAACATGAAACGGCCAATTCACCTGCACATGAGATTTATCCCCACCTGGGTTGGTTTCTTTCCTTCTCTCCCAGTCGCTGCCTGAACTAACAAGCCCTCTCATTGCTGCATAGAGCGGTGGCTTGTAATAAAAGTTTGAGTCGGTTCACGGGCTCGTCCGCCGCCTGTATTTTCTGTGGCGAGGAAGAGATTGTGTTCGACGCTTATATGGAGTGTGAGAGGCTACTGCCCCTGTACCAATAAATGAAGGGGTTGTTCCTCAAGTTCTGGTTGCATTTTAGTCCTCCAATTCTAGTGTTTGGACATAAGGCAGGGAGTGGGGAGAGCCGAGTGGAGGGGTGGGACTTACCTGTCGGTTTGCTCCTGGGCCTGGCCAAGATGGCCATTCGCTGGTCCAGGCAGCGGGCGGTTGATGGTCAGGCTAGAGTCGGATGCCTGCCCCTCTTTCGGGCCTACGTCCGTGCACGTGTGTCCCTGGAGAGGGAACATGCGGTGTCCACGGGGATTCTGGAGGCCTTCCGTGGGCGCTGGTCATCGCGTGGGGTTGACAGTATTGTAAATAATGAATGCACTGTTGTACTATAATGATTATTTGATATAGTGTAATTTCTGATTATGTTTTGATGTGTTGTATCATATGAGTGTGTCCAATAAAGTTTTTGAAAAGGAAAAAAAAACAACAAAAACAAGCCCTCTCATCTCCACAGTCAGTCTTTACAGTAACAATCCCTCTCACCTCCGCACTGCCCCAGTAACATTCCCTCTCACCTCCGCACTGCCCCAGTAACAATCCCTCTCACCTCCGCACTGCCCCAGTAACAATCCCTCTCATCTCCGCACTGCCCCAGTAACATTCCCTCTCACCTCCGAACTGCCCCAGTAACAATCCCTCTCACCTCCGCACTGCCCCAGTAACATTCCCTCTTTTCTCCGCACTGCCCCAGTAACATTCCCTCTTATCTCCGCACTGCCCCAGTAACATTCCCTCTCACCTCCGCACTGCCCCAGTAACATTCCCTCTCACCTCCGCACTGCCCCAGTAACAATCCCTCTCATCTCCGCACTGCCCCAGTAACATTCCCTCTCACCTCCGAACTGCCCCAGTAACAATCCCTCTCACCTCCGCACTGCCCCAGTAACATTCCCTCTTTTCTCCGCACTGCCCCAGTAACATTCCCTCTTATCTCCGCACTGCCCCAGTAACATTCCCTCTCACCTCCGCACTGCCCCAGTAACATTCCCTCTCACCTCCGCACTGCCCCAGTAACATTCCCTCTCACCTCCGCATGCCCCCAGTAACATTCCCTCTCACCTCCGCACTGCCCCAGTAACATTCCCTCTCACCTCCGCACTGCCCCAGTAACATTCCCTCTTATCTCCTATGGTTGAAGCAGCCAGGTTGGGAATTATTTCCCTGAAAGTTGCCTCTTCAGTATTTTAAAGCTGAAAGCTGACTGACTGTCCTGTCATCGCCCTGGGTCTGTTAACACCTGCAACTCTGATCCTGCCCCCCCCCAACGTTTTAAGATCTGCCACAGGCCTGGGGAGAACCAAACCCTAGTCAGCTCATCTGCAGGCTGGGCTCTGGTTGAACTGCCCTGACCACGCCTCTCTCTCTCCAGCCCCCCCCCCCCAGCCGTCCTGAATTGCTATTTACTTCACTGGAGAACCTCGGACTATCTTTGATTGGACTTTACTGGTTCTAAACGTTATTCACGTTCTTCCCTTTATCACGTATCCATACACTGTTGATGGCTCGAATGTAATCATGTATTGTCTTTCTGCTGACTGGTTAGCACGCAACAAAAGCTTTTCACCTCGGTACATGTGACAATAAACTAAATTAAACCCTAGTTGGCCTTCTAGTTTCACTGTTTGTATCCACTCGGTATCGCCTCTTCCACAGCCAGCAATGGACCATTGTGGGCTCCACCATTCCTTGATCATCATTGCTGGCTTTGATTTGTTCTTTTTACACCTTTCATTCATTTGTTCTTTGTACTTTTTCATACCTCCAGTTTCCCCTTCCCCTGACTCCCAGTCTGAAGAAGGGAGTCGACCTAAGACGTCGCCAATTCCTTTTCTCAAGAGATGCTGCCTGACCCGCTGAGTTACTCCAGAACTTTTGGTCTCCTAATCTGAGGAAAGACATTCTTGCCATAGAGGGAGTACAGAGAAAGTTCACCAGACTGATTCCTGAGATGGCAGGACTTTCATATGAAGAAAGACTGGATAGACTCGGCTTGTACTCGCTGGAATTTAGAAGATTGAGGGGGGATCAAATAGAAACTTATAAAATTCTTAAGGAGTTGGACAGGCTAGATGCAAGAAGATTGTTCCCGATGTTGGGGAAGTCCAGAACAAGGGGTCACAGTTTAAGGATAAGGGGGAAGTCTTTTAGGACCGAGATGAGAAAATTTATTTTCACACAGAGTGGTGAATCTGTGGAATTCTCTGCCACAGAAAGTAGTTGAGGCCAGTTCATTGGCTATATTTAAGAGGGAGTTGGATGTGGCCCCTGTGGCTAAAGGGATCAGGGGGTATGGAGAGAAGGCAGGTACAGGATACTGAGTTGGATGATCAGCCATGATCATATTGAATGGCGGTGCAAGTTCGAAGGGCCGAATGGCCTATTGCACCCTTGCTCTATGTTTCTATTTTTCTATTCTATCTTCCACTCCAGTATGTTGGGTGGATGAAGTTACCTCTGGTGGTGGTATTTCATCTCATCTTCACAAAGATGGTGGTTCTGGCCAGGGCACTGATCTGGGAAAGCATGTCCAGCGCTCATGCCAGGTGCCCTATATAACCCCACGTAGACATATTGGAGACTTGGCTGAGTCAAGACACTGGGACATATCTGTATTTATCATTCACCTTCTCATGTTTCCTGGATACATCCCAAAATACCTCCCACATACAAATTACAGTGCAGTGTCTGATCAAAGGCTATCTGCGGAGGAAGCTGTGAAATCAGAGAACGGGTTGGAGTTTTAAGTGGAGAACTTGAAAAGCCTTTCACAAAAGAGTGGTGTATAGGAAGGAACTGCAAATACTGGTTTAAACCGAAGATAGACACAACATTCTGGAGTAACTCAGCGGGACAGGCAGCACCCCTGGATAGAAGGAAAGGGTGAGGTTTCGGGTCGAGACCCTTCTTCAGACTGAGTCAGGGGATAGGGTGATACAGAGATATGGAAGTGAAAGGTGTGAAAACGAGACAAAGGGAATGAAGGTCAAGGAAACTGTAGAGTAGATCACTGTAAGTCAGGAGAAGGTTACAACAAAGCAAACAGAGATAAAATGTAATCAAGGACAGTCGGACTGGATGGAGAACTTGGAATGGGGGAGGGATAGAGAGCAAGGGTTACTTGGTTAGAGAAGTCAACGTTCATACCGCTGTGGTTAAGCTGCCCAAGGGAAGTATGATGTGTTGTTCCTCCAATTTGCACTGGGCCTCACTGACAATGGAAAAGGCCCAGAACAGAAAGGTCAGTGTGGGAATGGGAGGGGGAGTTAAAGTATTGAGCAACCGGGAGATCAGGTAGGTTTTGGTGGACCGAGCGGAGTTGTTCAGCGAAACAATCGCCGAGCCTGATATACAGGAGTCCACACCTAGAACAGCGGATACAGTAGATGAGGCTGGAGGAGGTGCAAGTGAACCTCTGCCTCACCTGAAAAAACTGTTGGGGTCTTTGGACGGAGTCGAGGGGGGAGGTATAGGGACAAGTGTTGCATCTCCTGCGGCACAAAAGAGTGGTGTGTAGTTGTAGAGAGACTTCAGTAATGGTGCTGGAACATCTAATGGTGGAGGAGAACAAGGCTCAGAGTTATAACGTGACAAACGCTATGATACATCACAGCTTGGTTTGGGAACAGCTCTATCCAAGACCTGCAGAGGAGCAAAATTGCAGAGAATTGTGGACGCAGCCCAGACCATCGCAAAATCAACTTCTCTTCCGTTGACTCCATTTATACCTCACGCTGCCTCGGCAAGGCCAGCAGCATAATCAAGGACAAGTTGCACCCGGGCCACTCCCTCTTCTCGCCTCTCCAGTCGGGCAAAAGATATAAAGTGTGAAAACCCACAGCTTCAGATTCAGGGACAGTTTCTTCCCAGCTGTTATCAGGCAACTGAACCATCCTACCAACAAATAGAGAGCAGTGCTGAGCTACTACCTACCTCACTGGGGACCCTCGGACTATCTTTGATCGGACTCTACTGGCTTTATCTTGCACTAAACATCATTCATGATATCCCCTTTATCATGTATCTGTACACTGTGAATGGCTCGATTCTAATGAATCGTCTTTCCGTTGACTGGTTGGCATGCAACAAAAGCTTTTCACTGCACCTTGGTACACATGACAATAGTGACAATACTCTGGCTATCTCGCCTCCTGTAAACTGTGCTAACTGGAGGCTGTTCACAGAGTCAAGGATCCCTCTCACCTCCACAGTCAGTGTCTAGGGTAACAATCCCTCTCACCTCCAATGGTGGTAAGGAGATGTTGAGGAAAAGGATGAGACATCTGCTGAGACATCAGCAGCCTGAAACATTGGCTGTTTTCCTCCTCACAAGTGCGTAACATTGCAAGCGATTGCTGCAAATCTTATTTCTGATTTTGGGCAATTGCAGTGTTTCTGTCTCAGAGAAAATAAATCTTGAAAGAACACTGTCCATTTCTACCAGCCTGTGTCATCTGAGGCAACAAAGCAGGACAGACATGGTTACAATGCTGGGTATGCAGCAGATAACCTGGAAAACATGCCTTCTCTTGTTTATTTGTTAACCAAGAAATGTATTAGTTCAACAAGGTAAAGACAGCACAAAGTGAGGCAGTACTTAATCTCTGGCTGAGCTCTGTCTAATTTATTGAGTACAAGAGCCATTAATCAATCACTAATAGTTGTTCTTGACCTGAAGTACATTAAGTAAGTTATGAAAATCATTAAAGTGGCATTTCACCTTTGAATGATGTATGATCTGCCCAGAGGTAATGTGAGGATAGGCACTGGGGTGAGTGTTGCAATGACTAAACGAAAGGGCTTGTCCCACGAGCATGCGACTGCATGCGGCAAGCACGACCTAACGTGGTCGCTTGAGCCGTACGGCCTCGCGGGACCGGTCCCACTTCGATCGCCGGAGCCGTATGGAGTTTTGCGGAGCTGGCCCCGACATCGCGCGGGGCTCCAAAAAACTGACACTGTCCAAAAATTCCGCGCGACAACGGCCTGCCAGCCCGCAACCGCATTGAGACCGTACGCACTGCCTCGACGGGCGTGCGCAGCGTCTCGATGCCGTACGCAGTGTCTTGACGCCGTACGCACCGTCTTGACGGCTTACGCCTTCGCTCGAACTTCACGTCAACTCGTACGGGATCACTCGGCCTCCGCGTGGCCACCGCTTCCGGTTTGGTCTCGCTTGCTCGTGGGACAAGCCTCTCACTGTAGACTCCTATTCAAAACACCAGTGGTTTATTTAAATAAAGTGTGTTCACACTAATGAGCATCTTTGAACGCTGCTCCCTCTCTCACATATTTAGACATGCCTTTCCAAGGCATCGCACATCAGTTATTCAGTAATGTGGAAACAAAGAACTGCAGATGCTGATTAATACATGAAAGGACACAAAGTGCTGGAGTAACTCAGAGGGTCAGACAGCATCTCTAGTGAACATGGATAGGTGATGTTTTGGGTCGAGACCCTTCTTGCCAAGGAGATGCAAAATGCTGAATATTTTCAACAAAGTCTTGACTTACACTTTTGGAATAAGTGTTCTTTATTGGCTCGAGTCTGCACAAGGCTTCAAACACCAGAAATACTTTGGAAGCTTGAAGAATTTTCATAAATGCACTTCTTTCTGAGAATGCATTTGACATCAGGGGATGTTGGGCAGGGCAGGGCTGGAGGAACAGCATCTTCAGAACATTGAATAGCTAAAGGGAGCTGCATGGCCAGATGTCCCACCCTGCTGATGGACACTGCACCTGTCCATCTGTCTGACCTGGAAGTCCCTGGATGGAGTCAAAGGAGGAGGTATAGGGACATGTGTTAGATCTCCTGAGGTTGCAGGGAAAAGTACCTGGGGAGGGGGTGGTTTGAGTGGGAAGGGATGAGTTAACCAGGGAGTTGTGGAGAGAGTGGTCTCTGTGGAATGCTTAGGGGAAGGGAAGATGTGCATCTATATCCCCCCACCCTCTGGCTTTACATTTCACTCTTTCTCCTTTTCTAAAATCCTTTTGTCCCTTTGTTCTGTTCCCATCTCTTTTTCAGCACCTCCCCCCCCACCCCCTACACCAATCAGTGTGAAGAAGGGTCCCGACCTGAAACATCGCCTGTCCTGATAACAGATGCTGCCTGACCAGCTGAGTTACTATAGAACTTTGTGTTTTGCTCTTTATTTCTGTGTTTTTCCTGTTTCCTCCCAGGAATCGGGCACGGGGCTTGTTCTCACAGAGACCCAGGACCGTTGGAGACAGCGGTGGAGGGTCAGGGCGGTGAGTACTTGAATCGGGCACGGGGCTTGTTCTCACAGAGACCCAGGACCGTTGGAGACAGCGGTGGAGGGTCAGGGCGGTGAGTACTTGAATCAGGCACGGGGCTTGTTCTCACAGAGACCCAGGACCGTTGGAGACAGCGGAGGAGGGTCAGGGGCTTTTACCAAATCCCGTAACGTTCCACACTCCATAGGGAGGGTTTCTGGGGAAGCCGCTGATTGGTGGGAGCAGACTAGAGGAAGCAGCTGATTGGGTGCAACCTCAGGTTAGCATTTCTGCTTTCTGGTTAAAGGTACAGTGCTTTAGTAAAGGTACAGTGAGCTAAGGGTACAGTGGGCTGAAGGTACAGTGGGCTGAAGGTACTGTGGGCTAAAGGTACAGTGCTTTTTGTTTATATAATAAAGGTACAGTTAAAGGGCAAGAGGGAGCAGTTGTTGTGAGTCAGATACCTGCTGATTTCTCCCAGCAGTTTCTATTGTATTGTACTGGTATCGGATCCAGGGTAAGGCGAGAGAATGACAGTCAGAGCAGTGTACTGTTCTGGATGTCAGATGTGGGAGGTCATGGTGTCGGATGTCCCTCCAGACGTCCACATCTGCACCAGGTGCAGAGAGATGGGGCTCCTAAGGGACCGTATTAGGTTCCTGGAGCAGCAGCTCGATGACCTCTGTCTTGTCAGGGGGAGTGACGAGGTCATAGAGGGGAGTTATAGGGAGGTGGTCACTCCAAAACCACGGGAGGGAGACATGTGGGTCACGCTAAGGGAGGGCAAGGGGCAGAGGCAGGAACGAGGGAGTACTCCAATGTCGGTACACCTTGCAAATAAGTACTCCTGTTTGAGTACGGATGAGGATGACAGCCTGCCCGGGAGTAGCAACAGCGGACGGGCCTCCAGCACAGAGACCGGCCCTGTTGCTCCGAAAGGTAGGGAAAAAAAGAAGAGGGCAATAGTAATTGGGGACTCTATTGTTAGGGGGTCGGATAGGCGTTTCTGTGGCCGCAGTCGGGAGACCAGGATGGTGGTCTGCCTCCCTGATGCCAAGGTCTCGGACGTGTCTCAACGCATCCAAGATATCCTGAAATCAGAGAGAGAGGAGCCTGAGGTCGTGGTACATATTGGTACAAATGACATAGGTAAAAAGAGTGAAGGGGTCTTGAAGGGAGGATTTAGGGTGTTGGGAGGAGAGTTAAGGAAAAGGACCAAAAAGGTAACAATCTCAGGATTACTGCCTGTACCACGCGACAGTGAGAGTAAGAATAGAGCGAGGTGGAGGATAAATGCGTGGCTGAAAGACTGGTGCAGAGGGCAGGGATTCAAGTTTCTGGATCATTGGGACTTCTTTTGGGGAAGGTGGGACCTGTACAGAGAGGATGGGTTGCACTTGAACCCGAGGGGGACCAACATCCTGGCGGGGAAATTTGCAAAGGTCACTGGGGGGACTTTAAACTAGAATGGTTGGGGCGAGGGACTCAAATAGAGAAAGCTAGTAGACCGAATGGGAGGCAGGAAGCAGAAAAGGGAAGCACTCGGACACAAGAGGGGAAAGAAAAAAAAGGAAATAAACAGAGAAGAAGAGACGGGGGGTTTCTTAAATATGCATATTTTAATGCTAGGAGCATTGTAAGAAAGGTGGATGAGCTTAGAGTCTGGATAGACACCTGGAAGTATGATGTTGTGGCGATCAGTGAAACATGGTTGCAGGAGGGCTGTGATTGGAAACTAAATATTCCAGGGTTTCATTGCTTCAGGTGTGATAGAATTGGAGGGGCAAGAGGTGGTGGTGTTGCATTGCTAGTCAGGGAAGATATTACAGCAGTGCTTTGGAAGGATAGATTGGAGGGCTCATCTAGGGACGCTAGGGAAGCGGAAAATCAAAATGTGACAGGAGGATCCAGAATGTGTGAAGATAAAGCTCTAGATGTAAAAGGGGCAAAAACGGAAAGGAAGGGTAGTAAAAATCATCTGAAAGTGCTTTATCTAAATGCGCGGAGTATTCGAAATAAGATAAATGAATTAACGGTGCAATTAAGTATATAGTTATGATATCGTGGCCATTACGGAGACATGGCTGCAAGGGGATCAGGACTGGGAGTTAAATATAGAGGGGTACTCGACAATTAGAAAAGATAGACAGGAAAGAAAGGGAGGAGGGGTGGCCCTTTTAATAAGGGAGGGAATAACGGCAATGGAGAGGAAGGATATTGCGTTGAAGGATCAGGATAGTGAAACAGCTTGGGTACAGATAGAGAATAACAAGGGGGAAAAACACTAGTGGGTGTAATTTATAGACCTCCAAATAGCTGTGACGCTGTTAGTCAGAACATAAATCTGCAAATAGTTGACGCATGTAAAAAGGGAACTGCTGTAATCATGGGGGACTTCAATTTTCATATTAATTGGGCAAACCAAACTGGGCAGGGTAGACTAGAGGAAGAGTTTATAGAATGTATTAGAGACGGGTTCCTAGAACAGTATGTCACGGAACCGACAAGGGGGGAGGCAATCTTAGATCTGGTCCTGTGTAATGAAGCAGGATTAATTAAAAATGTCATAGTTAGGGACTCGTTGGGAACAAGTGACCACAATATGGTCGAATTCCATATTCAAATAGAAGGGGAGCAGGTTGAAACTCAGGCTAGGGTGCTTAGTCTAAATAAGGGGGATTATGAAGGTATGAGGACTGAGCTGATCAAAGTTGACTGGGATAGCAGACTCAAGAATAAGACGGTACATGAGCAGTGGTGTACGTTTAAGGATCTACTGCATAACCTTCAAGAAAAATTTATTCCTATGAAGAAAAAAAGGGGTAAGGGTAAGAACAGTCAGCCATGGCTCAGTAAAACTATAAAGGATAGTATTCGGCTGAAGGCAAGGGCATATAAGGTAGCCAGAGGTAGTGGGAGGGTAGAGGATTGGGAAGCATTTAAAGGTCAGCAAAAAGTAACTAAGAGATTAATTAAGACGGGGAAAATAGGCTATGAAAGGAATTTAGCGAACAACATAAAAACTAATAGTAAGAGTTTTTATAGCTATATAAGAAGAAAAAGGGTGGCTAAGGTGAACGTTGGTCCATTGGAGGGTGAGACTGGAGAGTTGTTGGTGGGGAACATGGAAATGGCAAAGGCATTAAACGAGTATTTTGTATCAGTCTTCACCATAGAAGACACAAAAAATATTCCAACGCTGGATAAACAGGAGGCGGTAGGAATGGAGGAGCTAAATACTATTAAGATCACCAAGGAGGTGGTATTAGGGAAATTAATGAGACTGAAGGAGGATAAATCCCCTGGGCCTGATGGATTACATCCAAGGGTCTTGAGGGAGATAGCAGTGGGGATTGTGGATGCATTGGTGATAATTTTCCAAAACTCCCTGGAGGCAGGAACGGTCCCAGTGGATTGGAAAATGGCCAATGTAACGCCTATATTTAAAAAAGGAAGTAAACAGAAGGCGGGTAACTATAGACCGGTTAGTCTAACATCGGTGGTGGGTAAAATGTTGGGGACAATTATTAAAGAAACACTAACGGGCCACTTGGATAATCATGACTTCATCAGACAGAACCAGCATGGTTTTGTGAAGGGGAAATCGTGTTTAACGAATCTGCTCGAATTCTTTGAGGAAGTAACAACCCGGGTGGATAAAGGGGAACCGGTGGATGTGGTATACTTGGACTTCCAAAAGGCTTTTGACAAGGTGCCACATAAGAGACTATTGCTAAAAATAAAAAATTATGGGATTGGGGGTAATATATTAGCATGGGTAGAGGATTGGCTAACGAATAGGAAGCAGAGAGTGGGGATAAATGGTTCATACTCGGGATGGCAACCGGTAACTAGCGGGGTTCCGCAAGGGTCGGTGCTGGGACCCCAGTTGTTCACAATTTATATAAATGATTTGGAGGAGGGAACCAAGTGTAATATATCAAAATTTGCGGACGATACGAAAATGGGAGGGAAAGTAGGGGATGAGGAGGATAGGAAGAGTCTGCAAAAGGATATAGATAAGCTAGGTGAGTGGGCAACAACTTGGCAGATGAAATTTAATACTAATAAATGTGAAGTCATTCACTTTGGGGAAATAAATGATAGGGCAAGTTATTTTCTAAATGAGGAGGAGCTGCGTTGTAATGCAACGCAAAGGGATCTAGGGGTATTAGTACATGAATCACTAAAAGTCAGTATGCAGGTGCAGCAAGCAATCAGGAAGGCCAATGGAGTTTTGGCCTTTATTGCTAGGGGGATTGAGTATAAAAACACGGAGGTCTTGCTGCAGCTGTACACGGTATTAGTGAGACCACATTTGGAATATTGTGTACAGTTCTGGGGTCCATACTTAAGAAAGGATGTACTAGCACTGGAGGCAGTGCAGCGAAGGTTTACAAGATTAATTCCTGCAATGAGGGGATTGACATATGAGGAAAGGTTAAGTAAGCTGGGACTCTACTCTTTGGAGTTTAGAAGAATGAGAGGCGATCTCATTGA
Organism: Amblyraja radiata; assembly: GCF_010909765.2. Taxonomy (NCBI): domain Eukaryota; kingdom Metazoa; phylum Chordata; class Chondrichthyes; order Rajiformes; family Rajidae; genus Amblyraja; species Amblyraja radiata. The sequence goes on from NC_045988.1 coordinate 29,534,347, forward strand.
AACGTATAAGATCGTGAGGGGCCTTGATCGGGTGGATGCACCGAGGATGTTCCCAATGATCGGGGAGGCTAGAACTAGGGGACATAGTTGCAGAGTGAGGGGGGGCTCTTTTAAAACTGAGATGAGGAAGAACTTCTTCACCCAGAGGGTGGTTAGTTTGTGGAATTCACTGCCCCAGGGAGCAGTGGAAGCAGAAACGTTAAATATATTTAAGTCAAAAATAGATGTTTTTTTAGCTGCCAAGGGGATAAGGGGCTACGGGGAGAGGGCAGGGATATGGACCTAGGTATGGTTAGTATAGTAGACCTGTGTGATCTCCTGGACAAGTGTCGATCGCCTGGATTGGGGTCGGAGAGGAATTTCCCGGATTTTTTTTCCCGAATTGGACCTGGGATTTTATCCGGTTTTTTGCATCCCCCAGGAGATCACGCGGTTCTTGGGGTGGAGAGGGGTGATAGCGGTATAAAGGGGAGGGTAGTGTCTTGTGTTCTGTGTCTTGTGTCTACTGTTTGTGGGTAAGTGTGTCTGTTTAGTGTTCAGCCATGAGTGAATGGCGGTGCGGGCTCGACGGACCTGGTGGTCTACTCTCGCACCTACTTTCTATGATTCTATGATTCTATGAATCGATCAAATTCCCTTTAAATATCCCTGACAGACTACATCCACCACCTGGGATCATCACAGTTCCCCAGCACAACAATGACACATTAAAATGTCTCTGCTCACACTGCCTGCACCTTTTGCCCAACACTTTGAATTCATTGACCTGTCCATCTCTTCCTGTTCTCTGCAATTTAAAGTTAACTCCGAGGGTCCTTGACCTGAAACATTCACAGTTTAGTTTAGAGATCCAGCGCGGAAACAGGCGCTTTGGCCCACTGAGTCCGCACCGATCAGCGATCACCCCGTACACTCGCACTATCCTACACACACTAGGGACAATATCAAATCTTTACTGAAACCAATTAACCTACAAAGCTGTACGTCTTTGGAGTGCGGTAGGGAACCGGAGCACCCGGAGAAAACCCATGCAGGTCACAGGGAGAACATACAAACTCCGTACAGACAGCACCCGTAGTCAGGATTTAACCCGAGTTTCTGCCGCTGTAAGGCAGCAACTTTACCGCTGCGCCACCGTGCCGCTCGCATTGTGTCATGCCACCCACTTTGCTTCTTTCTCCACGGATGCTGCCTGTTCCGCTGATTTACTCCAGCATTAGCTGCCTGCAAAGTATTACCAGCATTTGTTGTTTTTGTTTCAGGTTTCCATTTTATTGATTTTCAATATCTCTCTGCACTCTCTCAAGCTTCAAGTTTATTTTATTCGTCACATACACATACGAGATGTGCAGTGAAATGAAAAGTGGCAATGCTCGCAAATTGTGCAAAAAACAAACAAACTACAAACAGAATGGAACAGAATCACATATTCACATGTTACATATTTGTGGGAGGGAGGGAAGAAAAAGGAAAGAAACAGCAATTTTAAAACGACACCACACAACAGTAAAATGGTACAGTAAAGTTAGTCCCTGGAGAGATAGGAGATAGAGATCAGATGTCCCTATGTCTCCTGAGGCAACTGTCCAACACTGGAACCAGGCCTCATTACACAAGCCTCATGATCAGCGGCTCAGTGACCAACTCAATCCTACTGATGCTTTGAACGTGAGACACAAACCGTCTCCTCATGGGATTAGATGATCGCGATGGACTGGGCGTTCCCTTCCTAACTACATTCGGCTGGGTCCTGTGCACATCACCCTGACCCCACTATAGTCCCTGCCCAGTTTCCGGGCTCAGTGCGCCAGGTTATTCACCAGGGCTACCCACAGAGTTCCTTTCCTCCAGCCAGCTTCAACCAGCCAACGGTCCATCAGAGCACGTGGCACCCTGAGATGGACTTGTGCCTACAGAGATGCAGGTGTGAAAATAACTCTGTGCCTTTGTAGTCTTCTTGCTTATGTCTCTCTATGATTCCCAGGATCCCACATGTAACAACTCTCAATGTTTCCCAGTAATACTGAAGATTTCTATGCTTCCATGTCCAGCTCCCCCTGTCCCTGCACACCCTTTGAAACCCACCATGCAGCCTACAGCCCTTTCTTCTGACATAAAGGAATTTCCTGTATCCCTGTCACGGGCCCACTGGTCCAGCCACCTACATCGTCTTGCTGCTTATCACTGCATCCCCACTCTTTACTCACCTCCACGTCTGGTGTGTCTGGGAATGTTACCCTCTTTGTTCTCGGTCATACGGGGTCCCCCTTTATTTGGTGCCTGCCTCCATGTAATAAACACTACCCGTCCATTATTAATGCTTACTACAAACCCATGCTGTGAATGCATACAATTCCTATTCCAAACACGTCCCATTAACACATTCCTGCATCCACAGAACCTTGGCCTCTGCGACACTGAGGAACACAAGCAGTGAAGTGGGGAACTGGGAATTTACCTGGCCCTGTTTGGAAATAATTGCGGGCACGTATTAATATGATTTAAATCCTGCACCAGAGCAGGAAATGAACAGTCTGCTTCATTACACAGTGCAAGTCGTGACTTATGAAGAGCTGACAATAAAATGTGAAAGTCGCCCATCTCCTGTCACATTCTCTGAATATTTATTACCATCAGGACGTGTGTTGTCAGAATCCAATTATGTCTTTGGGCCGGCGTCTCAGCTGCTGCACCTCCAGCAGTCTCGTCTCCGGCAAGGAGGCTGGGCAGCACGGGCCATGCCCTGGCTCCAGGAGATGGGTACATCACCGGGACCCCAGGGGGTGGGTACATTACTGGGGACTCAGGGGGTGGCTAATCACCGGACCTCAGGGGTTGGGTAGGTTACTGGGGACCCAGGGGCTGATTACATAACAGAGACAGACCCCAAGGGGGTGGGTATGTTACCATGACCCCCAGAGAGCTGGGTTAACATCGGACTGCCAGAGGCTCTGATACATTATTAGGATGCCAGGGGGTGGGTACGATACTTGTGTCCAGGGGGCTTGGAATGTTACTGGATCCCAGGGGGCTGTATACATTACCAGGGCCCCAGGGGGTGTGTATGTTACGGGGGGTCTCAGGATCCTGTGCATGTTACCAGGAGCTCCAGCCCCTCTCCTGCATGTTTGATGAATCTGAGGATGTTAACCTGCAATCAGTCGGTGGGTGAACAGGAGAATTTTTGTTGTGGATGTGACCTGTGACCTTCTAACTACAGTCTTCCAGCAGCAGATATTAGGCTACCCCTCACCAGTGCCTCCATCACAGTCCTAGTCTTGGGGAACTAATGTAACTAATGTTGACCCTTCTAGTGTGGTCAGTGATTACCCCCACCTGGCACTGTGTGGGGGACCTGCGCCAGAAACCCAGTGATGGGCACCAATTGGAGTCTGAAGAAGGGTTTCGGCCCGAAACGTTGCCTATTTCCTTCGCTCCATAGATGCTGCTGCACCCGCTGAGTTTCTCCAGCATTTTTGTGTACCACCAATTGGAGGCAGATGGTTTCCTCGTTGGGCAAGCCTGCCTCAACCATCCACATGGTAGTGAGGTCCAGGGGAAAAAAGGTGCAACCATCACAACCACGTCCCCCTCCACGACAATCCAACAGGCCTTGAGGTGAAGTCAGCATCAAGTTGACACACCTCAAATTCCCAAGCAAGCAGTCCTTCATAAAGACCAGTTCCTTCCACCTTCCAGTGATTCCAACGGTACGTTCTCCACCAAAAGTGTTCTGATTGTCTACACTGTCGATGCCTCTTGTAACTTTATGTAATTCTATCTGGTCTCCCCTCAGCATGTGATGTTCCAAAGAGACCAATCCAAATTTGTCTAATCTCTCTTTATAATTAATCCTCCCTAATGCAGGCAGCATCATGGTAAACCACCTCTGCACTCTCACCAAAGCCTCCACATCCTTCCTGTAATGGGGCGACCAGACCAGAGCTTTGTTGTTGGTCTTCCTCCTCCCAGCAGTTGCTGCTCTTTATACCAGGGTTGCCAGTAGGAGTGAGTGGTTCAGCGATGGTCGGTCGCAAGACTGGAAGCTTTCAAAGCAACGGAGTAGAAGGAGTTTGTCGATGACCTTGCCTACACTCACAGTGTGTGATGATGACAATGTGTCCCTGTTAACAGTGAAGACAGCAGTCATCTGTGTACACGTCCTTATCTGACTCGACTGATATTTCAAGAAGGGATGGAATGAAAATGGTGTTGTACTCTGGTGCTGATTATGCCGACTGGAAACTGAGCTGTCTGTGCTATCTCCTGCGGCACTTCCTGCAGGGAAGGGCGAGGGTGTAAGACCATCCAGCGATCGTGAAGTCCACGTCTATCAAATGTTTCACTGAGGTTGACAGGGCAGCACATCCTGGACCTCCCCTGGATCCTTCCAGCTTCCCACATCTGTCCAGGTGTGTGCCTCCTCACTTCAGGACCTTAAGCAACCCTGTCCTCCCCCTGGATCCACCCTCTTCACCCAACCACCAAATCCTTACCTCGACGTTAGCCCTATCCTTGCCCTCTGCCATCACCACAAACCTTGGCTCCTCACACACTACCCCATCACTCCCCTCAACCCATCCCACATGCACTACTCCATCCTGTAACTCAACCCTCAACTCATTCCTCAAACCATTCCCTCATCCCTCAGCCCATCCCCTGAAACCAACATCTCACCCTGACCAGGTCCCTCCACTCACCTTGACCATTGCTCACCCTCAACACACAACCTCTCTTCCCTCAACACACAACCTCTCGCTCACCCTTCCCTCACCCATTAAGCTTCCCTACACATCCTGCACCAACCCAAATTAAGGTAACGTCTAACAACCCCCCCCACCCCCCCCCGCCCTTCCCTTCCCCTTCCTCCCCCCCACCTCAACATAAATCAATACCAATACCATCAGCACACAAGCTCTAACAGGACCAAAGCACTGGAAGGCAGCATCTGTGGAGAGGGAAGCATCAGAGGGAAATCAGATACTTGGGAAAGTGATAAACAAGATGCAAATAACGAGGAAAGGGTAAAACAATAATGTAAGATAGGAGAGGGCGGAGGGCAGGAATGACATCACTCTCAGCAGGGTGGCAGTGCAAGGCAAGGGTGGGTGGTGGAGGGGTGGTGATTGATGTGATGAAACAAGTGTTCCATGCAGGAGAACTACAGCTGGGGGAATGACCTGAAGGAAATATCCAGATGCTGAAAATCTGATACTTTTAACTGTGAAGGCAAATATTAACTAATTGCTGACACCCAGTGAAGGGTGGGAGGAAGATCTATTTCCTCCACTCTACATGAACCCGAAGAAGGGTCCCAACCCGAAACGTCACCTATCCACGTTCTCCAGAGATTCTGCCTGACCCGCTGCGTTACTCCAGCACTATGATTTTTTTTCTACGTAACCCCTTTCTCCTGAGAAAGTTAACTTTCCTGTTTACTGCCCAATTAATGGCACACTGAAGAAAAGCTGTTCCCAATAAAAGGAGGGCCAATTTTTAAGTGGAGTGCAGTGGGTGGAGGAATGGGCAGAAGCTGTGGCCATTCAAGTCCAAGTGAGTTTATTGTCATGTCCCTGTATAGGACAATGAAATTCTTGCTTTGCACAGAGAACATAGTAGGCATTTACTACAAAACAGATAAGTGTGTCCAAATAGCATAATATAAATATCTACACACATGAATAAATAAACTGATGAAGTGCAAATATCAGATAATGGGTTATTTTACTTCGGAGTCACGTGAATGACTACGTGAAGAACCCGCCAGGACGCATGCGTGTCATATCATCTAACGCATTGCGTACGACTGGCAGGGTGAACGTGATTCTCTTGCCACAGTCAGATCTGAAGGTATGTTTTTTAAACTTTTTCCAGGTTTTATCTTCCTACAGGAACCTCTACCTAGAGGTCCTGTTAAAGCTCGGGGCGAAGTCCGGAGGACCCAGTCAAGGAAATACCGGTCACGACCTCGGGCATACCCGACATATAGCCGCATTAAAGATCGCGGAATGTGGGAGGTAGCGGCGGTGAATTCGCCTCTTGGGCCGCTGGCGTTGGAGCCAGCAGCTTCACCCTGGTGCCGGTGGCAACTTGGGGGGGAAACATCATGGATACCCTCCGACATATAGCCGCATTAAAGACCACAATGCGGGAGCGGGCGGCGGTGAATTCACCTCTCAGGCCGCTGGCGTTGGAGCCAGCAGCCTCATATTACCAGCACCTGGGAAACACAGTGGGGATACCCCGACACACAGCCGCTTGAAAGACCACAAAATATGGGTAGCGGGCGGCGGAGAAGTCGTCTCTTCGGCCATTGGCGTTGGAGCCAGCGGCTTCATACTGGTGCCAGTGGCACCTATACAGCGGGGATACCACCCGACAATGTATATCGTGGCTATCCCTTTCACAGGGACCGCGGGGATATCCCTGCTGCAGGAACCGCGGGGATACCCAGCACAGCGGGGGGGGGGGGGGGGGGGGGGGGGGGGAAGCTTGAAGGCCGTACCACCAGGACAAAGGTATTTTTTAGGCCATAGCCCAGAACGGCCTTCCTGGAAGATGCGCCAACCCCGTACTCGAGCTCCTCTACCTCCCAGGAGCAGAAGTGCAAAATCATGCACACATGGTTGAGGCAGCTCCTGGGTCGGGTTGCATAAGTCCTCACATTTGGATAAAGGTATGGAGTCATCGATGACGTCTCCCGTCACGGATACAAGTTGGTAATACTTAAACTGGTTTGAATATTTACTCTGGTTTGGGATAATATAAGATTAGTTTATACTGCACAACAGGTATGGTGGAGTTTGCCTTTCAAGGCAGGCTCACAATATGGGATGTGGACTGATCAATGTCAACAGCCTCAACTCGCATGTGCAGTATAGACATTTCTGAATAACTTCCACGTGATCATTTTCTTTCACAGAAGATATTTGAAATTTAACTGGATGAGGCAATGATACACTCAGGGCGTTGCAAAATGGGCTAACTTCAGTTTCCAGATTATTACCAAATCACTACAATCAGTGCTTCGACTACACAGAGCTAACAAATAAGTGGCTTGGCCAATCTGGATGATATTGAACATGCTGTATTTTACTAAATTAGCCTTATCAGCCACATAGCTATATTTGAGAAATTGAGGTTCTCACTCGTCCAGTTAAATTCAAATTAAGTTGATACCAACTGAAACTATTGATTATTGGGATACAATCAAACCATTTATTTGTCTGGGATCAGCTCTGAGACAAAAGATTAGACCTCTGCTATTCTCAGCTGAAACTAACAAAGTCACAATGATGGACGAACAGTATTCAGCATTGCTCCACTATAAACCTCGCATCTGTAAATCTTCAGTCATTTCCAAACTGATGCTAATGCCCAAAGATGGGAAATCTACTAATACCATCTCTAGTTACGGAGGCAGATGGGATTAGCATGAGTTATCAAGTGTTCAGTTATGGTATCAACTGCCAATGGACACCAGGTGCATTCTGTGCATTAAAGGGCATGTGGATATGCATAACCTGCAAGCACAAGTCCAAAGTGATACACTTTGGTGGTGGTATATGTTAATCACAAAGATACAATCAAATCAAAGTATCCGGTGATAGTTTTACCTAACCGCATTTAGCACTGGTGTATTATCATGCAAAATCAATGACAACACAGAATGAATGTGTGATCACAAAGCATTTAATAACATTGTGGATCGATGGAACACTAACGATTGAGATGCTTGCATCCAGGCTCAATCAACAGTTGCAAAAAATACAAGGCATATTAGTGGCGAAGGGTGCATTCTCGCTACACAAGGGAGGAATGTTCTTTATGTCTTCCTCCATTTGGCCTCAATAGACGGGTCTTGCAAAATTCAGTAAGATTCCCGCTTCCGGGTTTCATAGTCCCTGCCTGGGTTATATACCCATGATTCCCGCTGATGTGGGGAATGAGCAAACCTTACATGGTTATTTCCGGATAAAAAATATGCTGGTTCAGTTGTGATGTTGAAACCATCCTCTGCATGATTAATCAATTCATAGACTAACAGACTCTGAGAGACCGTTTCCTGCGGCTCGGGTTGTCTAACCATAAGCATTAGGAGTGCCCACTGCAGATTGCAGAGATAGCACCAAATAGCAGCAAACCGAATAGGAGATGGGAAGTATTGTTTATTCTTCTTTACGTTTAACTCGGCACGGATGACTGACCCATTGAAATTCAGTTTTATGGGATTATAACATCAAGTTAAAATTCCATTTACTGTGCCTGAAGTACCTCCTCATCATTTGGCTGCGGAGTATATAAACCACTCTTTCCGGTCTCACCCTCTGACGTCTAGATTATGAAGGGTATCGTCAACTACAAACCTCCTAGGCCTAGGGACGCAGAGATATGGGTTGTTAACATTGTGTTACGTCATTTCGCCGATAGGCACCAGCAACATCCCTGTCCTTGGTCAAACTCACGTACTAGTGGTTATGCCATGGCATTGAGTACAGCGCTACGGGCCCAGTCATTGCTACACTGGATAGAATGATCATATCTGTGGGCTATAATAACATGTTTTGTATATGATTAGTCAAGCAGAGTAGACAGGGACACAGATCAAACTAGATGTTGCATATCCCATGGACCTTGGGTTGCGTGTGATCACGCATCTACACCAGTATGTCAAGGTCCCTAAGAGCCTCATAGACTCGTTAGAAGGAATCACTACGAACCTTCTCCAGAGGGTCAAATGGGTCTGGCATATACAGGAGTGTACATTGAAATTGAGTCTCATTCTACCAGGACCGCTATACCTCAGCAGCAGGCTTATGGACCACATCCTAGCGGCTGCAGGATGGTCAAACTATTAATCTGTACAAATATTCAGAATAAACCCATTGCCAGATCGGGGGTATTTGCCAACTCTATGTTAGGTATGGTTCATACTTCCTTCAGGTTGAGGGAGGTTACGATTCCCACTATTGTTCATCAATAGCATCAACCTGTCTATATCTATGTCATGTCTGAATGCTATATTAATGTTCACTCATCATTGGCCCACTGATGCTGTGTATGATGCCTGGACTCATTTCCACGGCATGAAATCACAGAGCTTTAAAATCTTCACGTAGTCACTCACGTGACTCCGAAGTAAAATAGTAAGATTAAACAAGAACTTACCAGTTTGAAGTTTGATCTTTATTTTATGAGGAGTAACGTTGAGGGATTACATGCCCTCCACGCCCACCCTCGATCATAAAGTTCAACTGGTATCCTATTTCTCTAATCTTACTATGTTCAGTTCATTTACTGTTATCTGTGATTTCACACCGCTGCTTTGAAGTTTGACACGCATGCGTCCTGGCGGGTTCTTCACGTAATCCCTCAACGTTACTCCTCATAAAATAAAGATCAAACTTCAAACTGGTAAGTTCTCGTTTAATCTTACTATTAATAATCAGAGTTAGGTTTAATAGCCTGATGGCTGTGGGGATAGCTATTCCTGAACCTGGTTGTTGCAGTCTTCAGGCTCCTGTATCTTCTACCTGAAGGTAGCAGGGAGACGAGTGTGTGGCCAGGATGGTGTGGGTCTTTGATGATACTGCCAGCCTTTTCGAGGCAGCGACTGCGATAAATCCCCTCGATGGAAGGAAGGTCAGAGCCGATGATGGACTGGGCAGTGTTTACTCCTTTTTGTAGTCTTTTCCTCTCCAGGGCGCTCAAATTGCCGAACCAAGCCACGATGCAACCGGTCAGCATGCTCTCTACTGTGCACCTGTAGAAGTTAGAGAGAGTCCTCCTTGACAAACCGACTCTCCGTAATCTTCTCAGGAAGTAGAGGCGCTGATGAGCTTTCTTGATAATTGCATTAGTGTTCTCGGACCAGGAAAGATCTTCAGAGATGTGCACGCCCAGGAATTTGAAGCTCTTGACCCTTTCAACCATCGACCCGTTGATATAAATGTGGCTGTGGGTCTCCCTCCTACTCCTTCCAAAGTCCACAATCAATTCCTTGGTTTTGCTGGTGTTGACGGCCAGGTTATTGCGCTGGCACCATATGGACAGTTGCTCGATCTCTCTTCTATACTCTGACTCATCCCCATCAGTGATACGTCCCACAACAGTGGTGTCGTCAGCGAACTTGATGATGGAGTTTGCACTGCGACTGGCTACGCAGTCATGAGTATAGAGTGAGTACAGTAGGGGGCTGAGCACGCAGCCTTGAGGTGCTCCGGTGCTGATTGTTATCGAGGCTGACACATTTCCACCAATACGAACAGATTGTGGTCTGTGAACGAGGAAGTCGAGGATCCAATTGCAGAGGGTTTGCGCAGAGACCCAGTTCTGCAAGTTTGGTAACCAGCTTGGAGGGGATGATTGTGTTAAATGCCGAGCTGTAATCGATGAATAACAGCCTGACATATGAGTTTTTGTTGTTCAAGTGGTCCAGTGCGGAGTGGAGGGCCAGCGAGATCGCATCCACCGTTGATCTGTTGTGGCGGTAAGCAAACTGCAGTGGGTCCAGGTTTTTGTCGAGGTAGGAGTTGATATGCTCCATGATCAACCTCTCAAAGCACTTCATCACCACCGGCGTTAGTGCCACTGGTCGATAGTCATTGAGGCACGTCACCTTACTCTTCTTGGGCACTGGTATAATTGATGCCCTTTTAAAGCAGGTGGGGACCTCAGACCTCAGAAGTGAGAGGTTGAAAATGTCCGTAAAAACTCCAGCCAGTTGGTCCGCACAGGTTTTTAGAACACAACCGGGTATACCATCAGGTCCAGGCGCTTTTCGGGGGTTCACCCCTCTGAAGGATTTCCTGACATCGGCCTCTGTGACTGAAACTGAAATACCATCACAGCGAATGGGGGCTCGGGAAGGCACATCAGTATTCTCCCTATCAAAGCGTGCGTAAAACGCATTGAGCTCGTCAGGGAGTGATGTTTCGCCGACATTCGAGCTGCCTCCTGGTTTCGCCTTGTAGGAGGTGATTGCATTCAGGCCTTGCCACAGTTGCCGAACATCTGTCTCATCCTCCAGTTTGGAGCAGAAGTCCCTTTTGGCCTTTTTGATGGCCTTACCAAGGTCGTATCTGGACTTCTTGTAGGCCACTGTATCATCGGACGTGAGTGCCCTGTGTCTGGACTTCAGAAGAGTGTGGATCTCAAAGTTTATCCAAGGTTTCTGATTGGGAAACACGCGCAAGGTTTTTGTCGGGATGCAGTCCTCCACAAATTTCTTTACGAAGTCTGTAACGACTGTGGTGTATTCGTTCAAGTCTGTTGCCGAGTCCTTGAACATTGCCCAGTCTACAGACTCCAAACAGTCCTGGAGTTGTTCCTCTGTCTCCCGCCCCCCCCCCCCCCCCCCCCCCCCCCCCCCCCCCCCCCCCCCCCGACCAGCTCTGTACTGTCCTCACTTCTGGGGGTGCGCTCTTCAATTGCTGCCTGTTGGCAGGAAGAAGCAGCGGTATGGTCGGATTTACCGAAGTGAGGGCGAGGGATAGAACGATAGACATTCTTGATGGTGGTGTAGCAGTGGTCGAGGGTGTTATGTCCTCTGGTGCAGCAGGAGACATGTTGGTGGAAGTTAGGGAGTGATTTCTTTAGGTTTGCCTTATTGAAGTCTCCAGCAATGGTGGTGAATGCCTCGAGGTAAGACGTCTGGTGTTTGTTGAACACGGGGTGCAGCTCCTCCAGTGCCAGATGGACGTCTGCCTGGGGTGGGATGTAGACCGTGGTCAGGATAATGGAGGTGAACTCCCTTGGGAGGTAGAAGGGACGGCACTTCACTGCCAGATGTTCCAGGTGCGGAGAGCAGGAGTTGGACAGGACTGCCACGTCTAGGCACCACGCAGAGTTGACCATGAGCCAATGGGCCGATAAAACCTGTCTCACGTGTACAGCAGTGCAGCGACCAGCCTGACTGACAGAGGGAGGGGCGGAAATCCTGGGGGGTACAGGGGGGACACTCCCCCCCCCCCCAGCTTTGAGAGGTGGGGGACGATCCCACCCCCCATGTTTTGACATCCGGATTTTATCAGCCGCTTTCTAAGGGCTGAATCGGCCCATTCGCGGGGCCTTTCAACGCCCGTCGCGGCTTAAAATCAAACTGCTGCATTGAGGCGATCAAGGCTCCCAATGTTGAAGCCTCCGCAGGCCGATGAAAGACCACGGGCGAAGCCTCGCACTAATGCATCTCGCTCTCTCCTCCATCCTCCAGCCTCAGGGTGATTCGGTACAGCGTAGAGTCGGCGCCCGATGAGCAGAGGGAACTGGGACCGGGTCACCGCCAGGGATGCGCTTCTCTATCTGGAAGGCGGAGGGTCTGCTGCGGCTGCTGGCAGGCACAGAGAGAGAGAGAGAGGCCACTCGGCCCGCACGTTGCTGCTGCCTCACAGGGACATGGGTTTAGATCCTGACTCCGGGCGCTGTCTGTATGGAGTCTCCCCACTAGCACCTTGTTTGATGTTGATCTCACCCGAGCACCAGCACCGAATACTCGCTCCGCCACCTCCCTCACTTAAGTTTATTTTGGCAGTGGGTCTCCACAGGGCCCGCGGCTGAAGCCTCGCATGTGTGTGTGAATGCACGCACGGCCGCAGAGAAATTGTGCCTCCCCCAGTCTCCCCCATGTTTTGATAGCGATTTCCATGCCTGGACAGAGGAAGTCTCCAATCACCCCTACTCTGCCAGGGAATAACAAGTCAGCCCATGTTAGCTGGTAAGATATCACAATGGCTACGTTACTGGGAAACCTCGTCCATTGATGCTGCATCAACTCTCTGTGTCCCACTTCCTACAAATACAATACAAATACAAATTGGCTTTATTGTCATTCAAACAAACAGGTTGTTGTGTCTTGACAGCGTCTTGACAGCGTACGCCTAGCGAGTGGCGTTGTGCGATGACGTCACCGCCTGGCGTGCCGTTGCGTGATGACGTCACCGCCCGATGCCGTGCGACATCCAAATTCAGTCGGCCCGCCTCCTGCCCAGCTGATTGGTGAGTATGACGTAAATTACGTCACGCGCGAACTTTGCGCGTACCGTGAACTCCGCTTCCGTTTGGTTGTGCTAGACGAATGCAATCGCATGCTGGTGGGACAGGCCCTTTATACTCAATCACAGCTGCCTCCACTGAGGTAGTCCTGGGACTGAACAATCTGCTCACATTACAATGCTCATTTACATTTTTTTTTACTACATATCAATAAAGTTCATCAGCAAAAGTTAACAATCTGAAAAAAGTAAAATAATTTAAGATCAATGATGAAATGATCTTGGATCAAAAAACCAGGCTGTTATTGAGTCTGCAGAACTGACAGGAGTTTTAATAAAGGTTTCAAACCAACGATGCTGTCTGACATATGCAAACATGATTGATAATCACCATTTAAAATAGTAAGATTAAACAAGAACTTACCAGTTCGAAGTTTGATCTGTATTTTATGAGGAGTTACGATGAGGGATTACGTGAAGAACCCGTCCAGCACGCATGCGCAACATACTTCAAAGCAGCGGTGTGGAATCACAGAAAGACACAATAATTGAAATAAACATAGTAAAGAAAAGGAGAACTTAAATACCAGATGATCTCTATAATTGAGGGTGGGAGCGGAGGGCACGTAATCCCTCATCGTAACTCCTCATAAAATACAGATCAAACTTCGAACTGGTAAGTTCTCGTTTAATCTTACTATTTTACTTCGGAGTCACGTGAGTGACTACGTGAATATTTTAAAGCTCTGTGATTTCAAACCGTGTAATATCTAATATTTTTTCTGCAAATGATGCAGGTTCTGCCAACGGCTTATTATAAAAAGTTTGAAACATTTTTTCCCCAGACCACCCCGCTGTAGCCAGGATGTGGTCCATAGGTACGTCCATCCTCTTAGCTGCCGACGTGGATGCTGCCCTGGTGGAGTGAGATTTATCACGTTAGTATTTACACCAGCGGCTTTTAGCACCCGCTTGAGCCATCTTGAAATAGTTTGGCTCGTCACCCGACCATGAGGTTTCTTGTGGCTGACCCATAAGGCTTTTTCTCTCCCTCGGTGAATTCTTGTTGTGTCAATATAGTTCAATAAGTGGGTCATGACACATAACCGTGGTTCAGGTGGGTAAGCCCGGAATTCCATGACTGGGCTTGATGTTGGCTTGGAAGCCGCGGTCTCCGGTGGGAAGGCGGCCGTTCCTGGCACCCCAAGCCGCTGGGGGTTCTCCCGACGCCGAAGCACCATCACCCGGCGAGAACATCGGGCGCCGTGGCGGCGACTGTGGAGGCCTCAATAGGCCCGACTTTGGGTGGACAAGAGGATGGGGACTGGACTTTGTGCCTTCCCCCACAGTGGGAATCACTGTGGGGGGATGTTTTTGTGTTGAACTTCTTTTTGAATCTATGTTGTATTTTTATTAGTGTGCTGCAAGGACATCAGAATTTCCCCTGAATAAGGAGATTAATAAAGTATAATCTAATCTAATCTAATCTAATGTTCCTGGCCTGCTCTGTTTGACCAGCCCCTGGATGGTAAATGAGACACGGTCTGGTGTTACAACCATGTTGTCCAATCATAATAGATGAAGTGACTGGACTCTTTGTGCTGAGACAAGTGCCATCAGCATGACCGTCTTCAGAGTTAATTGTTCCAGGGTGAGGGACCTGGCTGGTGACCATCCCGTAAGGTATGTCAGGACCACACTGACATCCCAGATTTGGGTGTACCTAGGTCTGGGGGGATTAGAGTTAAAAATGCCTCTCATGAGCTTGATCACCAGCGGGTGGGATCCCATGGCCTGTTGTCCTGGTGCCTGAATAGGCTGACAGAGCACTTCTGGCTGTATTAATGGTGCTGTAGCTGAGTCCTTCATTGTGGTGAAGGCCTGCCAGGAACTCCAGTACATTGGTTACAGTTGTAGTTGAGTATGTGGTTCCTGTGTCCGAACAGTATCTTTCCCACTTCTTGATGTTTGATAAGTATTGTTTCCTTGTGGATACGCGGTGGGATGCTGTCATTGTGTTGATGGTGTTTTCTGACAATCCCAGGCCCAGCAGAGGCCTTTTCAAAATCTGCAACCCAGGAGTGTAATTTTATCGTGGCATGGGTGGCTTATGCCTGATACTGGGTGCGTTAACAAGTCTGGGCTACTGGGAAAAGTCATTGGGGTCTCGACGACCATGTCGAGGACCACTGGGAACCATGGCTGTGTAGGCCAGTTGGGTACTATCAAAATACCTGAAGCAGAGTCCATCTGTATTTTGCGTAGTGCCCGACTGATGAGGCAGAAGGGAGGAAAAGCATAAAAGAAGAATTTTCCCCAGTCCAGAGTGAACGCATCTATCGCTGCTGCCTCAGGGTCTGGTTCCCAAGCGACATACATTGGAACCTGGTGATTTGGTCTGGATGCAAATAGATCGATATCTGGCGTGCCATATTGCTTTGTAATTTTAGCAAATGCTTTGGGATTTAACATCCATTCGGTGTTACCATTGAATTTGCGTGATGTGATGTGCTGCTGGTTGGGGGTGGCGCATTTTCCATGGGGACCGCTCTGGGCCCTGGCCTAAAAAAGGCTTTTGGGGGTAATGTGCGGACCCCGAGCTTTCACCAGTCCCATGAGGCTGACGTCGACTGGTGGACGCGGTGGGGTACTGCCGCTTGGGTTTTGTGGCTTTGCTCGTCCCGGGGCCTGCCCTCATGAGGCCAAATGTTTTGGACTCCTCTTCCAGGTCCTTCACTTTTTTAGAGAGGTCCTTGCCGAAGAGCAGGATTTGTGGCTCTGAGGCCTGTGTTTTGCACAACCCTGCAAATTTTGGGTTGAGGGCAGGTCTTATTATCTCCTTACGGAGGTTGTTGATCTCGAATTGGGTGTTACACAGCAGTGCTAATGTATCCTGCTGGTTCGTGGTCATTTCCACCCCATCCACGGAACGAGCATAGGAAGTGATGGCTGATGTCAGGAGCCTGAGAATCCGCTGTAATTTTAGTTTTTGGTTGCGGATGTTCTGCCCAACGTGCCCCCAAATTTGGCTGTTGACGGCCGGCACGTTGAGCGAGGCGCAATTTTCTGGGGCCGAATACAGCTCTAGTGCCTCATTGACTACCTGCTCTTGTAGGGGTTTGAAGGACAGGTAGTCTATGCTGGCCGCCAGTTTTGGCTCTAATGGCCGTCCTGCTCGTGGAGCTGCCACGTAGCTGTTGACCACACCCAGCTCTACCTGCTCCTGTACCCCAAGTGTACTCCCGACATCTTCGGCCAGTGACCCCTCTTCTTGACCAGCCCAGCCCTGGTCGCCAACGCTGCCTTCGGCTGAGGGGGAAGCGATGGCCAGTGACTTGTGAGGCACTGTGGCGGGAGTGCCTGAACTCCCTTGGCAAGACTGCTCCAGCTCTCGAAGCAAGTCTCGCTGGAGCATTTGCTCCATGAGCCGCTCCAAGCGGCTCAAGCGGCTGTCTCTGCCGCGTTCGGGCGGTGAGACGTCCTCGTCCGAAGAGTCGGATACCACCGGCCGCGTGGTTTGTCTTCCGTGTTGATTTACTTCCAGCCCGCTGCTCAGGCTGCGCTAGTGGGACTGGGCTCGGCTCGGTGTCGGGAATAGCGGACCGCAGGGTGTGCGGTCCTACCGCCTCTTGCCTCCCACTGAGTCGAACGGGGGGCGGTCTTCTTTGCTTGCCTTGTTTTGCTCATGTTTCCAGTTGTCTCGACCTGGTGAGACAAAACAAAGCAACTCTTTTCGAAAAAACGACCTCAGAATAAACTTACCTGACGGTCCGTCTTTTTTAAGCTGTAGCGGGAGCGCCCTGTACTCCCGTTCGTCGCTGTTGCACTGCGTGAACACTCATGGCGCGCATGCATGCTGGACGGGTTCTTCACGTAGTCACTCACATGACTCCGAAGTAAAATGAAGAATCTGCTCTTCGATTCCATTATCTGAAGCAGGGATGTACTGTAGTTGCCTTGGAATCTGTGCAGAGAGGGTTTACTGGGCTGGTTGCAGAGATGAATAGAGTTGTACAACAAAAAGACTGAGTGAAATAGGTGGAGCTGACTGGGGTGAGAAGGCTGGAGACTGGAATTAGTAGGCTGGACACTGAGTGGAGTTAGTAGACTGGGCACTGAGTGGAGTGAGAGGGCTGGAGACTGACCGGAAGGCTGGGAGCTGGAATCCCCTGAGATACGCATGTGCTCAGAGAGAGTGCCATCAGGGATGCTGAGAGTCCACACTGGCCATCGATCACCCATTCACACTAGTTCTCTGTTTCCTACCTACTCCCAAGCCATCCCTCTCCCTCAGCCTTTCCCTCAGCCCCAACCTTCTATTAACTTTTCACCCACCTTGTCCTTCCTGACTCCCGACCTTTTCCTCGCCCTGACTCTTCTATCCCTCACCTCACACTCACCTTTCAAACTTTTCCTCGCTTCTGCCTCTTGCATCAATCAACAAACTATCAGCCCCTAACCCATTACTGTTGGAGACAGGGAGTAGCTCACATCTGTTCTACGTTATCCCACTTTCTCAACCACTCCCTGCGTACCAGGGCCAATTAGCCTACAAACCTGCACGTCTTTGAGATATTGGAGGTAACTCGAGCACCCGGAGGAAACCCACGCGGTCACAGGGAGAACGTGCAAACTCCACACAGACAGTCCCCAAGGTCAGGATCAAAGCCGGGTCTCTGGCGCTGTGAGTCAACAGTCCGACCACCTGCGCTACTGTGTCATCATAATACATTCACATTACAACTCACTGCACTATCATCTTCCTTTTTCCTGTTGAATGGTGGAGTGGGACTGGCGTGGTCTACTTCTCCAATTTCTCACGCTCAAATTACAAGAAAGACACAAAGTGCTGGAGTAATTCAGCGGGCAGGCAGCATCCCCAGATAACATGGACAGGTGACGTTTCGGGTTGAGACCCTTTTCAGACTACAGAGCATTTTGAAGAAGTTTATTCGAGATGTTTCCTACACATGGATACATAGATACATAGACAATAGGTGCAGGAGTAGGCCATTCGGCCCTTCGAGCCAGCACCGCCATTCAATGTGATCATGGCTGATCATCCACAGATCCCTGCTGATTTCTTCCAGCAATTTGTATTGTATTGTATTGTACTTTGTATTGTACTTTGTATTGTATCCTAGGTAAGGGGGAGAATGAGGGCCAGGGAAGTTTACTGTTCTGGATGTCAGATGTGGGAGATCAAGGAATCTGATAGCCTTCCAGACGTCCACATCTGCGCCAGGTGCGTCGAGATGGGGCTCCTATTGAATGGATTAAAGGCCGATAAATCCCCAGGGCCAGATAGGCTGCATCCCAGAGTACTTAAAGAAGTAGCCCCAGAAATAGTGGATGCATTAGTGATAATTTTTCAAAACTCTTTAGATTCTGGAGTAGTTCCTGAGGATTGGAGGGTAGCTAATGTAACCCCACTTTTTAAAAAGGGAGGGGGAGAGAAAACGGGGAATTACAGACCAGTTAGTCTAACATCGGTAGTGGGGAAACTGCTAAAGTCAGTTATTAAAGATGGGTTAGCAGCACATTTGGAAAGTGGTGAAATCATTGGACAAAGTCAGCATGGATTTACGAAAGGTAAATCATGTCTGACGAATCTTATAGAATTTTTCGAGGATGTAACTAGTAGAGTGGATAAGGGAGAACCAGTGGATGTGTTATATCTGGACTTTTAGAAGGCTTTCGACAAGGTCCCACATAAGAGATTAGTATACAAACTTAAAGCACACGGTAATGGAGGTTCAGTATTGATGTGGATAGAGAACTGGCTGGCAGACAGGAAGCTAGGAGTAGGAGTAAACGGGTCCTTTTCAGAATGGCAGGCAGTGACTAGTGGGGTACCGCAAGGCTCAGTGCTGGGACCCCAGCTATTTACAATATATATTAATGATTTGGACGAGGGAATTGAATGCAACATCTCCAAGTTTGCGGATGACACGAAGTTGGGGGGCAGTGTTAGCTGTGAGGAGGATGCTAGGAGGCTGCAAGGTGACTTGGATTGGCTGGGTGAGTGGGCAAATGCATGGCAGATGCAGTATAATGTGGATACATGTGAGATTATCCACTTTGGTGGCAAAAACAGGAAAGTAGACTATTATCTAAATGGTGGCCGATTAGGAAAAGGGGAGATGCAACGAGACCTGGGTGTCATGCTACACCAGTCATTGAAAGTAGGCATGCAGGTGCAGCAGGCAGTGAAGAAAGCGAATGGTATGTTGGCATTCATAGCAAGATGATTTGAGTATAGGAGCAGGGAGGTTCTAATGTAGTTGTACAGGATCTTGGTGAGACCACACCTGGAGTATTGCGTGCAGATTTGGTCTCCAAATCTGTGGAAAGACATTCTTGCCATAGAGGTAGTACAAAGAAGGTTCACCAGACTGATTCCTGGGATGTCAGGACTTTCATATGAAGAAAGACTGGATAGACTCGGCTTGTACTCGCTAGAATTTAGAAGATTGAGGGGGGATCTTATAGAAACTTACAAAATTCTTAAGGGGTTGGACAGGCTAGATGCAGGAAGATTGTTCCCGATGTTGGGGAAGTCCAGGACAAGGGGTCACAGTTTAAGTATAAAGGGGAAATCCTTTAGGACCGAGATGAGAACAACATTTTTCACACAGAGAGTGGTGAATCTCTGGAACTCTCTGCCACAGAAGGTAGTTGAGGCCAGTTCATTGGCCATATTTAAGAGGGAGTTAGATGTGGCCCTTGTGGCTAAAGGGATCAGGGGGTATGGAGAGAAGGCAGGTACAGGATACTGAGTTGGATGATCAGCCATGATCATATTGAATGGCGGTGCAGGCTCGATGGGCGGAATGGCCTACTCCTGCACCTATTTTCTATGTTTCTATGTTTCTAATCAGTACCCCGTTCCTGCCTTCTCCCCATACCCCTTGATTCCACTAGTCCGAAGAGCTCTATAGCCTTTATCCCCAAGGCAACAGCAATGCCCAATTCCCCGAAACATTGAACATTGAACAACCATCCCCATTGCCTCCCAGTGACAGTGAAGGGGATGTTGTTGGCTTGGCACCATGTTTTCAGGTTCTCGATTTCCTTCCTGTACGCCGTCTCGTCATTATTTGATATCCGGCCCACTACGGTGGTGTCATCTGCAAATTTGTAAATTCATTGGATTGGTATTTGGCTGCGCGGTCATGAATGTGTAAGGATTATAATAGGAGTAAAGTAGACTATATTTATCTTAGAAGCAGCATTCATCCAGTTACTGCTACTGTGCAATGTTATGTGTGGGATGGCCATTGCATTAAATCAATGACACAGATCAATGAGGGCACAAGGAGACCCTTCAGCCCAAGGTAGGAACAAGCCAACCAGTCCCACACTACCGCCCTTCCCCAGAACCCTGCAAATTATTTCCTTTCAGTTACTTACTCACTTACATATAAAACTCTTAGAGGATTGGACAGGGTAGATGCAGGAAAATTGTTCCCGATGTTGGGGGAGTCCAGAACTAGGGGTTACAGTTTAAGAATAAGGGGCAGGCCATTTAGGACTGGGATGAGGAAAAAAACCTTTTCACCCAGAGAGTTGTGAATCTGTGGAATTTTCTGCCTCAGAAGGCAGTGGAGTCCAATTTACTGGATGTTTTCAAGAGAGAGTTAGATTTACTTCTTAGGACTAAGGGAATCAAGGGATATGGGGAAAAAGCTGGAACAGGGTACTGACTTTGGATGATCAGCCATGATCATATTGAATGGCATGAAGGGCCGAATGGCCGAATCCTGCACCTAATTTCTATGTTTCCTTTTGAACACTGCAGTCAAATCTTCCCATGCTGCACCCACTAACTGAACACTCCATGCCCCAAACACACTTCATTAAATACATTCATATTTATTCATACTAGAGACAATCACTTTCATTCTCACTCCTCTGGTTCTTGACTCGAGGGGGTTTGCCAATAGGAAAAGCTTCTCTCTATCTACACTGCCTATGCTCTTGATAATTTTAGCATTTCTATCCGATTTTCTTACGTCCATATTTAGGATCAAGAATCAATCCAAATGTCTCTAGTATATACATGTACGTAAAGTCCCTCATGCCTGGAATCAATGGCATACACCACTTCTGCCCATTGTCACAGAAACATTGAAAATAGGTGCAGGAGTAGGCCATCGGCCCTTCGAGTCATGGCTGATCATCCAAAATCAGTACCCCATTCCTGCTTTCTCCCCATATCCATTGATTTCATTAGCCCTAAGAGCTATATCTAACTCTCTCTTGAAAACATCCAGTTAATTGGCATCCACTGCCTTTTGTGGCAGAGAATTCTACAGATTCACAACTCTCTGGGTGAAAAAGTTTTTCCTCATCTCGGTCCTAAATGGCCTACCCTTTATTCTTAAGCTGTGACTGCTGTTTCTGGTCATATCCTTCACATCTTTCCCAAAGCCCCAAGTAGGGGCTCTACACCTCGTTCTGTAGCCTGTTGGCTTCACTCTGTTGACTTCACACTCGGAACTTGTGCAGGAGGACCTGACCTGGTTTGGGAATATGTTTGAGAGCAAGTAAGCCTTTGGAGCAGTGTTCGTCACGGAGGAACTGTCACCTAAGGTTAGGGCAGGCAGGGATGGAATTTCCAAACTGGCAGACTTCTTCCAAAGAATAAATCAAATTTGGTACACATGATTTGTTTTTAACTTCTAGAGTTATAGTAATACAGCATAGAAACAGGCCCTTCAGCCCAACTTGTCCACGCTGATCAAGATGCCCCATCTACGCTAGTCCCACCTGCCAGTGTTTTGCCCATATCCCTCTCAACCATTATCTTGCATGATCTGTTTATTTACTACCAACACATCATTCAACAATGTAATTGACAGTAAATCTTTTTCAACGTAGCTTTAATCAGAAATCTTAAAGAAAGATATGACCATTCTTCATCAATCGTACCTCAGAGCAGTCTGATTTGAAGCACTGCCCCAGATTTAACCATTCACTAAAGAATCAAGCAATTCCTTCTGTGACGGGTGTCAGAGGTTATGAGAGAAGGCAGGAGAACGGGGGTTGGAGGGAGAAATAGATCAGCCATGATTGAATGGCAGAGTAGGCGTGATGGGCCGAATGACCTAATTCTACGCCTATCACTTATGATCTTATGACTACAGCTTAATCCAATTGAAGACACAAAGTGCTGGAGTAACTCTGTGTGCCAGGATTATATCATATCCATGCTAACTTTCTCTAATTGCCCCGTGTTCGTCCAAGCGACTGCTAATTCTGTTCTGATTATTTCTTTCTCCACTTTAGTGATAATCTGACCAGGTTGATTGTTACATCCTTTGTTGAATAAGGGTGTAACAGTAAAAATTTCCAGACCTGGGCTATCACCCCCTGAATTTATGGGTGTTCAGGATAATATGGTCAGAACTGCTGCCATTTCTTCCCTTGCTCCTCTCAGCAGTGCAGGACACATCCAATCCAGACTGGACACGTCCATTCTAAGTGCTCCTAGACTAGCCTTTATAATGGACCTATTGGTTTTTATTGATGCGGAATCTCAGCTGCCTCTTCTTTTGCTTTGACCCCAGCAACATCTGTGGTGCACACAAAGTTGAAATCTCTAATGAAGGACACTGTGAAAAGAATAATGGAACTGAGCAGAGATAGACACAAAATGCTGGAGCAACTCAGCGGGCCAGGCAGCATCTCTGGAGACCATGGATATGTGCTGTTTTGGGTCAGGACCCAACTTCAGAGTGGTTGTAGCAAGAAGCGTGGGGTATACCCGTGCCTGGAGTATCCCGGTGAGTGGGCCCAAGCCCTCCAGCAGGCCTGGTGCAGACTGAGGACTCGCTCACCGAGGATGAAGGACCTGCCCGGTAGTCCCGGCTCGCCGACCGCAGACTCCGACTCAGCCCTGAGTCACCGGTGTCGACATAACCCGTGCCGCGGAGAGCGAGGAAGGACCTTTGAGCAACCAGTGAGAGCGAGGAAGGCCATCGGTGAATGAAGGGGGACCTGGTGGCAGGGGGAGCTGCTGAGAACAAAGTGGGACTGGCGAGGGAGGGGGGAGGCTTGCAGTCATATGCAGCGGCAAGCAGTAGAGAGGACTGTTCCGTGAACTTTTGTACCTTTGTTGGTGCCAAAACGTGCCGACTCTTGTGTACTGCCTCAGTGAGGTCTGCTGTTTTATTTTACTGGGTTGTATGCAAAATAAAGCAGTTCACCGAACCAAGACACATGTGACAATAAAGTATCATTGAATCGAATCATTGAATCATTGAAAAATACTGGAAGCGAAAAACCAGCATCTGCAGTTTTTTCTCAGAATTGGATTGAGCCATTGAGAACAGTGTGAAACATGTTTGACTAACATACTGATGTTCTTTGAGGATGTGACTGACAGAATAGATAGGGAGGAGCCAGTGAATCTGCTGTAGATAGTTATATAGCATGGAAACTGGCCTTTAAGCCCAATTCATCCATGTTGACCAAAGGTTGTTATTGGACCTGACACAACCACTTCTTTTGGCGGCTCTTTAGTCTTTAGATTTTAGAGATACAGTGCGGAAACAGAATTCATGCTGACCAGTAATCGTTCCATACACTGGGATCAAGGAAGAAGTGTTCACGTCATGGCCCTGTTTCCACCAATCTTTCCACCACCACACACAAGAAGCACAAGAAGCGCAAGACAGACACCATTGTATGCAGATGCCGAGAAGTGTGTTCAGCTCTGGTTCAAAGGTTCAAAGGTTTCTTTATTAGTCACATACACCTAGGCGTAGTGAAATGCTTGTTGCCAATGCAGCACATAAAAAAAGATTACAAACATGACAATAATAAAGAAATTTAACATAAAAATGTCCCCCCACAATGGTTTCCATTATGAGGGAAGGCACTAAGTCCAATCCCATCCCCATGTTCACCCATAGTCGGGCCTATTGAGGCCTCCGCCTTCACCGCTACGGAGGCCCGATGTTCCAGGCCGTTCTCGCCGGGTGATGGTGCTCCGGCGTCAGGAGAATCCTCTCAGCGGCATGGGACACCTGGAACGGCCACCTCCTTACTCGAGACCGCGGCTTCCGAAGCCAACAAGGCCGGATGGACCTCCACCACTGGCGATCTCAGCGAGAGATCCCAGGCTCACGATGTTAAGTTCAGCGTCGCCGCCCACAGCTGGCCGCCCACAGACCCGCAGCTCCACGATGTTTTTCTCGGCGGTCTTCTGCTCACTGGAGCTCCAGCGCGGCGACCCGGGCAAGGCATCGCCCGCTCCACTCCGCGATAGCGCTCCAGCGCTGTGCCGGTGCCGAAGCCGAGGTTCTGGGCGGTCCCCTCAGGAAACGCCGCTCCAGACCCGCTGGTAGGCCGCAAGGACGGGTCGACAGTGCAGCCCGGAATAAGCTGCCTCTCCGACCAGGTAGGGACCCCCCACATAAAAAAGACTAGAACTCCAGAACAAAAACACTTTAACTAACTAAAAATAAAAAAAAGAGATGAAAAAACGGACAGCTGCAGGCTGGGCAGCCATACCATACAGGACGGTTGAACAACTTCTAATGTGTGTGGACTCGATAAGAAGAAGATCCCATACACTAGTGCTATCATACACACTAGGCACAATTTACAGATTACAGAAGCCAATTAATCTACAAACCTGTACATCTTTGGAGTGCGGGGGGAAACTGGAGCACCCGGGGAAAACCCACGCGGTCACAGGGACAACATACAAACTCCGTACAGACATCACCCGTAGTCAGGATCAAACCCGGTTCTCTGGTGCTGTAAGGCAGCAACTCTAGCGCTGCACCACTAAGTCTGTTCTATATACCCACTACCACTTTTATCCCCTCTCACCTTAAACCTATGCTAGTTCTTGATTCCCCTACCCAGGATAAAATATTATATGCATTCACAGTGCATATTCACAGCGCTGGTAGGACTGCTGCCTCACAGCACCAGAGAGGCTGATTCAATCCTGACATCAGATGTTGTCTGTGTGGAGTTTGCACGTTCTCCCTGTGTGGATGTCCTCCCGGTGCTCTGGTTGCCCCCACATCACAAAGATGTGCAGGTTTGTAGGTTCATCTGCATCGGCAAAATGCCAATAGTACGTTGTAAATTCTTGCTTGTACATTGAAGGCCATGTACTTACATGGTCCAGTTCATGCCTGTGACAGTGGAAGTGGCACATTGACAGTAGCCGCTCCTGTGTCAATAGACCCAGAAGTGTCTGGTGTGGTTTCAAGTTGGCTTCTGTTCCACACGGGAACGAGAGCTGACACCATCTGCTTTACAATGGCAGTTATGCAAAAATAAAACTGACATTAAAAATATCCAGTTTCTGGGGACTCTTGACTTTTAATGACTATAAATCTCTTGAGCTGAAGCCATCTGGTCTTGTCTCGTTTGCTCCTGTATGAACAATATATCCAAATAATATCCAAGAGGTAATAATCCAGATTGAAATTGCCAGAATGTTTCAAAACTGAAATGGAAAGATTGAAGTGTTGCCTTTCCAGTGTCTGTGCTTTAATTTAAGGACTTTAAAATCATCTCTTTCATCCTGCAAACCAATATTCCTTCCTAGATAGTACCAGAGACTGGATGTAATTAAGCTGTCAGCTGCAAACGCTTCAGAAATATCTGCTATCTGCCATCGCAGAATGATAGAAATGTACAGCACAGACACTGGCCCTTCGGCCCACTTCCTCCATGATGACCGCAATTTACATCTACGCTAATAAAGAGCGAGGGGGGGGGAAGAACAATGGACAATGGGGACCCGGCGTGGGTGGACCGCTGTGGGGGAGGGCAACTTAGATGGCCGCTATTTGTATACATTGGGAATGCAAGCAAAGAATTTCACTGTGCCTAGTCACAAGTGACAATAAAGTAATGTATTCCATCCCATTCCATCCTATTTACCTGCATCTGGTCCATATTCCTCAATGCCCCTCAGTTTTAAAAATGACTTGGCATCATGTTTGGCACAGACTTTTTGGGCCGAGGGGCCACAATGTGAACTGTGCTGTACTGTTCTATGTTCTATGCTGCCTGTAAAATGATGAGATTGCAATGCAATCATTGGACAGTGAATGCAGTCCCTACACACTCCCACCTCCCCCCACACCACTAATTGTAACCATTAGTCAGTAGTGTTTCCTTTGTCACACATACAACTACTGCACAGTGAGATTATTTTTGCATATATTACACATGTGGGCTCCAACATTATTGGTGCCATCATTCAAAGTCCAAAGTCCAGTCGGCTTGTGTGCTCGATGCACTGGAGCAGTTCCCGTGTTCCGACGTCCCTCTCCTCTGCTTGTCCGGCCATCTTTGTGTGCTGGGGGTGCCTCCTGCAGCCAACCATGAAGGCGCTGGTTCACCCTCCTAAAAGCCAACCCTCCTGACGGTTGACGTCTCCAGCTCCCTCCCGGTTGCGCCATCTGCCAAGCCTTCAAGCGGGTTTCCGATCCTGCCGACCGCTGAGCCCTCGGGCGCGCTCCTGCTGACCACGAGCCTTTTAGCGAGTTCGGGTCCCACAGGAGACCACGGCAAGCGAGCCGGGCCTAATGACGTTGGTCCGCTGTGGGCGAGTCAGGCTGATTGCCAGTCGCTGCTGCAGTGGCAGCATGACTTCATGACTTTTGATTCCGTTTAGTTTTGTTTATTGTCATGTGTATCGAGGTACAGTGAAAAGCTTTTGTTGCATACTATCCAGTCAGCAGTCACTGGTCCTGAACCTGGAGGTGTGTTTTGTCACACTTCTGTACCTTTTGCCTGATGGGAGAGGGGAGAAGAGGGAGTGGCCAGGGTGCGACTTGTCCTTGATTATGCTGCTGGCCTTGCCGAGGCAGCGTGAGGTAACAGAAGGGAGGTTGGTTTGTGTGATGGTCTGGGCTGCATCCACAATTCGCTGCAATTTCTTGCGCTCTTGGATGGATATGTTCACCAACCAAACTGTGCTGCATCTTGATAAAATGCTTTCCATGGTGCAACTCCAGCAGTTGGTGGGAGTTGTAGGGGCCATGCCAAGCTTCGTTAAGTTAAGTCAAGCTAAGTAACAAGTTTACATGTCAGGCCGCGGGGAGTTCCCCCCGCCACTGGTACCATGTAATCCCGGGCTACCTGCTACATGGTCGGATAGTCGGCGACTAAACCGTCTCCCCCACCTGGTTTGCCAGGTGAGGAGGGGGCTGTGGATCCCCAGCAGGACCAAAAACATGACCAGTCAAAAGGACGGATGAGCTTCTAGCGAGCCAACGGCCATCTACACTTCAGTAGAAGTTGCGATTACTGTCGTGCATAGCATGGTAAGGAATAATGATAAAGCAAACACACACCAAAATCCTATACTTCCAGCGGCGGAAGTCTGCAGGAACTGGAGGACAGAGATGTGTGGTGCGTTCGTCACCGCTCCCGTCAGAAACCAGCACCACTGCGTCACCAATGTTTTCAACGATGATGAATTAAGTTAAGTAATGCCCCTGCCCCACTTAGGAAACCTGAACAGAAACCTCTGGAGACTTTGCGCCCAACTCAAGGTTTCCATGCGGTTCCCGGCGGTTCCCGGAGGTTTTGTCAGTCTCCCTACCAGCTTCCACTACCTGCAACCTCCGGCAACCACCTACAACCTCCGGGAACCGCATGGAAACCTTGGGTGGGGCGCAAAGTCTCCAGAGGTTTCTGTTCAGGTTTCCTAAGTGGGACAGGGGCATAAAGCTAATGAGTTGGGACGATGTTACAGCTGTACAACACATGGGTGAAACTGAAGGATATGATTAAGCTCATGACGATGCAGAAAGGTTGCACAGATTTAACCAGGACTGAAGGGCGTGAGTTATAATGAGAGACTGGATAGGCTGGGACACGTTTCCCTGGAATGTAGAGGCTGAGATGTAGTGTGGGTGAATTTTTAGACGTTTTTAGACGTTTATAAAGTTAGATGGTCACAGTCTTTTATCAAGGGTTTGGAGTCTGAAACAATAGGGCATAGGTTTAAGGCAAGGCAAGGCAACTTTATTTATATAGCACATTTCATACAAGAGGCAGACTCAAAGTGCTTCACATAAAAACATGTCATACAATAAAATGAAATAATAAAATGAAATAAAATAGAAGAATTAAAAGAAAAGAAAAGCAAAATTAAAAATGCATTATAAAAAGTGCAAAAGTTAAAAGTGCAATGTAGTTAAGATTTAGCTGAAAGCTAAAGTAAACATAAAAGTTTTCAGTCTTGTTTTAAAAGTGGTCAAAGTTGAGGCAAGTCTTAAATCTTCAGGAAGTTTATTCCAGCTATTTGTTGCAAAGTAACTAAATCCTGCTTTCCCATGTTTTGTATTTACTCTGGGAATCACTAACAGATTGGTTTCAGAAGATCTTAGCGGTCTAGAAGGCTTATATAGTGGAAGCATGTCAGTGATATACTTTGGTCCTAAACCATGTAGTGATTTATAGGTGAGCAGCAGGATTTTGAAATCAATTCTCTGACATACAGGGAGCCAATGTAAGGATTTAAGAATTGGTGTAATGTGTTCAAATTTTTTGGTCTTTGTTAGAACTCTAGCAACAGCGTTCTGAACAAGCTGTGGCTGCCTGACAGTTTTTTTCGGAAGACCTGCAAGGAGACCGTTACAATAATCTAGCCTACTAGTAATAAAGGCATGTACAAGTTTTTCTAAGTCTTGAGCTGACATGAGTCCTCTTAATCTTGCTACGTTTTTGAGGCCGATTTTGTTACTGATTTGATGTGACTGTCGAAATGTAAATCTGAATCCATAATAACCCCAAGATTTCTGGCTTTGTTTGAAGTTTTCAGGGACAGAGTGAAGGTGTTG
Source organism: Amblyraja radiata (assembly GCF_010909765.2). Taxonomy (NCBI): domain Eukaryota; kingdom Metazoa; phylum Chordata; class Chondrichthyes; order Rajiformes; family Rajidae; genus Amblyraja; species Amblyraja radiata. The sequence goes on from NC_045988.1 coordinate 29,563,166, forward strand.
GGTTACTTTAAGCCTTTCTTTTTTAGCACCAAAAACAATTATCTCCGTTTTGTCCTTATTTAGTTGGAGGAAATTTTGGCACATCCAGTCTTTGACTTGCTCAATGCACTGGCACAGCAGATCTATGGGGCGATAGTCATTTGGTGATAGCGCTACATAGATTTGAGTGTCATCGGCATAGCAGTGGTGGTCAATATTATTATTTCGCATGATTAAGGTGACAGAAGAAAGATTTAAAGGGGACCCTAGGGGTAGGGCTTTTATGCATTGGTTGGTGTGTATGCGGGGCGAGGTACCAGAGGAAGTGGGTAGGGGAAAGGTGCAAATGCAACGTTTGAAAGACATTTGGACAGGATCATCGATGGGAAAGGTTGAGTGGAATATGGGCAAATGTAGGTGGTAAGGAAGACAGGGTCAGCAGGGACGTGTTGGACCGAGGGGCTTCTTTCTGTACTCTATAACTACATTCTATTGACAACACTGATGTAGAGACCATCCTTACCAATTCTGGAGATGTTTGTGCAGATTACAGAGAAAATAATTGAAGTTTGTCCAACCTCTCCTGGTAGCTAATACCCACTATTCCAGCCAGCATTCTCGTAAACTGTAGACAAAAGGAACCACAGATGCCGGCTTTCTGGACCCTTTTTCAACTTTCTGATAAACCTCTTTTGCCCCAAAGCCTCTATATCCTTCCTGCAATGAGGTGACCAGAACTGCACACTTTACTCCAAATGTGGCCTAATGGCAAGACACTTAACACTGATGTACAGAGGGATCTTGGAGTCTAAGTCCACAGCTCACTAAAGGTGTTAACACAAGTAGATAGGGTGGCTAAGAAGGCATATGGTATGCTTACCTTCATTGCTAGGGGCATTGAGCACAAGGGTTAGAAAGTAATCATGCAGCTCTATAGGACCTTGGTTAGGCCGCAATGGGAATATAATATGCAGTTCTGGTTGCCCATTACATGAAAGATGTGGAAGCTTTGGAGAGGGTGCAGAGAAGGTTTCTACTGCAGGGATAGGTTGGACAGGCTTGGCTTGCTTTCTCTGGAATGTCAGAGTTTGAGGGGAGACTTGATAGAAGTATATAAAGTTATGAGAGGCATAGACAGTGTAGACAGCCAGAACCTTTTTCCCAGATTGGAAATGTCCAACACTAGAGGGCAGAGCTATAATGTGAGCGAGGGAAAGCTTCATGGAATTGTGCAGAGCAAGTGTTTTACAGAGTGGTGGGGGCCTGGACCGTGCGGTGGTGGTGGAGGCAGATATGATAGTGGCGTTTAGTAGGAGCAAGGAAATCCAGGGAATGGTGGGATATGGATCATTTGTAGGCAGGCAAAATCAGTTCAGCTTGGCATCATGTTCGGCATCAACATTGTGGGCTGAGGGGCCCGTTTCTGTGCTGTACTGTTATATGTTCTATGTATCCAATGTCCAATAAAACTGCAAAACACTTATATTCGAAGCCTCATTCCAATTTTGCCATACATTAGTACATTTTACTTCGGAGTCACGTGAGTGACTACGTGAAGAACCCCGCCAGGACGCATGCGTGTCATATCGCTACACGCATTGCAACGAGTCACAGCAAGGGGAACGACGTTCCCTTAGCGGCAAAATTTGAAAGCCGGGAACAGCAGGTAAGGCGACTCTGCGTTCCAGAATTTGGAAGTCGGGAACAGCAGGTAAGAAGACTCTGCGTTCCTTCCACTTACCTTTCAGGTGGAGACATGGACCAGATCCACGAAGGCTGCGGAAAAGCTGGCGGGGGAGAACCGTGGAGTTGCGGGCAGCCGGCAGCAGCAGCCAAAGGCATGTCAATCTCCCGTAATGGGAACAGCTGTGCCCGACTTCGCTCCCGCGCCGGCCAAGCCGGGCGGGAGAGCGAAGCAAAAACTAACAGGGTCGTTGACTCCGATGAGTCCGGCCAGTGCCCGTGCGCATTGGGGCCGGTTGGAGCAGCTTTAGGAGCAGCCGCGAGCGGCCAGTGCCCGTGCGCATTGGAGCCGGTTTGAGCGGCTGGGAGCGGGGAACAAAGCAGCCGCGACGGCCAGTGCCCGTGAGCATTGGAGCCGGTTGGAGCGGCTGCAGGAGGAACAGCTTCAAGCAGCCGCGACGGCCAGTGCCCGTGAGCATTGGAGCCGGTTGGAGCGGCTGCAGGAGGACCAGCTTCAAGCAGCCGCGACGGCCAGTGCCCGTGAGCATTGGAGCCGGTTGGAGCGGCTGCTGGAGGAAATACCCCAAAGTGGTAGGCTCCGGGAGATGGAGGCTAGCCACAGTGGGCAGTTAGTAAGCCCCACAGCAGTACCTCTTGTAGGGCTGCACAGTGTTTCTCCCTCATCAGAGGGGAACACCGAGGGTCAATGCTGGGCTGACTTTAGGAGCTGGAGCAGGAGCGGCTTCAGGAGCAGCCGCGACGGCCAGTGCCCGTGAGCATTGGAGCCGGGTGGAGTGGCTGCAGGAACTGGAGCAGGAGCGGCCTCAGGAGTAGCGGCTTCAGGAGCAGCCGCGACGGCCAGTGACCATGGGCATTGGAGCCGGTTGAATGCCCGAGAGTATCGGAGCCAGCTGGAGCGGCTGTTGGAGCAGGTAAGTGGCAGGCTCCGGGAGATGGAGACTAGTCACAGGGGGCAGCTACTAAGTCCTACAGCAGTACCTCTTGTAGGGCTGCACAGTGTTCTCCCTCATCAGAGGGGAGTATAGGGGGTCAATTATGGGCTGAACCTGAACAGGGGTGCAGAACATACCCCTAGTGCACATTACGGGTTTCGCCCGCACAATAAACAAAAAAGACATGACACTAGATCACCAGGATGCACTGGCCTTATTTTGCAAACTACCAATACGAGTAAACAGCATTAGGAAGAAGTACCATCCAACCGGCTTTAGACCCTAATTTGCAGGCCTATGCAAACCTGGAACCTCCATACCACCAATATTAAAATTTGGAGGCAACTTATCTAAACAGGTAAAGAACTTGACATAGAGGGAAACCCTGGGGCTCATTAAAGCAACGTCTAAAAACTACTTCCTGGGGAATGCGCTAACCCTCAACACAGACCCAACTACAGATCCAGACACCGGCACCTCAACGTCCACGGAGGATGCCGAAAAAGTAACAAACCTACTAATAGTAACCATGGAGGAAGAAGTATAGGGTTATACCATAGAATTATTCAAAACATAATCCTCCAGTTCAGCATGTACCGAACTGAATGTTCATGCTTACAGGCAAAGAAATAATCAAAAGCGCATACTGAACTACAGTGCCCAAATAAAAAAGGACTAATGGAGGACATCCAACACGAATCACAGGAATTCGTGTCCAAAAATCTTTATCATAAAATAGATGGTGGTTGCCACATCATCATAGATTTGACTAATTTGAATACTTTCGTACTTTATATTCATTACTAGATGGGAACCTTTGTTACTGCAAAGGTATTGATCCTAGGTCACTATTAAAAAATGCTTACTATACAGGACCCATTAGAGGTGACCACAGATGTATTTAACACAATGGATCATCTGCGGTTTCACTCTTAACTCAGCTCACATGTCAGTGACTTTGCCGTAAGAAAAGGTTACAGCCTTAATGGAGGCTTGCAGTAAACTAAACCATCCATCAAACTGGTAGTAGAATAATTGGCATTATAGTGGCTGTGTTCCAGCCACATAAATCGGACCTTTACATTATCAAATTACTGAGCGCAAACATGCGTGCACTCAAAAATTATGGGGGTCATTCTGACAGACCAAAGAAGCTACCAACAGAGGCCACCATGGTACTAAAATGGTGGAAACATAACATTAGGCATTGTTCCAATCCAAACATTAACAGCTACCCGTCTATGGAACTACATACTGATGGGCACTTGGATGGGATGCTACCAATTCCATCTCCAGCTGTGGGGGAGATGGAATGCACAGGAGGCATCATTACAAACGCTGGGCATAAATACCTGGGAAAGTTGAGTGCATTCCATGGCTTTAAGTCATATTGTTCTACGTTATATCACCAGTATGTTAGACTACTAATTGACTACACCACCGAGGTAGCATATGTCAACCATATGGGTGGAAACATATCGACATCATGTGACTATCTGGCCAACACAATTTGGCCACAGATGCATTTTCGCTGCATTGGGGGATTAATTATGCATTCCCTCCTTCTGCCTCATCAGTCGGGTATTTAGGAATAAACAGTAGACTCCGCGTCTGGTATTTTGATAGTACCCGATTGGCCTACTCAACCATGGGTCCCGGTGATATCGACATGGTTTTAGAACCATGCATCACCATCCATCATAGACCTAATTTACTGGTTCTTCCCGCAACAAAGGGAGTTACCCATGTCATAATTATATAAACCTATTAATTTATAGAGTTGAAAGCACCTCTACTACACCTGGGACTGACGGACCAAACAGTGGAATTATTTCAGCGGGCCACAGACAGTCCACCAAAAAATCAGTACTTGGTGTCATCAAGAAATGGGAAGTACTGTCACAACAATAAACATCACCCACAGATCTATGAACATCCCGTCTGTTCTGGAATTCCTGGCAAGCCTCCATTACGATGAGAGGCTCAGTCATAGTGCCATCATATTGTATTGTATTGTATTGTATTGTATCAACTGCGCCAGAAGTGCTCTGTCAACATACCTGTGGCAAGGAACAGAGCGGCATTCTGTTGGGACACACCCTGGTAACCAAACTCATTTTAATATTAATCCCCCTAGAACCAGGTACTCCCAAATATGGGATGTGAGCATTGTACTGACCATGTTAAGAAACTGGTCTCCAGCTACAGCTCTGTCCCTACAGAAACTGACTATGAAAACAGGCATGCTGATGGCCTTGGCCACGGCACAAAGGGCCCAGTTACTACAGAAACAAAGGTTGGACAACATGATTATTTCATCTGGAAATTTAACTTTTCACATCAATGAAATAGTCAAACAGAACAGACAGGGGTCAGCAGGCCTAAAAACAGATTTCAGGGCCTACCCGACAGATGGTCGTCTTTGTATTGTAACACACTTACTATTATATATAACCATATAACCATATAACAATTACAGCACGGAAACAGGCCATCTCGGCCCTACAAGTCCGTGCCGAACAACTTTTTTCCCTTAGTTCCACCTGCCTGCAATCATACCATAACCCTCCATTCCCTTCTCATCCATATGCCTATCCAATTTACTTTTAAATGATACCAACGAACCTGCCACCACCACTTCCACTGGAAGCTCATTCCACACCGCTACCACTCTCTGAGTAAAGAAGTTCCCCCTCATGTTACCCACAAACTTTTGTCCCTTAATTCCGAAGTCATGTCCTCTTGTTTGAATCTTCCCCATTCTCAAAGGGAAAAGCTTGATCACATCAACTCTGTCTATCCCTCTCATCATCCCAAAGACCTCTATCAAGTCCCCCCTCAACCTTCTGCGCTCCAGAGAATAAAGACCCAACTTATTCAACCTATCTCTGTAACTTTTTTATATATATATACGACCAAGTTGGACACATTGTGTCCCTTCCCTCAACACGCAGTTGTGGCGTCACACACACACACGGACAGGGGGTGAGAGACAAGGGGGGAGAGAGGGGGTGGGGTAGAGAGGGAGGAGAGAGGAGGGGGTAGAGAGGAGGGGGTAGAGAGGGGGAAGAGAGGAGGGGGTATATGGAGTATACTAAGATCATCAGAGGGAAGAAATGTCACTTTAATCAGCTACAAACAGCCACTCAAAACAGTGACAGTCCAGACCATCTCTAGATGGCTAAAACAGGTCCTAATAAAGGCTGGAGTAGACACTAGCATTTTTAAATCTCACTCCACCAGGGCTGCAGCTACATTGGCAGCTATGAAGTTGAACGTTCCTATGGACCAAATCCTCAAGACAGCAGGATGGTCAACGGAGGAAACTTTCCAACGACTTTATAACAATCCAGTCATTGAACCTGCAATATTTGCAGAAACAAATTTAAGTTCTGTAATATAATTTACCCCATAAATAGGGGCAATAATTGGTGTTAATATTTTTATCGTTGGGTTTCAATATCGTATTGATGTCTAATGATGTTACCTCTATTCTCCCCATAATCAAGGCAGATGTGATGCATGGACTCGTTTCCACGGCATGAAATCACAGAGCTTTAAAATCTTCATGTAGTCACTCACGTGACTCCGAAGTAAAATAGTAAGATTAAACGAGAACTTACCAGTTTGAAGTTTGATCGTTATTTTATGAGGAGTAACGTTGAGGGAATACGTGCCCTCCGCTCCCACCCTTGATCATATACTCAACTGGTATCTCTTCTCTAATCTTACTATGTTTAGTCATTACAGTTATCTGTGATTTCATACCGCTGCTTTGAAGAATGACACGCATGCGTCCTGGCGGGGTTCTTCACGTATTCCCTCAACGTTACTCCTCATAAAATAACGATCAAACTTCAAACTGGTAAGTTCTCGTTTAATCTTACTATTTTCAAATGCATGCAGATATTTAAAATCTTCATAAAATACTGCATGTAAAATAGGGCTGCACAGTGGTGCAGCGGTAGAGTTGCTGCCTCACAGCGCCAGAGACCCAGGTTCGATCCTGACTATGGGTGATGTCTGTATGGAGTTTGTATGTTCTTCTCGTCACCTGTGTGTGTTTTCTCCGGGTGCTATGGTTTCCTCCCACACTCCAAGAGATGTATAGGTTTGTAGGTTGATTGGCTTTGGTAAAATTGTAAATTGTCCCTAGTGTGTGTAGGATGGTGTTAGCATATGGAGATCGCTGGTTGGTGCAGACTCGGTGTGCCGAATGGTCTATTTCCATGTTTTATCTTTAAACTAAACAAAACTAAAGTTTAAACTAAACTCGGGCATAAGAGGCTAACTGATGAATTTGAGTTCAAACATGGTTCAGATTCAAATCCTCCTCACTCTGCTCGCTGTGTGCATCTGGCATGAAATTAGATTACGCCGTCACCATTTTTTATCCATCACAAAAAAAAGCAACTGCCCATATTTTGTTTCAGGTTAATTTGTGAGACTCTGTGAAGGCGGCAATAAGAGATGTCACATTGTTGGGGTCAATTGGTCTCATTATTCAACCGGGCTGCGGAGAATTTCCGCTCGGTGCAAACATGCTCGAACAGATGCTAGAAAGCAGTTTATTCTCCATGAAATGACCAACATTTTACATCCTCTGCCTGTTCCAAAAACCAGGCGGATGGATGATTTGATTTGGAACAATTATTGCCAATTTGTGTGCAGAAACAGCAGGCCGTGTGCAGGTACGTGACCACGGTAATACAGGAACTATAGACTGGGAATTAATATTGCCATGTTCCCCTGTGGTGATGCCAATTTTAATTCCTGGCCAATTATAGTAATTGCATCCTTGTTTAAGGCCTGCAGAGTACAAAGGAGAAATCAGTGATCGACCCAAAAAGCTGGAGTAATTCAGCAGGACACATGGCAGCATCTCCGGAGAAAAAGAATGGGCGATGTTTCGGGTCGAGGACCTTCTTCAGTGTTGGCAATGAAGAATAGAATGGATATTAAAAAGGGAGTGCAGTTGTTAAATCTGGGAAACAAGGCAGATACTGGAAACATGAGATACAATTACAGATAGTAAACCTGTAAATTAAAAAGGTGCCTTTTCTGAGGTTGAGATGCAAGGAACTTCAAATGATGATTTCCAAAAATAACACAGTGCTGGAGTAACTTAGCAGGTCAGGCAGCATCTCTGGAAGACATAGATAGGTGATATTTTAAGTCGGGACCTAAAAAGGGTTCTGACTGGAAATGGCATCTATCAACATCTTCAAGAGATGCTGCTTGATCTGCTGAGTTACTCCAGCACTCTTTATTTCCCAATTTAATCTGTTTCTGTTTCATTGGAAGAGTTTGTCTGCCAGAAGCCTGCAACTTCAAAGGAGACGGTGCATTTGGATTGCAATTTGCAAAGAGGCTGTGATATGCACTCCTCACACAACACAGCTCCCGTTCCTGCCTGCCTGCCTGCCACCACAACACAGGGACATAGATAAGGGGCTCATTTGCAGCAGAGCTGAGTGCAGTGGAAACTGACACAAGATTATTTAGTATTATCACAAAATGGAAATAGAATGAATGAAATTCCCCTCCACTTGTCAGATGACATTTCCAAGGTTGAAGCTGACAGTTAGAATATGAACATTGGTATCGAGGGCTCAATACAAAACCAGGTAAGTGGAATTATAAGGTCACGGAGTTTGTACGTTCTCCCCTTGACCTGCGTGGGTTTTCACCAAGATCTTCGGTTTTTCTCCCACACTCCAAAGACGTACAGGTTTGTAGGTTCATTGGCTTGGTATAAATGTAAATTATATTATTATTATTATTACAGTGTGTGTAGGATAGTATTGCAGGGATCGCTGGTCGGTGCGATCTCGGTGGGGCGAAGGGAATGTTTCCGCACTGTATCTCTAAACAAAACAAAAAAAAACTAAAACTGGGTGTAGGAAGGAAGCTGTTCCTGAAGCTGATGGTGAAGGACCTCAAGCTTCTGTATCTCCTGCTCGATGGAAGCAATGAGAAGAGGATCCCTGATAATATATACTGCCTTCTCGAGGCAGCATCTTCCTGAGACCACGATGACGTGTGAAGCTGGGAGAGTGTTGGTTTGAATCACGGCAGTGGAGGCATCAGCATTGTTGTTCCAGGTGTGGAATAGTGCAGCCCGCTCCAGTAGGATGCTGCGATTCACGCTGGCCATCAGTGGCCAACTCAGCAGTGACCAAGCTGAAGCCTGAGCTTCAGGTACCACTGGCCATGCTTGTGCTTGTTCATAAATTCATAAGTTCCGGGAGCAGAATTAGGCCATTCGGCCCATCGTCTACTCTGCCATTAAATCATGGCTGATCTTTCTTTCTCCTGCTTTCTCCCCATAATCCCTGACACCCTAACTAAGTGTGGCACGGTCTGGCCATCCGCGAGTCACGGCGCCAGGCGGAAGAGGGCTCTGCCGAGCCTGCCCCTTTTCCGGTGGTACATCCATGCCCGGGTGGGGTTAAAAAGGGAATACGCCCTGTCCACGGGCACCCTGGGGGAGTTCCGGGACCGCTGGGGGTTGAATGCATCCTCAATAAGGATTATAACATAGTTGTATAGTAGTTTATTTTGGTTATTTGTTTGTATTGTATTATGGTGGTGGGTTCTGGTTTGTTTTATTGTAGTGTAAATATTATTGTTTAATAATTGAATACATTTTTTGATAAATTAAAAAAAGAGTGGCACGGTGGCAAAGTGTTAGAGTTGCTGCCTTACAGCGGCAGAGACATGCGTTTGATCCTGAAAACAGGTATTGACCGTACAGTGTCTGCATGTTCTCCTCGTGGCCTATGTTGGTTTTCTCCAGAACTTCCGGTTTCCTCCCACACTCCAAAGACGTACAGGTTTGTAGGCTAATTGGCTTGGTATAATTGTAAATTGTCCCTAGTGTGTGTAGGATACTGTAAGTGTGCAGGGATCGCTGGTTGGTGCAGACTCGGTGGGTGGAAGGGCCTGTTTCCGCGCTGTATCTCCACACTAAAGTTAACTTATTCATAAGTTGATTACCCTTCAACGTTGCCGATCTAATCAAGAATTTGTTTATCTCTGCCTTTCAGTCATTCGTAACTGTCACCATATGTCATGTTGTTACTTGTGGGCGGAGCACCAAGGCAAATTCATTGTATGTGAATACTTGGCCAATAAACATACTTACTTACTTAAAAATATCCACTGAAGGCCTCCACAGCCCTCTGTGGCAATGAGTTCCACAGATGAACTACCCTCTGACTAAAGTTGTTCCTCCTCACCTCCTTTCTAAAAGAATGCCCATTAATTCTGAGGCTATGACCTCTGGTCATAGATTCTTCCACCATCCTTTCCACATCTATGCCTTTCATTATTCTGTAAGTTTCAATGAGGTCCCTCCCTCAACTTTCTAAACAGCAGCGAACAGAGGTCCAGTGCTGTCAAACGCATATCATGTGAGAACCCACTCATTCCAGGAATCATTCTTGCTAACCTCCTCTGGACCCTCTCCAGAGGCAGCACATCCTTCCTCAGATATCGGGCCGTTATGGGAACGTTAACTAATTTTTGTTCAATGAAGGCCAGGTAATATTTCTTGAATAACAAGCATGTGATGTGATGTGATGTTGGCCATTGTGTGCTGTGCTGAATGAATCAGGAACATCAAAATAAAAAGACCCGAAAAATATCCAATAACCAATCCAAAATAAAACCACAAGATGATTCCACAGCATAAAATGTCCACCTTTGTATTGCTGATTTCATAGTCCAACTGCAAGATGGCGCAGGGGTAGAGCTGCTGCCTTACAATTTAGAGACCCACCTTCGATGCTGACCACATGGCTGCTGTCTGTGTGGAGTTTGCCCGTTCTCCCAATTAACCACATGGGTTTTCTCCGGGTGCTCCAGTTTCCTCTCACACTCCAAAAATGTGCAGGTTTGCAGGTTAATTTGTTTCATTAAAAATGTAAGTTGTCCCTAGTGTGTAGGCTAGTGTAGGGTTGATCGCTGGTCAGTGCAGACTCGGTAGCCCGAAGAGCCTGCTTTCATGCTGTGTCTCTAAAGAAAATTCCAGTAAAGTCTGTTGTTCTAAACTGCTGGTATTTTTTACCATAAAATCAATCGATCATTTGATGGACTCGTGAGTTGATTTTACCCAGCATTGGCAGTGGCAGACTTTATACTTCCCTCTCCTCCTGGGTCCCACAGAGCATCCATGATCAATGTCGTCACTTCCACATTAGAGGAAGGATGGGGAGGCTGGTTTGCGTGATGGTCGGGACTACATCCACAACTCTGCAGTGTCCTGGGGACTTGGCAGAGTGTTACCAAACCAAGCAGCAGTGCATCCCAATAGGATGCTTTCTATGGTGTAGAATCGAGTAAGAGTTGTTGGAGATAAGCCAAACCACCTCATTCTTCTGAGGAAGTAGATGTATTAATGTGCTTGCTTTGCCATAGCTTCAATGTGAAGATGACACTAAGACCGGCCACTCTCTGCATGATGGTCCCAGACGTGGATCTGCAAGCACTCAATGTACTCAATGCACTCTGCAACATCTGCAACATCTGCAAGCACTCCTCTCCTCTAAGCCTCTTCTCCAACAACAGCATTTCTTATTTTATCTGTAGATTATAGATGGCTAAAAGTATACTCTTTCTGCTGACTGGAGGGCACGCAACAAAAAAACTTATCACTGTACCTCATTACACGCAACACTAAATGAAACTAAACTAAACTAAGCTAAGCTAAGCTAAACTAAACTAAACTAAACTAATGTGGTTGGTCCAGGACAAATTGTTGGTGATATTTACACATAGGAGCATAAGGCTCTCAACCATCTTCACTTCTGCACTTTTGAGAAGAGCAAATGGGAAGATACAGAATGCAGAATATAGTTCTCAGCATTGAAGCGCACCAGTTCCAGAGACAAAGTCCAATGACCGCAATGGGACAGAGGTGAATCGGACATCACCTTAGCTGATAGAAGGGCCACTCAGAAGCCTGAGACTGGAGGGGAAGAAGCTCTTCCTGAGTCTGATGGTGCTCACTTTCCAGCTTCTGTACCTTCTGCCTGATGGAAGTGGGGAGAAGAAGAAATAACTGGGTTGGGACAAGTCTTTATTGTGTTAGCTGCTTTCCTGAGGCAGCGTGTAGTGCAGATGGAATCAGTAGTGGGGAGTCTGGTTTATGTGATGGACTGGGCTTTATCCTTAACTCTGCGATTACCTGCAGCCTTGGGCAGAGCTATTCCCAGACCAAGCTGTGATGTATCCCAGCAGTATGTTTTCTATAGTGCATCTGTGAAAGTTTACAAGAGTCATTGGAGACGTGCCGAATTTACTCAGTCTCCTGAGGCGGTAGGAATGGTTTATCAATAGCTGGAAGGAGGTTCTAATTCTAATTTTAATCTGTAATATTTCCACTGTGCATTCTCCCCAATCAGTTAGAATCTGGTGTCCTGCCCACTGCCTTTGGCTCCATCAATCACAGCCTGTCACTCTGCCATCTCTCTGACAGGCTTTTGTCACCACGTCTGAGCTTGGCGTTGATTCCAGCCCTTCTTGCTGCAGCAGATGCATTGTGAGATGCTGAGAACAGAATGTCTATCAGATGTCGGGGCAGGGACTTGTACAAGGCAGTTTTCCAGAGAACTATTCTCCTGGTCTGAATGGAGCTGCACTGTCTCAAGTAACGAGTTGCATCCTGGACCGATAAACATTGACGCACTGCCAACAGAGTGAGCCTGCCAAGAATATTAACTAAATGCCTACCCCTTATTCTTAAACTGTGACACCTGGTTCTGGACTCCGCCAACATCAGGAACATTTTCCTGCATCTAGCCTGTCCAATCCCTTAAGAATTTTATGTTTCTATAAGATACCCTCTCATCCTTCTAAATTCCAGTGAATATAAGCCCAGTCAAACCATGATTTCATCATATGTCAGTCACATAGTACACACAAAGCTACAGCACAGGAACAGGCCCTTTGGCCCACAATATCTGTGCTGAAATTAAAGTATGCAAGAGGATGGGTCTTACTCTCAACATTTACAAGAGCAAGATCCTCCACCAAGGCCCATGCTACACCACATCTTCAACAGTAAAGGGTCACATTTTTAACCACCACCTATACCTCTGGAGCTACCTCGTGGTGAAGGGGAATACCAGTAATGAAATGTAACACTGCCTCCAATGCACTCGCTCTGCCTTTGATCAGCTGAAGGATAGGAAGTTTGAAGGTGAAGATCTGAGATGTAGTATACATTGTCTTTTAGACAGTGTGTTTGCTGGCCCTCTGTATGCCTCTGTGCTGGACCACCAAAAGAGGTACATTGAGGCACGAGGGAGGGGCTCAAAGATCTCATAAAATCCTCCAAATGACTGTTGGGATGAGTGAAGCAACATGACCTTCTCTGCCACGCCAATATCCCCAGACTTAGACCCCAGTTGCGTTCAGCTGGTAATGTTGAGCACCCCATGTTGTGGCATAGCCAACACCAGATACCTGAATCACACACTCTATTCCAAGCTCTGTCACTGAACAAAATATCAGGCGGACAGAGGAAACTGTTCAAGGATATACCCAAGTAAAAATGCAATTCTCTGGTGACTACTCAGAATACATAGAGCCCGGGAACGGGTTCTTCATCTACAATGTCTCTGGCAAACAGCAGCAATGTATATCATAACCCCACCCAGCAAGGTGGCTCACAACCCCGCCCGCCCACCCTGTCACACACTTCCTGCTTCATCCATGGAACATCCCACATTGACCTTCCTCTGAACCCAGAGTGGAAGTGGAGTGGAAGCAAGTTATCCTCAACCGTGAGGTGAGGGTTTGAAGCAAACTACAGCGATTAAACACTGTGTGATCATTTGGCTTCTACTTCTCTGGAGCTGAAGGCATTTGAAACTACTCACTATGTCATCGATTCTTTGCTGACTCCTCAGTGCTACCAAATAGTTTAATTCTCTGCCAGAGGGTTGCAAGTGTGATTGTGCAGCTCTGCATGGACAGCACAAGACCAAAGGAAAATAGTGACTGTACACATCAAGTGAGTGTATACCTATGAGTCACAGGAGCTGAATTATCGAGTTCACTCCACCATTCAATCATGGCTGATTCATCGTTTTGTCGGGTGCATCGTGTTGGCATTGAAGCAGTGTGCAGAGAAACAGCAGCACCAAAGGCAGGAGGTCTGACACTGACCCACGTTATGGATGGATTTTGGTGGTGAGAAACCTACCGCTGATGTTGGGGAGATCACCTATCAGTGTGATCCGTGGCGCAGCAGCATTGTGCCAGATATCCTGGATCCATCCTGACCATGGGAGCTGTCTTTACGGAGTTTGTACGATCTCTCCATGACATGCGTGGGTTTTCTCCAGGTACTCCGGTTCCCTACCACACTCCAAAGACGTGCAGGTTTGTAGGTTAATTGACTTCTGTAAATTGTCCCTATGTGTGGGATAGAACAGGTGTATGGGTAAATGCTGGTTGGCGTGGACTCGGTGGGCCGAAGGGCCTCTTTCCATGCTGTATCTCTAAACTAAACTAATGTAAACTTGGGATTGTAAAGCAGAATAATGTCTGCAAGGAGGTTCACTGTATAAGAATACAAGAAAATAGGTAGGAAGGAACTACAGATGCTGATTTAAACCGAAGATAGACATAAAAGTCTGAAGAAGGGTCCTGACCCGAAACTTCATCCATTCCTTCTCTCCAGAGATGCTGCCAGTCCTGCTGAGTTACTCCAGCTTTTTGTGTCTATCTTTGGTTTAAACCAGCATCTGCAGTTCCTTCCTACCTATTTTCTTGTACTCTTATACAGAGAACTTCCTTGCAGACATTATTTTGCTTTACATACCATTTGCCAAGGTTTAACCAATTTGCTTATCCATTGAAGGTAGACACAAAATACTGGAGTAACTCAACGGGTCAGGCAGCATCTCTGGAGAAAAGGAATAGGTAAAATTTTGGATTTGAAGCGATGAAGGGTCTTAACCTGAAACATCACCTATTCCTTTTCTCCAGAAATGCTGCCTAACCCGCTGAGTTACTCCAACATGTTGTGTCTATCTTCAGTGTGAAGCACTGCTTATCAATTCATCAGTCGGAAGAAGGGTACCTCCATTGAGTTCCTCCAGCACTTCGTTCTTTGATCAGTTTTAAATGACTGATCCCTTCTTTTACAGCGATGCCTCTCTCTTTGTTACTCCCCCACCAGTGAAAGACTGATAACCAGCGCCTTGTCACACCACATGTCCTTCCTGAGGAGATCATTCCCTGGAGGGACCAGCAATTTCCAGTGAACTCCTGTGAAATGAAGCAGAATCAAAGATCTGCCTGCACAGCACTGTCAAGAGTCTGTGGATGTGCATTACCATGGTCCCTCTGTTCCTTAATATTCCCTTGGCCCTTAACATTCATGGTGGTTATCCTAGCCTCATTAGCACTCCAAATATTTATATTTATATATTTATATTTAACTCATATTTATCAGGATTAAACTCCATTTGATATTTCTCAGCCCATCTCACCATCTCATCAATACCACCCTTTAGACTCAGACTGTGCTCCATAAAACTCCACCAATCTTTGTGTCTTTAATTTGAGTTTAGTTTATTGTCATGCCTACCCAGGTACAGTGAGAAGCTTTTGTTGCATGCTAACCAGTCCACGGAAAGACAATACATGATTACCATCGAGCCATCCACAGTGTACAGATACATGATAAGGGAATAACGTTTAGAGCAGGATCAATTCCAGTAAAGTTCGATTGTAGATAGTCCAAGGGTCAAGAGTGTTTTATCGTCATATGTCCCAGATGCAACATTGAAATTCTTACTTGCAGCAGCATAATAGAAAATGTAAACAATATAGTATGCTGTAAACCATATAACCATATAACCATATAACAATTACAGCACGGAAACAGGCCATCTCGGCCCTACAAGTCCGCGCCGAACAATTTTTTTTTTCCCTTAGTCCCACCTGCCTGCACTCATACCATAACCCTCCATTCCCTTCTCATCCATATGCCTATCCAATTTATTCTTAAATGATACCAACGAACCTGCTGCCACCACTTCCACTGGAAGCTCATTCCACACCGCTACCACTCTCTGAGTAAAGAAGTTCCCCCTCATGTTACCCCTAAACTTCTGTCCCTTAATTCTGAAGTCATGTCCTCTGGTTTGAATCTTCCCTATTCTCAAAGGGAAAAGCTTGATCACATCAACTCTGTCTATCCCTCTCATCATTTTAAAGACCTCTATCAAGTCCCCCCTTAACCTTCTGCGCTCCAGAGAATAAAGACCTAACTTATTCAACCTATCTCTGTAAACAATATAATAGATGAGAAAAAAAGCTCACTGTGTGTTCCGAGAGTCTCCAGTGAGGTAGATGATAACTCAGGACCACTCCCTCGTTGTTGATAGGATGGTTCAGTTGCCTGATAACTGCTGGGAAGGAACTGTCACTGAATCTGGAAATGCATCCCGTTATCTGTCATGTTGCCTCTTCATTCACATCCAAATCATTCACGTATGTTACGGACATCTCGGGTGCCAGTACCATCTCTCGTGGAACACCACTAGTCACAAGCACTGATGACGCTTGGACATACACCATTAGCCTCAGGATCCAATGACAAAATCAACACTATGCCGTCAACCAGTCTCATATTTCCAAGCCTATCTTGGTCCAATTTATCAACTTACATGGGTGTAATGAGCCCTAATCTTTAAGAACGGTCTCCCATGTGGAGTCTTGACAAAGATATTACTGAAGTCCTTGTATATCACATCTAATGCACTGCTCTCATCAATATGCCTCCTTAAAATGTTCCGTCATATTGCTCGGACAGGATCTACCCTTGGCAAAGCCATGCTGCTAGTCTCTGCTTGATGCTATCCTTTCCAAGAGATCATTAATCCTTTCCCCAGACTTTGTTCCACTATCTTTCCCACTATTGATGTCAGGTTTACAAGTCTGCGGTTACCAGGCTCTTCCCTGTGGCACAGTGGCACAGCTACTAGAGCTGCTGCCTCACAGCGCCACCGACTCAGGTTCGGTTCTGACCTCGGATGTCTCCCTGTGACCGCATGGGTTTCCTCCAGGTGCTCCGGTTTCCTCCCACATCCCAAAGACGTGTGGGTTGTTAGGTTAAATAGCCCTCTGTAAATTGCCCCTAATGTGTAGGGAGTGGATGAGAAAGTAGGATAACATGGAATTAGTGTGACCGGGTGATTGATGGTCAGCGTGGTGGGATGAGGGGCCTGTCTCCATGCCATATCTTTCAATCCATTTACCGTCCTTCAGTTGTTTGGTTCCTCACTTGTGCCTAGTGAAGATTTACAAAGCCCTCCCATAGCCCCTGCAGTCTCTCCTCTTGTTTTCCACAACAGCCTGAGATATATGTGTAAGAAAGAACTGCAGATGCTAGATAAAATCGAAGGTAGACATAAAATGCTGGAGTAGCTCAGCAGGTGAGGCAGCATCTATGGTGAGAAGGAATGGGTGACGTTTTGGGTCAAGACCCTTCTTCAGACTGCCCCCTGAGTTACTCTAGCATTTTATGTGTACCTGATACTTCTCATTTGTTCCTGGTGATTTATCCACCTTTAAGCCTCCTGAAGCATCAAATATCTCATTTTTATTTGTGGAGACGCGCACCAGACTTTCACCTTGTCCGTCACGTTTTCCTATTGACGTGCTCTGTATGTTTAGTTCACTCCACCTGTCATTTGCTTCCTTTTCCTTCTTTGTCCAACCCTCAACATCCTGCAGGTTTTGTGCCCGTGGTGGTGCTCTGGGGGTTCCAAGTTCAGCTGGGGGAGATGCCACATTCACAGAGGCTGAACAGTGGCTGGAGGAGGCGAGATGATGCCATGTCCATGGGTGGAGGTGTGGGTGGGGTGGGCCGCTAGAGGCCCTGTAGCAGCGGGGGATCGCGTGGATCGGGCGCCGCTGGAAGCCCCACAGCGGTCGGACATGCACACGGATTGGATGTGGCCATGAGCTGCACAGATCGGTGGTGCAGCGGTGGAAGACACCCACAACATTGCTAGGCCTCCAGTTTAAATTCCATTTGGAATATTTTGGAGGACCAAGAAACTAAGAACCAAGAGCCAAGCCGACACCTGCATTACCGAGCCAGTGCCACAGCCAGCACAACGGGCATGTAAGGCCAAGGTAAGACTCTACAGTAACAACTTGAAGGGTAAAAGATGGTGTTGGAAACATGGTGACTCTTTGCGCACTGCCTCATCATTGATCATTAAACGTTATTCGCATTATTCCCTTTATCATGTATCTATACACTGTGGATGACTTGATTACCATCATGTATTGCCATCCTGCTGAATGGTGAGCATGCAACAAAAGCTTTTTACTGTACCTTGTAGCCTCAGATGACAATAAACTAAACTAAACTAAACTAAACTAGTACTTGTCACACAGGGAAGATTCCTCCAGGCACTACTGTGGTGATGAGGATGGGAGTGTGAGAGATGGAAGGAGGCAGAGACCCAGCAGGTGAAACTTGAGCAGCAGCCTCTTTGAGGGGCATGAATGAGGGGCAGGAGTAGGGGTGTGAGATTGTGCAGGACTGTGAGATACGCCAGATAGCATGGGCAATGCTGGCAGACACAGCCATTCACCATCCACACCCCTTGTGATGATGTCTTTTCAAACAAACATCTACTATTTTTCTACTAACCGAGTATTAACCTGGTACAGGACACAGAACAGTGGACCGTGATGATGCTCTGAGCAGAATCTTTCAGTAGATTAAGTCAGTGGCGCTGTCTTACAGCACTAGATACCCAGGTTCAATCCCGACTATGGGTGCTCTCTGTACGAGTTTGTACGTTCTCCCCATGACCGCATGGGTTTCCTCCGGAATCTCCGGTTCCAGAGACATGCAGATGACATGCAGGTTTACAGGTTAATTGGCTTCGGTAAAATTGTAAATTGTCCCTAGTCTGTGTAGGATAATACTAGTGTACGGGGATCGCTGGCCCGCGTGAAACTGACGGGCTGAAGGGCCTGCTTCTGTGATGTACCTCTAAACTAAACTAAACAAAACTTAGGTGTGGCCCTGGAAGCTGAAAATGAAGGGAGGTAAGGTTACATCAGAGTGCAATGGGATATTTTTGGTTGTGTTAATGTCACCCTGCACCTTGTATTATAGGTAAGGCCATGTGCTGATCATCACAGAGGGTAGGACAGCAATTCAAACATTCATGGGGGTTTGTACTGTGAATATTGACAACCAGCAGAGGTCTTCGCTGATACACATGGATGGATGTTCAGAGCAGAGTAGTGGTGCATGTGTGACGAATAAACATTCCCCACACCCATACCCCTCCCAGTGGGTCACTGCATGTGTGATGGATAAACATTCCCCACACACCGGCAACCCCTGGACCAAAGGGGTTGGAGGTAGATATTGGGCATCGTAAAGACTTTGCAAAAAAAAAAAGAAAGGATGAGGCTAGATAACAGTTTCGGAGTGAGTGAAAAATAAGAATAAAAGGCATAATTCAGGAGGGATAGAGAGAAAGGTAAAGGAGGTGGGGTAGCGTTGCTGGTTAGAGAGGAGATTAACGCAATGGAAAGGAAGGACATTAGTTTGGAGGATGTGGAATCGGTATGGGTAGAGCTGCGAAACACTAAGGGGCAGAAAACGCTGGTGGGTGTTGTGTACAGGCTACCTAACAGTAGTAGTGAAGTTGGAGATGGTATCAAACAGGAAATTAGAAATGCGTGCGACAAAGGCAAAACAGTTATAATGGGTGACTTCAATCTACATATAGATTGGGTGAATCAAATTGGTAGGGGTGCTGAGGAAGAGGATTTCTTGGAATGTATGCGGGATAGTTATCTAAATCAACATGTAGAGGAACCAACGAGAGAGCAGGCTATTTTAGACTGGGTATTGAGTAATGAGGAAGGGTTAGTTAGCAGTCTTGTTGTACGTGCCCCCTTGGGCAAGAGTGATCATAATATGGTTGAGTTCTTCATTAGGATGGAGAGTGACATTGTTAATTCAGAAACAATGGTTCTGAACTTAAAGAAAGTTAACTTTGAGGGTATGAGACGTGAATTGGCCAAGATTGACTGGCAATTAATTCTAAAAGGGTTGACGGTGGATATGCAATGGAAGACATTTAAAGACTGCATGGATGAACTACAAAAATTGTTCATCCCAGTTTGGCAGAAGAATAAATCAGGGAAGGTAGTGCATCCGTGGATAAAAAAAGGGAAATCAGGGATAGTATCAAAGCGAAGGATGATGTGTACAAATTAGCCAGAAAAAGCAGCATACCAGAGGACTTGGAGAAATTCAGAGACCAGCAGAGGAGGACAAAGGGCTTAATTAGTATTGTATTGTATTGTATTCAAATCTATTGTCATTGTCTCAATTAGAGACAACGAAATGAATTTCCCTTTACAGTCAGTATCATAAAAATAAATAAATAATAAATAATAAAACAAATTAAAAAAAAATAGAATTAAAAAAAAAGCACAAAGACAGAAAGTCCACGACACAACATAACACAATGGCACCAAGGTGAGGAAGGCACCATAGTCCAGCCAGCCTCCCCTCCGATCTTCCCAGATGTTCACCCGTGGTCGGGGCCTTCCGAGCACCCGCAGTCGCCACCCCGGGCGGCCCGATGCTCAGGCCCTCTCGCCGGGCTGATAGAACGCTGACGCCGAACCCCGACGGTGAAAAACCTCCTCAGCGGCCCAGACCTCCCAATCAGCCGCCTCCCACCGGAGTCCGCAACTCCCGAGTCCGCAGGCCGAGCCGGGCAGAGTCGCAGGACCCCACGATGTTTGTCAGCGCCGCCCGCGTTGGGAGCTCCGCGAACCACAGCTCCAGGATGTCGGTGCAGCAGGTCCAGCACTCCGGGCTCCAGACGGCGATCCCCGGTAAGGCATCGCCAGCCCCGCGATGTATCAGCGCTGTCCCGCCGCTGCTGGAGCTCTGGTCGGTCCAGGCAGGAAAGGCCGCGCCAATCCAGTAGGTAGGCCGCTGGGGGGGGCGAGGACGTGACTCGAATAATAGTCGCGTCCTCTCCAGGAAGTGACTGAAGGACAGTATCCCCCTTACCGTGCCCTCTTCCCCCACATTAAAACATTAAAAAAAACATAAAAAACACACTTCAACATAACAAAAAAAACAAAAAAACAAAATGATACCGGGCTGAAGGTGGAGGCAGCTGGCACCAGCGCCACCGGAAGTACAATTAGGAAAGGAAAATAGATTATGAAAGAAAACTGGCAGGGAACATAAAAACTGACTGCAAACGTTTTTATAGATATGTGAAAAGAAAGAGATTAGTTAAAACAAATGTAGGTCCCTTGCAGTGAGAAACAGGTGAGTTGATCATGGGGAACAAGGATATGGCGGACCAATTAAATAACTACTTTTGTTCCGTCTTCACTAAGGAAGACATAAATAATCTGTGATTCCCCTGCCGGAAATAGCAGGGGACCGCGGGTCAAAGGAGTTGGAGGAATTGAGTGAAATCCAGGTTAGTCGGGAAGTGGTGTTGGGTAAATTGAATGGATAAAAGGCCGATAAATCCCCAGGGCCAGATAGACTGCATCCCAGAGTACTTAAGGAAGTAGCCCCAGAAATAGTGGATGCATTAGTAATAATCTTTCAAAACTCTTTAGATTCTGGAGCAGTTCCTGAGGATTGGAGGGTAGCTAATGTAACACCACTTTTTAAAAAGGGAGGGAGAGAGAAAACGGGGAATTACAGACCAGTTAGTCTAACATCAGTAGTGGGGAAACTGCTAGAGTCAGTTATTAAAGATGGGATAGCAGCACATTTGGAAAGTGGTGAAATCATTGGGCAAAGTCAGCATGGATTTACGAAAGGTAAATCATGTCTGACGAATCTTATAGAATTTTTCGAGGATGTAACTAGTGGCGTGGACAGAAGGCTTTCGACAAGGTCCCACATAAGAGATTAGTATACAAACTTAAAGCACACGGCATTGGGGGTTCAGTATTGATGTGGATAGAGAACTGGCTGGCAAACAGGAAGCAAAGAGTAGGAGTAAACGGGTCCTTTTCACAATGGCGGGCAGTGACTAGTGGGGTACCGCAAGGCTCAGTGCTGGGACCCCAGCTATTTACAATATATATTAATGATCTGGATGAGGGAATTGAAGGCAATATTTCCAAGTTTGCGGATGACACTAAGCTGGGGGGCAGTGTTAGCTGTGAGGAGGATGCTAGGAGACTGCAAGGTGACTTGGATAGGCTGGGTGAGTGGGAAAATGTTTGGCAGATGCAGTATAATGTGGATAAATGTGAGGTTATCCATTTTGGTGGCAAAAACAGGAAAGCAGACTATTATCTAAATGGTGGCCGATTAGGAAAAGGGGAGATGCAGCGAGACCTGGGGGTCATGGTACACCAGTCATTGAAACCCTGCAACACTGATCTCTCTCCCCATCCCCGCACTCGCAACAAGGGCAGAGTCCCCCTAGTCCTCACCTTTCACCCCACCAGCCGGCAAATACAACACATAATCCTCCGCCATTTCCGCCACCTCCAACGTGACCCCACCACTCGCCACATCTTCCCATCTCCCCCCATGTCTGCCTTCCGCAAAGACCGCTCCCTCCGCAACTCCCTTGTCAATTCTTCCCTTCCCTCCCGTACCACCCCCTCCCCGGGCACTTTCCGTTGCAACCGCAAGAAATGCAACACCTGTCCCTTCACCTCCCCCCTCGACTGCATTCAAGGACCCAAGCAGTCGTTCCAGGTGCGACAAAGGTTCACCTGTATCTCCTCCAACCTCATCTACTGCATCCGCTGCTCTGGATGTCAGCTGATTTACATCGGGGAGACTAAGCGGAGGTTGGGCGATCGTTTCGCCGAACACCTCCGCTCAGTCCGCAATAACCTACCTGAACCCCCGGTGGCTCAGCACTTCAACTCCCCCTCCCATTCCCAATCCGACCTCTCTGTCCTGGGTCTCCTCCATTGCCAGAGTGAGCAACACCGGAAATTGGAGGAACAGCACCTCATATTCCGCCTGGGTTGCTTGCGTCCGGTTGGCATGAACGTTGAATTCTCCCAATTTTGCTAGCCCTTGCTGTCTCCTCCCCTTCCTTAACCCTCGAGCTGTCTCCTCCCACCCCCCTGTCCTCGGGCTCCTCCTCCTCCCCTTTTCCTTCCTTCTCCCCCCCCAACCCCCATCAGTCTGAAGAAGGGTTTCGGCCCGAAACGTCGCCTATTTCCTTCGCTCCATAGATGCTGCTGCACCCGCTGAGTTTCTCCAGCATTTTTGTGTACCTTTGAGAGTAGGCATGCAGGTGCAGCAGGCAGTGAAGAAAGCGAATGGTATGTTAACTTTCATAGCAAAAGGATTTGAGTATAGGAGCAGGGAGGTTCTACTGCAGTTGTACAGGGTCTTGGTGAGACCACACCTGGAGTATTGCGTACAGTTTTGGTCTCCAAATCTGAGGAAGGACATTATTGCCATAGAGGGAGTGCAGAGAAGGTTCACCAGACTGATTGCTTGGATGTCAGGACTGTCTTATGAAGAAAGACTGGATAGACTTGGTTTATACTCTCTAGAATTTAGGAGATTGAGAGGGGATCTTATAGAAACTTACAAAATTCTTAAGGGGTTGGACAGGCTAGATGCAGGAAGATTGTTCCCGATGTTGGGGAAGTCCAGGACAAGGGGTCACAGCTTAAGGATAAGGGGGAAATCCTTTAAAACCGAGATGAGAAAAACTTTTTTCACACGGAGAGTGGTGAATCTCTGGAACTCTCTGCCACAGAGGGTAGTTGAGGCCAGTTCATTGGCTATATTTAAGAGGGAGTTAGATGTGGCCCTTGTGGCTAAGGGGATCAGAGGGTATGGAGGGAAGGCAGGTACGGGATACTGAGTTGGATGATCAACCATGATATTAATATATTGAATGGCGGTGCAGGCTCGAAGGGCCGAATGGCCTACTCCTGCACCTAATTTCTATGTTTCTATGTTTCTATAAGGGAGAATTGTAGAAACAAAGAACTGCAGATACTGATTTATACCTAAGATAGACATGAAATGCTGGAATAACTCAATGGGTCAGGCAGCATCTCTGGAGAAAAGGAATGGGTAACATTTCGGATCTGTAAAAGGGTCCCAACCCAAAACGTCAACAATTTCTTTTTCTCTGGATCCACTGAGTTACTTCAGCACTTTGAGGGGCAATTGCCTAATTGACATGGTCCATTTCCATCTTTTCCCTTAGCTATTTTAAAGCTAATAAAATCTGATCTTTGGTCCCATCCTCACTACCCACCCTTCACCTCCACCACCCGCACTCCACCCTGCCCCACTCTGGTTGTATGCTTCTCACCCATCCATGTCCCATATTTCCTTATACTCCACGTACCCCTTCCTATTATCCCCTTCCACCCATATCATTCCCTTCAGCTTTACATTGCACTCCTCCTCTTATTTCCTTAAACCCGTTTGTGTCCTATTCACCTCTAGCCTTTGTCACTTACTCCACCTCATCTACCACACAACCGCTTTGTACTCTAGAGTAGCACACACGTTAGTGCTAACTTTAAAGATAAATGTCCTTGAAAGATGCAGGATTTAGTTCACATTTCAGATGGAAAAGGGAAGCTACATGCAACCATGCAGGACTGCAGCTCTTTCAACAGGAGGTGATGTGTGTTTAGTGTAGTGTAGAGATACAGTGCAGAAACAGGCCCTTTGATCCAGCGATCCCTGCCGACCAGCACACTAACATTATCCTACACACACTAGGGAATTCTACATTTATACCAAACCAATTAATCTACAAATCTGTACGCCTTTGGAATGTGGGAGGAAACCGGAGCACCCGGAGAAAACCCAAACAGATCACGCGGAGAATGTACAAAATCCAACCAGACAGTCAGGATCGGAGCCGGGTCTGTGACGCTGTAATGTCCCTGTCCCACTTAGGAAACCTGAACGGAAACCTCTGGAGACTTTGCGCCCCACCCAAGGTTTCCGTGTGGTTCCCGGAGATTGCAGGTGGTTGCCGGAGGTTGCAGGTAGTGGAAGCAGGTAGGGAGACTGACAAAAACCTCTGGGAACCTCTGGGAACCGCACGGAAACCTTGGGTGGGGCGCAAAGTCTCCAGAGGTTTCCGTTCAGGTTTCTTAAGTGGGACAGGGGCATTAGGCAGCATCTCTACCGCTGCTCCACCATGCTACCCCTGTTCTGAATCCTGACATCGTAAAACCCTGTAGAGAGGTAACAGCAAGCAAAACAGGACAAGAAGCAGTAGGAAGCATGAGCCAATACAAAGTGGGAATCACAGTGAAATCAGTCAAAAAGACACAAACTGCTCTTGAGCACAATCTTAAACTCCAACCAACCCCAATACTAATCCCAATTTGAACCTTATCCCCAATGCTAAGCATTACTGCTCTATCAACACCATTTTTGGGAAACTGAAGGATTAGGTTTAGGTTTAAGTTTATTGTTGTCATGTCTGCTGAGGTACAGTGAAACATTGTTGTTTTGCATGCTATCCAAACAGATGAGACCTTACTATACATAAATACAATCAAGTCAAACTTGAGTACAATAGGTAGAGCAAAGGGGAAGATACAGAATATAGAATATAGTTTTCAGCATTATACCGCATCAGTTCCAGAGATGACCTTGAACCTTCCAACATGACCCAGTCAGTCGAGTTGGGGTGAGAGCAATGAAGACATGGACTCAATGGGAGGCACGTTTCCATAGAAACCAAGAATCTCAGAGAAAGAGAATGAGAAACTTGAGAAACAGTTGTTCTGCTGCCCACAACCTTGACCTTGACCTTAATACTGCAAGATTACAGATACAGCCCATTTTCTAAAACCACACAGCATGGAAAATCATTACAGCAAAGTATTTTCTGAGCATTCTTTCCTTTGCCTTTGTTTTAAAGCAAACCCCCCCCCCCCCCCAAACCTTAAAAGAATCCATGCAGCAGTTTCAAGGCGAAGTGGATAAAGCCCCAGCTCACAGCCGTGTGAGTGTTACTGTCTGTTCTCTCGTGGTTAATTTATTACTAATTTTTCACCTTAGAAATTACTTACATATTTGCGTGTGCAATTTTTCTAAATATCATTGCTGACGGAACGAAAATTAGCTAAGTCTAATGGACAAACCTCCACATTGTGAAAGATTTGCACTTTCCCTTTGCCTCCCATTAATTAATTTGCTTCTGTACGTCATTTCACAGGATGAAGTGGTTTCTTCTTTGTACCATGAGTCACGACTGTGTGGACTATTGAGACTGCTGCTGTGAAGCACTTATTGATCCATCAGGTTAAGGCTGTTCATATTTCACTGTAGACGAGAATCAATTTCAAAACAGTGTAAAATGCTCTTCCAATTGCTGGGAGAAAGGTTGAGGAAACAACACAGAAAATATTGGGCCATTCACTTCCCTTGTTAGGTAGACAAAAATGCTGGAGAAACTCAGCGGGTGCAGCAGCATCTATGGAGTGAAGGAAATAGGCAATGTTTCGGGCCTTAAACACTTCCCTTGTTAAACATGTTAATGTGTAGGAAGGTTCTGCAGATGCTGGTTTCAACTGAAGGTAGACACAAAATGCTGGAGTAACTCAGTGGAACGGGCAGCATTTCTGGAGAGAAGGAATGGGTGACGTTTTGGGTTGTGACCCTTCTTCAAACTGAGCGTCAGAGGAGAGGGTAACGGGAGATATTGATGTGTACAAAGAGAATGTAAGGTGTGAAAATGACAGATCAAAGCAGATTTTATGAACCAACCACGATTTCCTTGATTGTCGTCTGCTTTGATAATAATAATAATAATAATAATAATAATAATAATAATAATAATAATTTGTTTATAGGGACAGTGCATATTAATGAACATTTGCATGTAAATATGCGAGATTGTAGCCAATCAGTAGCTAATTTCCGTCTCTAGTCTGATCTGTTGCTTTCTCATTTTACATTCTCTTTATACCCTTCCATATCTCCAGTTTCACTGTCCCCTGACCCTCAATGTAAGGAAGGGTCTCAATCCGAAATGTCACCCATTCCTTCTCTCCAGTGGTGCTGCCTGTCCCACTGACTTACTCCAGCATTTTGTGTCTATGTTCAATGTTTAACTGGGCTGTGGTTTTGCCATGTTTTGTGCGCTGTGATTGCCCTGACAGTTGCAACGAGATTCCTACAGATTTAGTTTAGTTTAGAGATACAGCATGGAAAACATCCCTTCGACCCAATGAGTCCCCGCCGATCATCGATCACCCATTCACACTAGTTCCATGTTGTCTCACTTTCTCATTCATTCCCCATACACTAAGAACAATTTGCAGAGGCCAACTAACTCACAAACGCGCATGTCTATGGGATGTGGGATGAAACCGGAACACCAGGAGGAAGTCCACGCAGTTACAGGGAGAACGTGCAAACTCCACACAGATCGCACCAGAGGTCAGGATTGAGCCTGGGTCTCTAACACTGTGAGGCAGTAGCTCTACCAGCTACAGCACTGTGCTGAATGAAATTAACAATCGAGCCTCTTGGAACCCCCCCCCCCCCCACCCCCCCAGTGCACATATTGTTAAAGTAGCTTGCTGGCAACACTCTCCCATTGGGAGTGTAGTGTGCAGCCTGTCTGTGCTGGCTCTGATACATAGCCAGTGGCAGGATCTGAAAAACAAACTGCTGGAGGAACTCAGTGGGTCAGGCAGCATCTGTGGACAGAATGGATTGAAGTCTGAAGAAGGCTTCCAATCATTGCCTCAATGTCAGCAAGACAAAGGAGGTAGTGCTCGACTTTCTCACCAGCCGACCACAGACTGTGCGCATGGGGAGGCAGGTCTCCTCCAGTATCACCCTGATCATCGGTGCACCACAGGGCTGTGTGTTGAGCCCCTTCCTCTTCTCCCTCTACACTCTCGACTGCAAACCCACCCACGAGGCCAACACCATATTAAAGTTTGCAGATGACACCATCGTGGTAGGCAGGATCACGAGTAACAACGAGGCCGCCTACAGGACAGAGGTAGAGAACCTGGTGAGCTGGAGCCGTGAGAACAACCTGATCCTCAACACAGCAAAAACAAAGGAGATGATCCTGGACTTCAGGAGGAGACCGAAGACCTTCGTCCATCAGCCCATCACCATTAACGGCGAGACAGTGGAGGCTGTGCAGAACATCAGGTACCTCGGGGTCAACATCAGCCACGACCTGACCTGGACCGTCAACATCACGGCGACGGCCAAGAAAGGACTTCAAAGGCTTCACTTCCTGAGGTGCTTGAAAAGGGCACTTCTCCCACAACAGCTGCTGGTGAGCTTCTACAGGTCAGCCATCGAGTCAGTTCTTACATACTGCATCACAGTATGGTACTCTGGCCGCACCGCAGAGAACAGGAAAGCTCTCCAACGCGTCATTAAGACTGCTGAGAGGATCACTGGCACCCAGCTCCCCAGACTGAAGGACATCTACCGGACCTGCTGCATCCGGAGGGTCAAGGGCATCATTAGAGACAGCACACACCCTGGACACTGCCTCTTCACCCTCCTGCCCTCAGGAAGACGATACAGGACACTGAGCGCCCGCACAACAAGACTAAAAAACAGCTTCTACCATAGAGCTGTAACACTACTGAACTCTATCCCCCTCCCACACTGATTCCCCCCCCCCCCTCTCTCTCACACACCCGCCCATACTCCTATATGTTTATAGTCTAATTTTTTAATAGTTCTTTTATTCCTGTGCAGCTGGAGGACTGCTCCAACAAAATGTTGTTGTCTTGTACAATGACAATAAAGATTATTATTATTATTATTATTACTTCAGGAAGCAAAGATGTACACATACATTGGCGGCGGGAGAAGGGGGAGAAGGGAAAAGAAGGAGAGATAAGGGGAGAGGAGGGCAGAGAGATGGGGGGAGAAGGGGAGAGAGGGGAGAGAGAAGGGGAGAGAGAAGGGGAGAGAGAAGGGGAGAGAGAAGGGGAGAGAGAAGGAGGAGAGAAGTGAATAGAGGGGAGAGAAGGGGAGGAGAAGGGGAGAGAAGGAGTGGAGACAGTGTTAAGAAGTTTAATAAAGTTTAGCGGGCATTTTACCTACCGGTGGGTCTTCTAGGTCGTGAAACTCCAATGAGCCAATCAAAATGGCTGGTCAGCGAAGGAGAGATTGCCTTCGACTGCCTGTAAGTAAATAGCGACCCCACTCCACTGGCTTTGACCAAACAGCCACCTATTTTCAGTCGAGGCCGGTTTTGATTATGTTGAAATAAGCGAAGCAACCTAGAAGAAGCCTAAGGTTTGATCCTAACCTCGGATGCTCTCTGGGTGGAGTTTGCACGTTCTCCCCGTGACCACATTGGATTCCACTGGGTGCTCCGTTTTCCTCCCACATCCCAACATCATGTCGGCTTGTAGGATAATTGGCCTCTGCAAATTGCCCCCAGTGCAGGGAGTGGATGTGAAATTGGAATAACATAGAACTAGTGCGAATCGATGGTCAGCGTGGACTCGGTGGGCCGAAGGGCCTGATTCCATGCTGTAACTTTCAAGCAGCTCAATCAAACAACATGGGGGCCTCTCTTTACAAAAAGGGAGATATTTGTTCTTGTAAACTGTGGCCAACACTCCTTTATAATATAGAGGAAGGAACAGCAGATGCTGGTTTACACCGAAGACAGACTGGAGTTACTCAACGGGACAGGCAGCAGAGAGAAGGCATGGTTGATGTTTCGGGTTGAGACCCTTCTTCAGACTTCTTTATAATTCAGCAGCAGAGGTGGCAATGAGATTATCTATGGGCGATCAGATGAAAAGGGATGCAATAATCATAATGATCCACCGTCAGAGCATGTGGACACCGGTGGCCCCACTGGAGGAGAGCTGCAGGAGTAGGCCATTTGGCCCTTAGAGCCAGCACCGCCATTCACTGTGATCATGGTTGATCATCCACAATCAGTACCCCGTTCCTGCCTTCTCCCCATATCCCTTGTCTTCGCTATCTTTAAGAGCCCTATCTAACTCTCTCTTGAAAGCATCCAGAGAATTGGCCTCCACTGCCTTCTGAGACAGAGAATTCCACATTCACAACTCTCTGGGTGACAACGTTTTTTTGTTCACCTTGCACGGTCATCCTTATCAAATCCTATTTGGAAATCCAAGTACATTGCATCTACTGGAGCCCTTCATCCACTCTTGCACCCCCAAAGGATTTTTATGAACATGTCAAACATTATATCCATTTCATTAATCCCTTTTTTTTTTAATGATTTCCTAAATATTTCTGAAACCACAATTTCCTTAAAAATTAAGCATAGTGTTTACCCAATGAGGTGTTCCAGACTCCATGCACAGTTCCTGGCTTGGTGTCACCATTCTTGCTCGATTAGGAACACAAGATTTTTATTTCTCAAAGATAGACACAAAAAGCTGGAGTAACTCAGCGGGACAGGCAGCATCTCTGGAGAGAAGGAATGGGAGTCTGAAGAAGGGTCTCGACCCGAATCGTCACCCATTCCTTCTCTCCAGAGATGCTTCCTGTCCCGCTGAGTTACGCCAGCTGTTTGTGTCTATCTTCGGTTTAAACCAGCATCTGCAGTTCCTTCCTACGCATTTATATTTCTTAATTCACTGCCACATCTCCAGGATTACAACAACTGCAACCATTGTTGTTGCAACCACTTCAGGTCAGATCTTAGTCTGCAGGTCAGAGTGAGCCCAAATGCAAATTGGAGGAACAGCACCTCACATCAGTGTACAACTCAGCAGTATGAATATTGATTTCTCTAATCTCAAGTAACCTCTAGTTTCCCTCTCCCCTGACTCCCATTCTGAAGAAGGGTCTCGACTCGAAATGTCATCTATTTCTTTGCTCCAGAGATGTTGTCTGACCCACTGAGATACTCCAGCTTTTTGGGCCTATCTTCGGTGTAAACTAGCATCTGCAGTTCCTTCCTACATACTGGTCCACAGGCCATCAGGTTTCCCTGGTACCTGAACCCTTGCGTCAATGATCATTCTCTTCACTTTAGGACCATGATCATAATCCTCTGACATTTCAGGTCGAGACCCTTCTTTAGACTAGTTAGGGGAAAGGGAAACGAGAGATATGGATGATGATGTAGAGAGATAAAGAACAATGAATGAAAGATATGCAAAAAAGTATCTATGATAGAGGAAAGTAAAGTAAAGTAAAGTAGCCTTTATTGTCATTCACACCTTTCGGTCTGAACGAAATTTCATTGCCTTGCAGTCATACATACAATAAAAATAACAAAAACACACAATAAACACAAATTTAACATCCACCACAGTGAGTTCACCAGGCACCTCCTCACCGTGATGGAAGGCAAAAATCTTAAAGTCCTTGTCTCTTCCCTCCTTGTTCTCCCTCTGCTCCGAGGCGACCTGTGAGCTCCCGACGCTGTCGTCCACCGGGCCTGTGGCCGATCCTCCAGAGGTCAGGTCGCCACTGCCGCCGGAACGCCACAGCTCCGTTGTTGCCGCTGGAATGCTGCCCCAGCTCCGAGGCCGCCAGCTCCGCCATTAGGCCTCGGCGCAGACGGAGATGGACACGGGGGATACGACAAGAGAAGTCGCATCCCCCCCCGAAGGAAGAGACCAAAAACACACTTCTCCCCCCCCCACACCCATACACAACATTATAAAATATTAAATAAAACCAAAAAATAACTAAAACAGGACAAAAAAACAAACAAAAAAAGAAAAAACAAACAGACTGCAGGCGAGCCGCAGCTGCAACGACAGCGCCGCCATCTTGGAATGGCGGTCAATGTTAGCTGTTTGTTGGGTGAAAACGAGAAGCTGCTGAGATTTGGATGTGGAGAGAGGGAAAGCCGGGGTGGCTTGAAGTTAGTGAAATCAATATTCATACCACTGGGTTGTAAGTTGCCCAAGCGAAATATGAGATGTTGTTCCTCCAATTTGTGTTTAGCCTAACTCTGACAATGGAGGAGACCTAGGACAGAAAGGCCATTGTGGGAATGGGAAGGGAAATTAAAGTATTTGGCAACTGGGAGATCAGGTAGGTCCAGGCAGACTGAATGAAGTTGTTCAGCGAAACAATCGCCCAGTCTACGTTTGGTCTCACCAATGTATAAGAGTCCACATCTTGAACACCAGATACAGTAGATGAGGTTGGAGGAGGTGCAAGTGAACCTCTGTCTAACCTGAAAGGACTGTCGGGGTTCCTGGACAGAGTCTAGGGAGAAGGTATAGGGACAGGTGTTGCATCTCCTGCGGTTGCAGGGGAGGATAACTGGGGAGGGGGTGGTTTGGGTGTGAAGGGATGAGTTAACCAGGGAGTTGCAGAGGGAATGGTCTCTGCGGAAGGCGGAAAGGGTTGGAGATGGGACGATGTGGCTAGTGGTGAGATCCCGTTAGAGGTGGCAGAAATGTTGGAGGATTGTGTGTTGCATGCTACGGCTGATGGGGTGGAAGGTAAGGACTAGGGGGACTCTGTCTCTGTTGTGACTGGGGGGAGGGTGGCTGCGGGATATCGAGGAGTCACAAGTGAGGGACACGAATGCTCCCCCACTGTTTCTATAACTCTATTAATTATTTCGCATTGTACATTCCCCAGTCTCATACTCCAAGGAACCAATATTTATCTACGCTTTTCCATTATTTTACTAGTAGAAGCTCTTACTCTCTGATTTAATAGTTCTTTATTCTCACAATCCATTTCCCCCTCTCTATTTTAATCCTTCTCTCCTGCCTTTCTAAACATTCCTACATTCTGGCCCGCTGCTAATCTTCTCAGTGTTACATGGCCTTTCGTTCAATTCTATATAGAGTCATAGAGTGATACAGTGAGGAAACAGGCCCTTCGGCCCAACTCGCCCACACTAGCCAACAATGTCCCAGCTACCCCAGTCCAACTTGCCTGCGATTGGTCCATATCCCTCCAAACCTGTCCTACCCATGTACCTGTCCAACTGTTTAAATGATGGGATGGTCCCAGCCTCAACTACCTCCTTTGGCAGCTTGTTCCATACCACCCACTATATCTTTCCTATAACATGGTTCCCAGAACTGAACACAATATTCTAAATGCGGTCTCACCAACGTCTTATACAACTGCAACATGACCTCCCAACTTCTATACTCAATACTCTGACTGATGAAGACCAAAATGCCAAAAGCCTTTTTGACCACCTTATCTACCTGCGACTCGACCTTCAAAGAACCATGCACCTGTACTCCTAGATCCCTCTGCTGGACAACACTACCCGGAGGCCTGGCATTTACTGTGTAGGTCCTGCCCTTGTTCGACGTCCCAAAATGCAACACTTCACACTTCTCTGTATTTTACTTCGGAGTCACATGAGTGACTACGTGAAGAACCCCGCCAGGACGCATGCGTGTCATATCGCTACACGCATTGCAACGAGTCACAGCAGGGGGAACGACGTTCCCCTTAGCGGCAGAATTTGAAAGCCGGGAACAGCAGGTAAGGAGACTCTGCGTTCCTTCCACTTACCTTACAGGTGGAGACATGGACCAGATCCACGAAGGCTGCGAAAAAGCTGGCGGGGGAGAACCGCGGAGTTGTGGGCAGCCAGCAGCAGCTGCCAACGGCACGCCAATCTCCCGAAATGGGAACAGCTGTGCCCGACTTCGCTCCCGCACCGGCCACGGCCGGGCGGTAGAGCGAAGCAAAAAACTAACAGAATCGTTGACTCCAATGAGTCCAACTCTGAATAGCCGCGAGCGGCCAGTGCCCGTGAGCATTGGGGCCGGTTGGAGCGGCTTCAGGAGCAGCCGCGAGTGGCCAGTGCCCGTGCGCATTGGAACCGGTTGGAGCGGCTGGGAGAGGGGAACAAGAGCAGCCGCGACGGCCAGCGCCCGTGAGCATTGGAGCCGGTTGGAGCGGCTGCAGGAACTGGAGCAGGAGCAACTTCAGGAGCAGCCGCGACGGCCAGTGCCCGTGAGCATTGGAGCCGGTTGGAGCGGCTGCAGGAACTGAAGCAGGAGCGACTTCAGGAGCAGCCGCGACGGCCAGTGCCCGTGAGCATTGGAGCCGGTTGGAGCGGCTGCAGGAACTGGAGCAGCCGCGAGTGGCCAGTGCCCGAGAGCATTGGAGCCAGTTGGAGCGGCTGTTGGAGCAAGTACTCCAAAGTGACAGGCTCCGGGAGATGGAGACTAGTCACAGTGGGCAGCTAGTAAGTCCTACAGCAGTACCTCTTGTAGGGCTGCACAGTGTTTCTCCCTCATCAGAGGGGAGTACAGGGGGTCAATTCTGGGCTGACCCTGAAGAGGGGTGCAGAACATACCCCTAGTGCACATGGGGTGCAAGAAAACCTATTGGATGTGGTGTCCCAGTTTATTCAACCCGGCCAAACTGGCCAAAACCTGGAACCTAAAATAGCTGCAAGTATCGACTACTTGTCATTCAACCAGCTATAAGGACAGGCATTATTGGACACCACAGCAAGACATTTACCACCAGGGAACTGCAAAACACTGAATGTTCCCAGTGTCAACCAGTGTATTTGAAAACATGTCGGAGCCTCAATCAGAGCCAGGGACTTGAAACTACAGGAAGTTCTGAAAGTCCTAACAGCGGGAATTACGGTTTTCGCCCGCACAATAAACAAAAAAGACATGACACAAGATCACCAGGATGCACTGGCTTTATTTTGCAACTACCAATACGAGTAAACAGTATTAGGAAAAAGTGCCATCCAACCGGCTTTAGACCCTAATTTGCAGGCCTATGCAAACCTGGAACCTCCAAGCCACCAATATTACTATTTGGAGGCAACTTATCAAAACAGGTAAAAGAACTTGATGAAGAGGGTAAAACCCTGGGGCTCATTAAAGCAACGTCTAAAAACTACTTCGGCCAGAAAAAGCACCCCTACGCACCACCAGTCGGCCAAGACAAACTGGTGAAAGCACAAAGGCCAGGAACACTCAACATCGGTCTTTTTAGGCCATGGCCCAGACCGGCCTTCCTGGGGAATGCGCTAACCCTCAACACCGACTCAACTACAGATCCAGACACCGGTGCCTCAACGTCCACGGAGGATGCCGAAAAAGTAACAAACCTACCAATAGTAACCATGGAGGTAGGTGGGTCTGGTTCCTTACGAGGTTGGTGGGAGATTACAATTCTATCTGGATGCATGGAATAAATTAACTACCGACACTTATATTTTCAGAAGTATAGGGTTATACCATAGAATTTATACAAAAACATAATCCTCCAGTTCAGCATGTACCGAACCGAATGTTCGTGCTTACAGGCAAAGAAAAATCAAAAGCGCATGCTGAACTACAGTGGACATAAAAAGGAGTAATGGAGGAAACCCAACACGAATCACAGGAATTCGTGTCCAAAATCTTTATCATAACCATATAACAATTACAGCACGGAAACAGGCCATCTAGACCCTTCTAGTCCGTGCCGAACACGTATTCTCCCCTAGTCCCATATACCTGCTCTCAGACCATAACCCTCCATTCCTTTCCCGTCCATATAACTATCCAATTTATTTTAAAATGATAAAAACGAACCTGTCTCCACCACCTTCCCTGGAAGCTCATTCCACACAGCCACCACTCTCTGAGTAAAGAAGTTCCCCCTCATGTTACCCCTAAACTTCTGTCCCTTAATTCTCAAGTCATGTCCCCTTGTTTGAAGCTTCCCTACTCTCAGTGGGAAAAGCTTATCCACGTCAACTCTGTCTATCCCTCTCATCATTTTAAAAACCTCTATCAAGTCCCCCCTTAACCTTCTGTGCTCCAAAGAATAAAGCCCTAACTTGTTCAACCTTTCTCTGTAACTTAGTTGCTGAAACCCAGGCAACATTCTAGTAAATCTCCTCTGTACTCTCTCTATTTTGTTGACATCCTTCCTATAATTAGGCAACCAAAATTGTACCCCATACTCCAGAATTGGCCTCACCAATGCCTTGTGCAATTTTAACATTACATCCCAACTTCTATACTCAATGCTCTGATTTATAAAGGCCAGCACACCAAAAGCTTTCTTTACCACCCTATCTACATGAGATTCCACTTTCAGGGAACTGTGCACAGTTATTCACAGATCCCTCTGTTCACCTGCATTCTTCAATTCCCTACCATTTACCATGTACGTCCTATTTTGATTTGTAGTGCCAAGATGTAGCACCTCACACTTATCAGCATTAAACTCCATCTGCCATCTTTCAGCCCACTCTTCCAACTGGCATAAATCTCTCTGTAGACTTTGAAAATCTACTTCATTATCCACAACCCCACCTATCTTAGTATCATCTGCATACTTACTAATTCAATTTACCACACCATCATCCAGATCATTGATGTACATGACAAACAACAGTGGACCCAACACAGATCCCTGTGGCACCCCACTAGTCACTGGCCTCCAACCTGACAAACAACCATCCACCATTACTCTCTGGCATCTCCCATTCAGCCACTGTTGAATCCATCTTGCTACTCCACCATTAATACCCAACCATTGAACCTTCTTAACCAACCTTCCATGAGGAACCTTGTCAAAGGCCTTACTGAAGTCCATATATACAACATCCACTGCTTTACCCTCATCAATTTCCCGAGTAACCTCTAAAAGATTTAGTCAAACATGACCTTCCAGGCATAAATCCATGTTGACTGTTCCTAATCAGACCCTGTTTATCCAGATGCTTATATATATTATCTCTAAGTATCCTTTCCATTAATTTGCCCACCACTGACGTCAAACTAACAGGTCTATAATTGCTAGGCTTACTCGTAGACCCCTTTTTAAACAATGGAACAACATGCGCAGTACGCCAATCCTCCGGCACTATTTCCGTTTCTAATGACATTTGAAATATTTCTGTCATAGCCCCTGCTATTTCTACACTAACTTCCCTCAATGTCCTAGGGAATATCCTGTCCGGACCTGGAGACTTATCCACTTTTATATTTCTCAAAAGTGTCAGTACTTCCTCATCTTTGAATCTCATAGTTTCCATAGCTACTCTACTTGTTTCCCTTACCTCACATAATTCAATATCCTTCTCCTTGGTGAATACCGAAGAAAAGAAATTGTTCAATATCTCCCCCATCTCTTTTGGCTCTGCAGATAGCTGTCCACTCTGACTCTCTAATGGACCAATTTTATCCCTCGTTATCCTTTTGCTATTAATATAGCCGTAGAAACCCTTTGGGTTTACTTTCACCTTACTTGCCAAAGCAACCTCATATCTTCTTTTAGCTTTTCTAATTTCTTTCTTAAGATTCTTTTAACATTCTTTATACTCCTCAAGCACCTCATTTACTCCATGCTGCCTATAATTATTGTAGATCTCCCTCTTTTTCCGAACCAAGTGTCCAATTTCCCTTGAAAACCATGGCTCTTTCCGATTTTTACTATTTCCTTTCAACCGAACAGGGACATAAAGATTCTGTACTCTTAAAATTTCACCTTTAAATGTACTCCATTTCTCTTCTACATCTTTCCCATAAAACAAAATGTCCCAATTTACTCCTTTTAAATCCTTTCGCATCTCCTCAAAGTTAGCCTTTCTCCAATCAAAAATCACAACCCTAGGTCCGGTTCTGACCCTCTCCATAATTATATTGAAACTAATGGTATTGTGATCACTGGTCCCGAACTGTTCCCCAACGCATACCTCTGCCACCTGACCCGTCTCATTTCCTAACAGGAGGTCCAGCACTGCCCCTTCTCTAGTAGGTACTTCTATGTATTGCTGCAAAAAACTATCCTGCACACATTTTACAAACTCCAACCCATCCAGCCCATTTACAGAATGTGTTTCCCAGTCTATGTGTGGAAAATTGAAATCTCCCACAATCACTACCTTGTGCTTACTACTAATATCTGCAATCTCCTTACATATTTGCTCTTCCAATTCTCGCTCCCCATTTGGCGGTCTATAATACACCCCTATAAGTGTTGCTACCCCTTTCCCATTTCTCAGTTCCACCCAAATAGCCTCCCTAGACGAGCCCTCTAATCTATCCTGCCAAAGCACTGCTGTAATATCTTCCCTGATAAGCAATGCAACACCTCCACCTCTTGCCCCTCCAATTCTATCACACCTGAAGCAACGAAATCCTGGAATATTTAGTTTCCAATCACAGCCCTCCTGCAACCATGTTTCACTGATCGCCACAACATCATACTTCCAGGTGTCAATCCAGGCTCTGAGTTCATCCACCTTTCTTACAATGCTCCTAGCATTAAAATATACACATTTAAGAAACCCACCCTCTCTTATTCTCTGTTTATTGTCTTTTTCTTCTCTCTCCCCTACATTTTGGGTCAGAGTGCCACCATTCTCTGCCTCCTGCCTCACACACTGACTGCTAGCTTTCCCAATTTGAGTCCCTCCCCCCAACCATACTAGTTTAAAGTCTCCCCAGTAGCCTTTGCAAATCTCCCCGCCAGGATATTGGTCCCCCTCGAGTTCAAGTGCAACCCGTCCTTTCTGTACAGGTCACACCTTCCCCAAAAGAGGTCCCAATGATCCAGAAACTTGAATCCATACCCACTGCACCAGTCCCTCATCCACTCATTTATCCTCCACCTCGCTCCATTCCTACTCTCACTGTCGCGTGGCACAGGCAGTAATCCTGAGATTGTTACCTTTGCAGTCCTTCTCCTTAACTCTCTACCTAACTCCCTAAATTCTTCTTTCAGGACCTCTTCTCTTTTTTTACCTATGTCGTTGGTACCTATATGTACCACAACCTCAGGCTCCTCTCCCTCCCATTTCAGGATTTCTTGGACACATTCAGACACATCCCTGACCCTGGCACCAGGGAGGCAAACTACCATCCGGGTCTCCTGTCTGCGTCCACCGAATTGCCTATCCGACCCCCTGACTGTAGAGTCCCCTATTACAATTGCCCTCCTCTTCTTTTCCTTACCCTTCTGAGCAACAAGACTGATCTTTATGCCAGAGGCCCGGCCGCTGTCGCTGCCCCCAGGTAGGCTGTCTCCCCCACCTTTACTCAAACATGAGTACTTATTTTCAAGGTGTACAGCCACCGGGGTACTCACCAGTCCCTGTCTCTGCCCGTTGCCCTTCCTAACTGTGACCCAGTTTTCTGTCTCCCGTGGTCTTGGAGTGACCACCTCCCTGTAACTCCTATCTATGGCCTCCTCGCTCTCCCTGAGCAGACAGAGGTCATCGAGTTGCTGTTCCAGGTTCCTAACACGGTCCCTTAGGAGCCCTATCTCGGCGCACCTGGCGCAGATGTGGACGTCTGGAGGGCACTCCGACTCCATGACCTCCCACATCTGACATCCAGAACAGTAACTGCCCTGGCCCTCATTCTCCCCCTTATCCGAATACAATAAAGCCTTACCCGGGATACAAGCCAATCAGCTGCTTCCTCTAGTCCATTTGACCAATCAGAGGCTTCCACCAGACTCCTTCTCTGGAAATGAGATCTGCGAATGGAACGTTGCAGATTTTGATAGTCCTCCCTCTGTAACGGCTCCCGGGCCTCTGTTGAGACAAGCCCCGCGATGGGTTTTTAACTCACCACACGGAGGTCGCTCCTCCCTCTGTCACGGCTCCCGGGCCTCTGTTGAGACAAGCCCCGCGATGGGTTTTTAACTCACCACACGGAGGTCGCTCCTCCCTCTGTCACGGCTCCCGGGCCTCTGTTGAGACAAGCCCCGCGATGGGTTTTTAACTCACCACACGGAGGTCGCTCCTCCCTCTGTCATGGCTCCCGGGCCTCTGTTGAGACAAGTCCCGCGATGGGTTTTTAACTCACCACACGGAGGTCGCTCCTCCCTCTGTCACGGCTCCCGAGCCTCTGTTGAGACAAGCCCCGCGATGGGTTTTTAACTCACCACACGAAGGTCGCTCCTCCCTCTGTCACGGCTCCCGGGCCTCTCTTAACAAGATGGTGGTTGCCGCATCATCATAGATTTGACTAATTTGAATACTTTCGTACTATATATTCATTACTAGATGGAAACCTTTGTTACTGCTATGCAATTGATTTCCTAAGGTTACTACATGGCAAGCATCGATTTAAAAGATGCTTACTATACAGTACCCATTAGAGGTGACCACAGATGTTATTTAACACAATGGATCATCTGGGGTACACCCTTAACTCAGTTCACATGTCAGTGACTTTGCCGAAAGAAAAGGTTACAGCCTTAATGGAGGCTTGCAGCAAAATCATTGACATCACAAAACCATCCATCAGACTGGTAGCAAGAATAATTGGCATAATAGTGGCTGCGTTTCCAGCCACACAAATCGGACCTTTCCATTATCAAAAATTACAGAGGGCTAAAATACGAGCACTCAAAAATTATGGTGGTCATTTTGACAGACCAATGAAGCTACCAACAGAGGCCATGATGGAACTAAAATGGTGGAAAGATAACATTAGGCATTGTTCCAATCCAAACATTATCAGCAACCCGTCTATGGTACTACAAACTGATGCCAGTGCACTTGGTTGGGATGCTACCAATTCCATCTCCAGCTGTGGGGGAGATGGAGTGCACAGGAGGCATCATTATTACAAACACTGGGCATAAACTACCTGGGAATGTTAAGTGCATTCCATGGCCTTAAATCGTATTGTTCTGGGTTATATCACCAGCATGTTAGAATACAAATTGACAACACCACCGTGGTAGCATATATCAACCATATGGGTGGAAACAAATCGACATCATGTGACAATCTGGCCAACACAATTTGGCAATAGTGTATCCAGAGAGATATTTGGATATCAGCTACCTACTTACCAGGTAAACTAAATTTAGTGGCAGACAACAGGTCACGCAAATTCAATGAAAACACTGAATGGATGTTGGATAAAAATGTATTTGCTGAAATTACAGCACGGTATGGAACACCAGATATCGACCTATTCGCATCCAGGCTCACACCAGTTATCGAATTATGTTCATGGGAACCAGAACCTGGGGCAGCGGCAACAGATGCATTTTCGCTGCATTGGGGGATATTGTTTATTTATGCATTCCCTCCTTTCTGCCTCATCAGTTGGGTATTAAGGGAAATACAGCAAGTCTGGTATTTTGATAGTACCCGATTGGCCTACTCAACCATGGGTCCCGGTGATACTCGACATGGTATTAGAACCATGCATCACCATCCATCATAGACTTAATTTACTGGTTCATCCCGCAACAAGGGGAAGTTACCCATGTCATAATTATATAAACCTATTAATTTGTAGCGTTTGAAAGCACATCTACTACACCTGGGACTGACGGACCGAACAGTGGATATTATTTCAGCTGCCCACAGACAGTCCACCAAAAAACAGTACTTGGTGTCATCAAGAAATGGGAAAAGTACTGTCACAACAATAACATCACCCACAGATCTATGAACATCCCGTCTGTTCTGGAATTCCTGGCAAGCCTCCATTACGATGAGAGGCTCAGTCATAGTGCCATCAACTGCGCCAGAAGTGCTCTGTCAACATACCTGTGGCAAAGAACAGAGCGGCATTCTGTTGGGACACACCCTGGTAACCAAACTCATGAGGGGCATTTTTTAATGTTAATCCCCCAAGAACCAGGTACTCCCAAATATGGGATGTGAGCATTGTACTGACCATGTTAAGAAACTGGTCTCCAGCTACAGCTCTGTCCCTACAGAAACTGACTATGAAAACAGTCATGCTGATGGCCTTGGTCACGGCACAAAGGGTCCAGTCGCTACAGAAACTAAGGCTGGACAACATGACTATTTCATCTGGAAATTTTACTTTTCACATCAATGAATTAGTCAAACAGAACAGACAGGGGTCAGCAGGCCTAAAAACAGAATTCAGGGCCTACCCGACAGATGATCGTCTCTGTATTGTAACACACTTACTATTATATATGGAGTATACTAAGATCATCAGAGGCAAAGAAATGTCACTTTTAATCAGCTACAAACAGCCACTCAAAAAAGTGACAGTCCAGACCATCTCTAGATGGCTAAAACAGGTCCTAATAAAGGCTGGAGTAGACACTAGCATTTTAAAATCTCACTCCACCAGGGCTGCAGCTACATCGGCAGCTATGAAGTTGGATGTTACTATGGACCAAATCCTCAAGACAGCAGGATGGTCAACGGGAAAAAACTTTCCAACGATTTTATAACAAACCAGTCATTGAACCTGGAACATTTGCAGAAACAATTTTAAGTTCTGTAATATAATTTTACCCCTTAAATAGGGGCTATAATTTGGTGTTAATATATTTATCGTTGGGTTTTCAATATCGTATTGATGTCTAATGATGTTAACACTATTCTCCCCATAATCAAGGCAGATGTGTTGCATGGACTCGTTTCCATGGCATGAAATCACAGAGCTTTAAAATCTTCACGTAGTCACTCACGTGACTCCGAAGTAAAATAGTAAGATTAAACGAGAACTTACCAGTTTGAAGTTTGATCGTTATTTTATGAGGAGTAACGTTGAGGGATTACGTGCCCTCCGCTCCCACCCTTGATCATATACTCAACTGGTATATCTTCTCTAATCTTACTATGTTTAGTCATTACAGTAATCTGTGATTTCACACCGCTGCTTTGAAGAATGACACGCATGCATCCTGGCGGGGTTCTTCACGTAATCCCTCAACGTTACTCCTCATAAAATAACGATCAAACTTCAAACTGGTAAGTTCTCGTTTAATCTTACTATTTTACTTCGGAGTCACGTGAGTGACTACGTGAAGAACCCCACCACAGCGCATACGTGTCATATCGCTACACGCATTGCAACAAGTCACAGCAAGGGGGAACGACGTTCCCCTAGTGGTAAAATTTGAAAGCCAGGAACAGCAGGTAAGGAGACTCTGCGTTCCAGAATTTGAAAGTCGGGAACAGCAGGTAAGAAGACTCTGCGTTCCTTTCCACTTACCTTTTAGGTGGAGACATGGACCGGATCCATTAAGTCTGCGGGAAAGCTGGCGGGGGAGAACCGCGGAGTTGCGGGCAGCCAGCAGCAGCAGCCAAAGGCACGCTAATCTCCCGTAATGGGAACAGCTGTGCCCGACTTTCGCTCCCGCGCCGGGCCTGGCCGGGCGGGAGAGGGAAGCAAAAATTAATGTTCCCCCCGCTGGTTTCACAGGGGGGGGGGGGGGAAGCTGGACAAAATAGTGTCCACAAGTGCTGCTAGGAAGCTGGCTGGGGAGGACCGCGAAGTTGCGGGAGCCAGCAGCAGCTGAAGGCACAAGCCCCGTAAGGGATCAGCTGTGCCGACTTTTGGTCCCGCGCCGGCCAGAACACCACGGCCGGGCGGGAGACTATTTAAAGAGGGCCGTTGACTTTTGGACAAGTCAATAACGGCAGCAGAAGGGGTGGAATGACGTTCACCCGTAGCGACAATTTCAACCTGGACCTGCAGGTAAGAGCTGCGGTCTTTTTGTGTTTTACCATGCTGATTTCAGGTGGAGAAACCAACGGGCTGCGACAAAGCTGGTGGGCTAGATGGGATCAGCTGTGCCCGATGTC
Organism: Amblyraja radiata; assembly: GCF_010909765.2. Classification (NCBI taxonomy): domain Eukaryota; kingdom Metazoa; phylum Chordata; class Chondrichthyes; order Rajiformes; family Rajidae; genus Amblyraja; species Amblyraja radiata. The sequence continues at coordinate 29,606,286 of NC_045988.1, forward strand.
GCCTCCACACCGGCCATATCCACTCCACGGAAGGGCAGTAAGAACAAAGCTGGAGAGGGAGGACCGCGGAGCAGCGGGCAGCCAGCGGCACTCTGATCACCGATAGTGGGATCAGCTGTGCCCGATGTCGCCTCCGCACCGGCCAGATCCACGCTAGACACAAAACAAACAAGGTCGTGGACTCAGAGGGGTCCGACTTTGAACAGCCGCGGGCGGCCAGCGCCCGAGAGCGCTGGAGCCGGATGGAGCGGTGTATGGAGCTTTGCTCCAACGTGACAGACTCCGGGAGATGGAGTCAGGTCACTGTGGGCCCTATGATAAACCCACAGCAGTACATCTTGAAGGGCTGCACAGTGCTTCTACCTCATCAGAGGGGAGCACTGCGGGTCAGTTCTGGGCTGACCTGGAAGAGGGGTCCGCAGAAGGAAAGACAAGTATGCAGGGGGTGCAAGAACAAGAGAACCTAGTGGGAACCCACTACGGCCAAAGACAGCACCCCCACGCACCCACCAGCAGAACTGGTGAAAGCTCGAAGGTCCGGTACCCAAAACATGAGTCTTTTTAGGCCATGGCCCAGGCCGGCCTTCTTGGAAGATGCGGGGACCTCCAACGCCAACCAAACCGAAAATCCAGACCCCAGCGCGACAACAGCAGCAAAGAACCTACAAAAAGTAAACCTACCACTGGTAACTATGGAGGTAGGTGGGTCTGGTTCCCTACAATATACAGGGATCACGGAGGTTGGGTGGAGATTACACTCTTTCTGAATGCATGGAGCATGATAACAACCGATACTTACATCTTAAGCAGTATCCAGGGATATACAATAGAGTTTATACACAAGTACAGCCCTCCAGTTCAACATATACTGAACCGAATGTTCGTGCCTTCTGATAAAGGAATATCAAAAGCGCAAGCTGAACTGAAGCGGCTTTACATAAAAGGTGTAATTGAGAAAACTCAACACGAACCATTAGAATTCATGTCCAATATATTTATCAAAAACAAAAAAGATGATGGTTATCGCATCATCATAGATCTGACAAAATAGATACCTTTGTTACTCCTTAACAATTAATTCCAAAGGTTACTTCAATGGCCAGCATCGACTTAAAAGATGCTTACTATTCAGTGCCTATACGAGGTGACCACAGATGTTACTTAAAATTCAACTGGATGGGACAACTCTGACAGTATAAAGCACTGCCAAATGGGTTATCATCAGCCCCAGGCTGTTCACAAAAATTTTGAAAACAGCCCTAGCGTTTCTACGGAAACGTACTCACATGGTCATGGCATATTTAGATGACATACTCATTGTGGGCAAAACTTTGGAATTGGCCAAACAAACTGTAACAGCCACAAAAAAGTTATTTGGAAAACTGGGATTCATTTTCCATCCAGTTAAATCTAAACTAACGCCTTCCACTACTATGGACTATCTGGGGTTTCACCATTGACTCAGTTCACATGTCGGTGACTCTGCCTAAGGGAAAGGCTAGAGATTTAATAGAGGCTTGCAATAACCTCACTGACATCAGCGAACCATCCATCAGATTGGTAGCAAAGTAATTGGCATAATGATGGCTGCCTTTCCAGCCACACAATTTGGACCTCTACATTACCAAAACTTACAGAGAGCAAAATACAAGCACTCTAAATTATGCAGGTCACTTTGACAGATCTATGAAACTGCCAATCAAGCAAAAATGGAACTAAAATGGTGGATAGATAACATCTGGCTTTGTTCCAATCCAATCATTGTCAGTAACCCTTCCATGGTACTACAAACTGATGCCAGTGCACTTGGGTGGGGAGCCACCAATACCATCACCAGCTGTGGAGGTAGATGGACTGCCCAGGAGGCATCATTATTACTCACACTGGGCATAAACTACCTGGAAATGTTGGGGCATTACATGGCCTAAAGTCATATTGTACTGGGTCATATCACCAGCATGTTAGACACAGATAGACAATACCACCGTGGTAGCATACATTAACCACAGGGTGGAACAAATCGACATCATGTGACAATCTGGCTATACAATTTGGCAATGGTGTGTCCAGAGAGATATTTGGATATCAGCCACTTACCTACCAGGAAGACTAAATTCAGTGGCAGACACCAGGTCACGCAAACTTAATGAAAACACCAAATGGATGTTGAATAAAATAGTATTTGCTGATATCACAGCAAAATATGGAACACCAGATATCGATTTATTCGCATCTAGACTTAACCACCAGTTATCAAATTATGTTTCATGGGAACCAGACCCTGGGGCAGCGGCGACAGATGCATTTTCGCTGCATTGGGGGGGGGGGGGGGGGGGGGGGGGAATTGTTTATTTACGCATTCCCTCCTTTTCCTGCCTCATCAGTCGGCTATTAAGGAAATACAACAAGACTCTGCATCTGGTATTGGTAGTACTCGATTGGCCTACACAACCATGGTTCCCAGTGGTATCAAACATGGTATTAGAACCATGTATCACCATCCCTCATAGACCAGATTTATTGCTACAGTCTATATCAGGGAGTGGGCGATGCTCTGCCATAAAAACAACATCACCTACAGAGACATGAACATCCCGTCTGTTCTGGAATATCTGGCAGGCCTCCACTATGATGAGGGGCTCAGTTACAGTGCCATCAACTGCGGCAGAAGTGCCCTATCGACTTACCTATGACAGGGGACAGAGCATTACACTGTTGGGACTCACCCACTGGTACAAAACTTATGAGGGGAATTTTTAATACTATCCCCCAAGAACCAGATACTCCCAATTATGGGATGTAAGAATTATCCTGAAGATGCTCAGGAATTGGTCTCCAGCAACAGTTCTGTCCCTACACAGACTGACATTAAAACAGTCATGCTAATGGTATTGGTCACGGCACAGAGGATACAGTCACTGCAAAAACTAGACTGGACAACATGACTTCCTCAACAGAAAATATTACGTCTCATATTTATGAGTTAGTAAGCAGAACAGAAAGGGATCAGCAGGCCTCGATATAAAATTAGGTCATACCCAACAGATGACCGTCTGTCTAGTAAGACATCTGTCATTATTCATGGAGAAAACGAAAATCCTAAGAGGCAATGAAAAGGCACATTTTGGTCAGCCACTAGCAACCACACCAAGAGTGACGATCCAGACCATCTCAAGATGGCTGAAATAGGTGCTAACACAGGCTGGAGTGGATACTAATATTTTAAAATCTCTTTCCACCAGGGCTGCAGCCACATCGGCAGCGATACAGTTGGATGCACCAATGGACCAAATCCTCAAGGCAGCAGGATCGTCTAGGGAAAACATTCCAATTATTTTATAATAAACCAGTAATGAAACCTGGAACGTTTGCAGAAACAATTTTAAGTTCTGTAAATTAATTTAAACTCATAAAAAGGGGGTATAAATTTGTGTTAACAAATTTTATGATTTCAATGTCGAATTCATGTCCAAATTATGTTAACACAATTCCTCCTACAATCAAGGCAGACGTGATGCATGGACTCGTTTCCACGGCATGAAATCACAGAGCTTTAAAATCTTCACGTAGTCACTCACATGACTCCGAAGTAAAATAGTAAGATTAAACGAGAATTTACCAGTTTGAAGTTTGATCTGTATTTTATGAGGAGTTACGATGAGGGATTACGTGCCCTCCGCTCCCACCCTGGATCATATACTTAACTGGTATCTCTTCTCTAATCTTACTATGTTTAGTCATCACAGTTATCTGTGATTTCACACCGCTGCTTTGAAGAATGACACGCATGCGCCGTGGCGGGGTTCTTCACGTAATCCCTCATCGTAACTCCTCATAAAATACAGATCAAACTTCAAACTGGTAAGTTCTCGTTTAATCTTACTATTAAATTCCATCAACCATTGCTTTGCCTACCTGGCCAATCGATCCAGATCCTGCTGCAATTGCTCACAACTTTCTTTACTATCTGCAAAACCACCAACATTTGTATCATCCTTGGTCAGTCATGAATATATATCTTCATTGAGGATAACCATTATCTGCATGAAGCAATTTTAAAGCATGCAGAAAATAGGTGACCTGCCCTTCAATAATCCTGAAGGATGACACAAGTGTGTTGGCTGTTAAAAACTCAAATGTAATCATCGTTATTAACATTCCTCTGTTAGCAGATTGAACACAAAAGTAACTAAATTCTGCTCAACCGCTTCAGAACTCAACTGTGAAAACTGTGGACACAGGAACTGCACATGCTAGTCTACAATGAAAAAGACCCAAAGTACTGGAGTAACTCAGTGGGTCAGGCAGTATCGCTGGAGAACATGGGTATGTGACGTTTTGGGTTGGACCCCTTCTTCGGAAAACAGCATTTAATTGTGAGCGTTATAATCCAGAAAGGATGTGAAGACTAGCATAGTGAGACTGGAGAGGGAGTGCACAAGAATGTTATAGTTTAGTTGTAGTTTATAATTCTCACGGGTACAGAGGTACAGTGAAAAGCTTTTTGCTAACTGGGACTTGTGTTTTGCAGAAGGCTGAGATTGATGCAAATAATCGGGAACATTTAATAGCATTATTTAAAATGACAATGTATATTATTATTCCAAATATGTACAGCTTTGTGGGCTTCGGTAAGAATTATAAATGGTCCCGAGTGTGTAGGATAATGCTAGTGTATGGGATGATTGCTGGTTGGCGTGGACTCGGTGGCCTAAAGGGCCTGTTTTCTCGAGGAACACATCTCAGAGGATCTGTCCTGGTCCCTCAATACCACCAAACTGATCAAAAAGGTGCAGCAGCGCCTTTACTTTCTGAGGAGGCTTAAGAAAGCAGGAACAGCTTTTTCAATAACACCATTACACTGCTGAACTCAGAGTCCTGTCGCTAGCTATCTTTAGACTCTCCCATTTGTATACATTTATTGCCTATGTACCAGTTTAATTCATCCACAGTCCACACATTGTTAACCAGTATTTTTATTTTTATTTGTATTTTAATTTTTATTTCTACTATCTTGCACTATGACCAGACGCTAAACTGCATTTCGTTGTACCTGTACTCGTATTTGTGCAATGACAATAAAGTTGAATTGAATTGAATTGAATTCTGCGCTGTATCTCTAAACTATACTAAACTAAAATTGAAACAGACAGGAAGAGACTTCTTCCATTGACCGGAATGTTGATGGCGCGATCGGGTCCAGTCGCTGTCGTGGTAGCTCTGCGGAGATTGTGCATTTTTTAAACTATTATGTTTATTTAAAATATCTTTCTTACTACTAACGCATTAGCACTAACACTCTACGATCGTAAAACACTCTTAAACTTAAACTTTAGCATAACTCAAGCTTTTTAGACACTTTACTCACCGATCCAGTGTGACCAACAGAGGTCACAAGAGCACGCCACGGCAACAACAATGGGAGCACGGCTCTGGGAAAAAGTCGGAACAACCATCGAGGTAAGCGGGGGGGGGGGGGGGGGGGAATTCAGAACAGGCTCAGAGCCCAAGCCTACCGTCCACCTCTGCCCAGCATCCTTCTTGCTAATCTCCAATCACTGGAAAACAAGATGGATGACCTCGGGGCGAGGATTAGATTCCAGCGGGACACAAGAGACTGCAACATCTTCTGTCTGACCGAGACATGGCTGACCCCACTGGTGCCGGCTCAAGTAATATGCCCAACCGAGTCCTTCTCTGTTTTTCGTGCGGACAGAATGGGAAATCAAAGGGTGGAGAAGTTTGCTTCATGACCAACAATAACTGGTGCAACACTAAGAATATTAAGATGCTTTCTCGTTCCTACTCGTTGGACCTGGAGCATCTGATGATCTCATACCGTCCATCCTACCTTCCCCGGGAGTTCAGCTCAGTTATCATAACGGCCGTGTACATACCACTGAATGCGGACACCGACGTGGCACTATCGGCCCTACATGATGTGTTATGTTGACATCTGAACAAGCATCCTGACTGGTGGCTGGGGATTTTAATAAGGCAAATTATCTGGCCTGGCATCCGGCAATATGGATGACTACAAGGCACAGTCCTACAGACTGCGAAGGGCGGTGAAGGACGCAAAAAGAAGGTGCTCTGTTAGTTAGTTATAGTCCGTAGCCCCAGCCAAAGGCATCTGGTGTCCTGCTGCTCCATCTGCGACTCCATCCTGTCCCTGTACCTCCTTTTTGCATCCTTTGCTGCCCTTCGCAGTCTGTAGGACTCTACTTTGTAGTCATCCATGTTGCTGGATGCCAGACCGAAGCGACACGAATGAACCTGTCCAACCAGGGTTTTTGGTTAGGAAAGAGGCTAACCCTTACCGTGGGGACGATATTGTCGGCTATTGTTGCAATGAAGTCCGTGACAGCTTCTGCAAACTCACTGACGTCTCTGGAACTTGATTGGAACATATTCCAGTCGACGTCACTCAGTGCAAATTGCAGCATGGCCTCTGAATGGTCAGACCACCGCTCTACGTCCTTCATCACTGCCGCTTCCCGTACAATCCGTTGTTTATACTGCGGAAGCACGATTCGAGACGGGCATTATCACCCCGAGCTCGCCGGATAACAACAACATCATCAGCGCGCTAGCTAGCGAGGCTGTAGGGAGTTCCACCGCTGGGGATGTGCACACATTCTTGGTGTCCAAGCACGACGTGAGGAGGGCTCTGACGAGTGTGAACACGAGGAAAGCTGTAGGCCCAGATGGTATATCTGGGCGAGTACTAAAGCCATGTGCTAATCAGCTATCTCCAGTGCTCACCACAATATTCAACCTCTTCCTGGCCAAGACCATGGTTCCTGCCTGCTTCAAGAGATCCACCATTGTACCTGTACCAAAGAATGCCTCTCCAGCTTGCTTGAATGACGCCCTCACCTCACTAGAGGCTAATCAAGAATTATATCTGCGCCTTCCTCCCTCGCACCATGGACCCACTGCAGTTTGCATACCGTCCGAACAGATCCACGGATGATGCGGTCTCCCACGTTTTGTACACCACTCTCTCTCACCTTGACAGCCAGAAGGGGGGCTATGTGAGGATGCTGTTCAGTTCAGCTTTCAATACCATAGTCCCCACCAAACTTGCTGAGAAGCTGCTGGAACTGGGGTTGAACACTCCCCTGTGGGCCTGGGTCCTGGACTTTCTCACCGCCAGGCCCCAGGTGATCATGATGGGGAGACATACCTCCAACCCCCTCACCCTGAACACAGGATCCCCCCAGGGTTGCGTCCTCAGCCTACTACTGTACTCCCTGTACACACATGACTGTGTGGCCAGGTTCAGCTCCAACTCCATCATCAAGTTTGCTGAGGACACTGTGGTGGTGGGCCTGATCTCCGATAACGATGAGAAGGCCTACCGGGAGGAGGTGGCTGACCTGGCACTCTGGTGTCAATCCAATCCAATCCAACTTTATTTGTTAAGCACTTTAAAACAACCAATAACCATATAACCATATAACCATATAACAATTACAGCACGGAAACAGGCCATCTCGGCCCTACAAGTCCGCGCCGAACAATTTTTTTCCCTTAGTCCCACCTGCCTGCACTCATAACATAACCCTCCATTCCCTTCTCATCCATATGCCTATCCAATTTATTCTTAAATGATACCAACGAACCTGCCGCCACCACTTCCACTGGAAGCTCATTCCACACCGCTACCACTCTCTGAGTAAAGAAGTTCCCCCTCATGTTACCCCTAAACTTCTGTCCCTTAATTCTGAAGTCATGTCCTCTTGTTTGAATCTTCCCTATTCTCAAAGGGAAAAGCTTGATCACATCAACTCTGTCTATCCCTCTCATCATTTTAAAGACCTCTATCAAGTCCCCCCTTAACCTTCTGCGCTCCAGAGAATAAAGACCTAACTTATTCAACTTATCTCTGTAACTTAGTTGTTGAAACCCAGGCAACATTCTAGTAAATCTCCTCTGTACTCTCTCTATTTTGTTGACATCCTTCCTATAATTGGGCGACCAAAATTGTACACCATACTCCAGATTTGGTCTCACCAATGCCTTGTACAATTTTAATTTTACATCCCAGCTTCTATACTCAATGCTCTGATTTATAAAGGCTAGCATACCAAAAGCTTTCTTTACCACCCTATCTATATGAGATTCCACCTTCAAGGAACTATGCACGGTTATTCCCAGATCCCTCTGTTCAACTGTATTCTTCAATTCCCTACCATTTATCATGTACGTCCTATTTTGATTTGTCCTGCCAAGGTGTAACACCTCACATTTATCAGCATTAAACTCCATCTGCCATCTTTCAGCCCATTTTTGGCCAAAGTGCTGTACAGAGGAATAAACAAGACATCATAAACAGACAACATAACAGCTCACATGAGGCGCAAAAATTACATATGAAATACAACAATAAATTAAAAGACATAAAACATGAGTAAAAATAATAGCCAATAATAGTGTCAGAACAACAGCCTCCTCTTGAATGTCACAAAAACTAAGGAGCTGATTGTGGACTTTAGAAGGGCACAACAACCGAGGACGTACGAGGAGGTAAATGGGACTACTGTGGATACTGTGGATAGGGTGAGCAGCTTTAAATACCTGGGAGTCCACATCACAGAGGATCTGACACACTGCCGCACTGGTGAGAAAGGCAAGGCAGCGCCTTTACCACCTCAGGCAGCTGAGGAAATTCAGAGTCTCATAGAGGATCCTCCAATCCTTCTACTCTGGTACTGTAGAAAACATCTTGTCTGGAAATTTCTCAATCTGGTTTAGCAACAGCTCTGACAAGGACAAGAAGGCTCTGCAGATAGTGCATTTGGCCGTACGCACCACGGAAACTACACTCACCCCCCTGCAGGACCTATACACCAGGAGGTGCAGATCCAGAGCCAGCAAGGTCATGAAGGACCACTACCACCCCAGCAACGGACTGTTCCAACTGCTACGGTCAGGCAAGCGCCTCCGCTATCACGCTGCGAAAACAGAGAGGATGAGACGGAGTTTCTTCCCACAGGCCATCAGGACTGTAAACTCTGATCTCACCAGGGACCTATGCACCAGGGTCTTTAAAAAAAATGTAAATACTGGTTATGTTCTGTTTTGTTCTGTTGTTTTGCACATTCCCCCAGGCATTGCAACTTTCATTTCACTGTACATCTTGTATGTACATGTGACAAATAAAGTTAATCGGATAATCGGAGAAACAAAGGTCAATGACATTATTTTCACAGCACGTTGCTACAGGCTGGAATGCAAAGCTTAAAATATTGATGATAGCAGATCAAGACTCAGTTTGAATTCAGAGTCATACAGCAGGGAAACAGGCCCTTCAGCCCAACTCATCCATGCTGTCTAAGATGCCTCATCTACCCTAGCTTCACCTAGCAATGTTACAAAACTTACCTTCAGTGGCGCTGCAGTTCTGCCACTGGCCGTGTCGACTTTGGTGCCTTTGAGGGGGGGGGGATTAAAATCCAGTTTTCTACTGCCTGTCGAAGAGGGATTTCCTCGGGCTGCTAGCTGCTGAAGAATAATCGATCGGACGTCCGTTCCCGATTTTTAAATTTTTTTTAATCGCAAGACAATATAATAATTAGATTAAAATAAAAAGCGACTTCTAACGGCCTGAACGCCTACAACGTGACGTATCACAAGAACGGGACAAAACAAAGTGTGAGTCGTATATTTTACATATAAACTTGCTTCTTGGGATGGCTTTAATCTAATTTTACATTGCAAAAATGTGATTTGGGCCCCATACGAACCGGCAGTGTTTTTCCTGCCGATATGGAGTTCAAATTCACCGCAAATGCAATTTTCCAATCGATCGCGTTCCAGAAAACCCCACTAGCAAGATGATTTAAATGCTCTTTTTTTGGACAATCATGTCATAAGAGCATCTAAATCGTCTATATTTTGTGTTATTGTCTATCCATAGTCAATATTTTTACATTAAATATCAGTTTTAGTCCCATGTATTGTGCCAAACAATAATTATTTTGATTATATTGAGTGGATGTTTCTAGATTAATTTGTGGGAATTAAACATTAAATTCCTTCCATCTGGCATATAAATTAATATAAATTTAAAAATTATGTTATATTGTGAATTCTTGTGTGAATGGGATTAGTTTGTTATTTGGATACTTAAGCTATTTAAAAAAAATATCCTTTTCTTAAGAAATTGAATCTACAGGACATTCTTAATGGGAAAGTAGTGGGCAGAAAGGCATGTCATGTGTGGTTTGAAGAGCAAAAACCTGTAGTTTACAATGCCAAAATTGAAAAGTTGAGGAAAAACAAGGTGCACAAAGTCCAGGTGTACACATTAAACTTATGTCCTCTGGGTCTTGATTCCCCTACCCTGGGTAAAAGGTTGCATTGACCTTACATGCAGGTCACAGGGAGAACGTACAAACTCTGTATAGACAGCACCCGTAGTCAGGATCAAACCCGGGAATCTGGCGTTGTAAGGCAGCAACCATATTTGGCAAGCCAAGCACAGCAGATAATCTGTCCACACCAGCCATCCACAACAGCACATGTATCAAGTACTCTGGACCATTGGAGGTTGAGGGAAGACTTGATAGAGGTATGTGAAATTATGAGAGGCATAAACAGTGTAGACAGCCAGAACCTTTAGCACAGGTTGAAATTGTCAAACACTACAGGGCAAAGCTGTAAGGTGAGAGTGGGAAAGTTGAATGGAGATGTACCGAACAAGTTTCTTACACAGAGGGTGGTGGGGGCCTGGATACCACTACCAGGGCTGGTGGTGGGGGCAGATGAGATAGTAGCATCAAAGAGGCTTTTGGATCGGCACATGGAAATGCCGGGAATAGAGGGATAAGAATCTAGTATGACCTCAGTTGAACTTGGCTTCATGTTTGGCACAACCATTTTGGGCTGAAGGGCCTGTTCCTGTGCTGTACTCTTCTCTGCTCTATGTATTCATTGGTTGAGGGAATGCATGGAGAGGACTTCATTTTATTCAGCTGACAGCAGTGATGAATCGAGCAGTGTCTGGAAGCTGGGCAGAGGCTGGTGATGTGGGAGGAACCTGAGACCACAGCTTCTGAAAGGTGCAGCGGCATAGACATAGAGTCATACAGCTGGGAAACAGGCCCTTCAGCCCAACTTGCCCATGCCAACCAATTGCCCCATCTACACTAGTCCCATCTGCCCGCGTTTGGCCCATATCCCCCCAAACCTGTCCTATCCATGTACCTGCTAAAACGTATTTTAAAGGTTGTTGTTATACTTGCCTCAACTGCCTCCTCTCACACTATACTGTGTACCTCCGATAGTACCTATACTCCTATACCACTATACTGTGTACCTATACTACCTACTGGTTCTGTACTGTAACACCTGGCTCCTAACACCACATCTGTATAACATCTGGCCCCTGGCACCACAGCTGTATAACACCCTGCTCAATGGAAACCCCTGCTTTCCCTTCTACCCAGTGGCATCACCAAGAGAGCAAGCCCTTCCTGCATTGTGCTGCCTCCTCATTGCCAGGACTTTGGATTTCATTAACACCCATATGGTCCCATTGAGCGATACATACTGTAAATATGATTGGATTGCACAGAGCAGATATTCCTCAGCAACAGAACTTTAATTCTGTCTCAAGAAACCCAGCATCTTAATGCAAGAATTACATCATACATCTCACTGTACATCCATTAGGGACCCTAGCAGTCCTTCCAGGTGAGACAGCGGTTCACGTGCACCTCCTCTAACCTCATTTATTGCATCCGGTGTTCCTGATGTGACCTCCTTGGTGAAACCAAGCATAGACTGAGTGACTGTTTTGTCACTGTCTCGGTCCTAGTGCGTCCCCCAACCCTGGTAACCTCAGTGGCTGTTCCACTGGGTCTTCCCCATTCCCCGCAAACCATGTGACCCCAGCTCTTCCCCACCCACACTACAGTCCTCATACCCCCCCAACACCCACCACCCCTCATATAACCATATAACCATATAACAATTACAGCACGGAAACAGGCCATCTCGGCCCTACAAGTCCGCGCCGAACAATTTTTTTCCCTTAGTCCCACCTGCCTGCACTCATACCATAACCCTCCATTCCCTTCTCATCCATATGCCTATCCAATTTATTCTTAAATGATACCAACGAACCCGCCGCCACCACTTCCACTGGAAGCTCATTCCACACCGCTACCACTCTCTGAGTAAAGAAGTTCCCCCTCATGTTACCCCTAAACTTCTGTCCCTTAATTCTGAAGTCATGTCCTCTTGTTTGAATCTTCCCTATTCTCAAAGGGAAAAGCTTGATCACATCAACTCTGTCTATCCCTCTCATCATTTTAAAGACCTCTATCAAGTCCCCCCTTAACCTTCTGCGCTCCAGAGAATAAAGACCTAACTTATTCAACCTATCTCTGTAACTTAGTTGTTGAAACCCAGGCAACCCTCCTCCAGACATCGCCTCAGCCTCAGTCCACTCACCTGCCTTCCTCCGGCCCCAACCCCCATCCCTGCCGTGTGTTCACCATCCCCCCTGACCTCCCCCTCTCAGGTACCGAATGGTCTGTCCTCAGCAGAGGCCTCACCTTTGTCCCCCTGCGTCCCCACCTCAATGAGTTCCGTGCCCGCAGCGATTTGGAGCTCCTCTTCCGTCGCCTCCGCCTCACACCATTCTTCCATGGGAAGGAGTACTCGCCCCCATTGATGATCCCTTTTCCCGTTTCCAACGGACCCCCTCCTCTTGGACCCCACCTCATGGCCATTGGTACAATGAAATTTTGGGGTCACCATCCGACGTCGGAACGGGAGAACATTCTCAGCGGCTTGGACTTCCGAATCGGCCACTTCCTACCGGAGACCGCTCCCGAAGTCCACAGGCTGAGCTGGGTGGAGATTCACGCTGGCGGCCCTCGGCAAATGGTTCCCAGGGCTCCGCGATATTGAAATCAGCGCGGTCCGAGGCTGGGAGCTCCGCAAACCACAGTTCCATGATGTTGAAGCAGCAGGCCCAACACTCCAAAGCTTCAAATGGCGATGCAGGTAAAGCATCGCCCGCTCCGTGGTGAATCCAATATGTATTTTAAAACCAACTGTTTAATGACAACATACAGTAGGATCTAAAAGTGTCACACTGTCACTGTCGGGTAGTCATGGTCCTCTAGTCGTGGGGGTGGGGGTTAGGGAGGGGGGGGGGGGGGCCTCACAAGTGAAATAGCTCTTCATCTAAATCCGGCCCTGGTCCTGGGCCTCCTCCATTGCCAGAGTGAGGCTGCAGGCAAACTGGAAAAACAGCACCGCATATTCCGCTTGGAAAGCTTACAATGTCTGAAGCAGGGGCTCAACCCAAAACGTCACCCATTGCTTCTCTCCAGAGACGTTGCCTGTCCCACTGAGTTGCTCCAGTATTTTGTGTCTATCTAACGGGATCTAACCAATATGAGGTAACCAACCCTCCTTTGCTCCGCCACACCCTGCACACCCATTTCTCCCACCATCTTGCCCCCCCACCTTTGCCTTTGCCCTGGACCCCTTCCACCTCCGTTCCTCCCTCTGGCTACTCTGCTTCTCTCCTTGTCACAGCCTTTTGTTTCCCTTTCATCTCTTTCCTTTGTCCGCCCATCTGCAAATGAACCCTCCCCCTCCCCACCCTTACCTGTACCCACCTATCACTTGGTGGGCTTTGTCACACCCCACCTCTCTTCCAGCTTTCTTCCATATAACCATATAACCATATAACAATTACATCACGGAAACAGGCCATCTCGGCCCTACAAGTCCGTGCCGAACAACTTTTTTCCCTTAGTCCCACCTGCCTGCACTCATACCATAACCCTCCATTCCCTTCTCATCCATATGCCTATCCAATTTATTTTTAAATGACACCAACGAACCTGCCGCCACCACTTCCACTGGAAGCTCATTCCACACCGCTACCACTCTCTGAGTAAAGAAGTTCCCCCTCATGTTACCCCTAAAATTCTGTCCCTTAATTCTGAAGTCATGTCCTCTTGTTTGAATCTTCCCTATTCTCAAAGGGAAAAGCTCATCCACATCAACTCTGTCTATCCCTCCCATCATTTTAAAGACCTCTATCAAGTCCCCCCTTAACCTTCTGCGCTCCAGAGAATAAAGACCTAACTTATTCAACCTATCTCTGTAACTTAGTTGTTGAAACCCAGGCAACATTCTAGTAAATCTCCTCTGTACTCTCTCTATTTTGTTGACATCCTTCCTATAATTGGGCGACCAAAATTGTACACCATACTCCAGATTTGGTCTCACCAATGCCTTGTACAATTTTAACATTACATCCCAGCTTCTATACTCAATGCTCTGATTTATAAAGGCTAGCATACCAAAAGCTTTCTTTACCACCCTATCTATATGAGATTCCACCTTCAAGGAACTATGCACGGTTATTCCCAGATCCCTCTGTTCAACTGTATTCTTCAATTCCCTACCATTCCCCCTGCTACAATCAGTCTGAAGAAGGGTCCCAACCCGAAACATCACCTGTACACAGCTCAATGAACAGAGCTCTATGTCCTCCAGAGGTGCTGCCTGAGCCGTTGAGTCATTCCAGCACTTTGTGTTGTTTACTGTAGACTGTGAAGCCTATGTGCCCCTCACTGTGTTAAGTGCCCACCATGCCTGAGCCACTGGCTTTGTGAGTTGAATGTGTATTTCCCATTGAGCTGACAACTCCTGCTGTGTGCACTGGTGAATCATCAGAAATTGTTCAGTGAGGGTCACAGGAACAATCTCCAGGACTGTCAGTGTGAGTGGGTAATTGAATGTCTCTCAGCCCCACATCAATCTCACTCATCGTCAGTACTCTTTACGTGACGTCAATTTGGAAATGTTAGAATGACACAGCGGTGTGCTTTGCAGAACTAATATCCATGGAAACCTTCTGTTGATTAAAGCTCTTCAGAGATTCAATTGTCAGTGTGCTTGCACTGGAACCTCAAGAAGAAATGTCAGCCGGTTCTTCACCTAAATGGGTTCAAAATCCCAAACTTTAGGTTAGTTTAGTTTACAGTAGTTTAGATTAGATACTGCATGGAAACAGGCCCTTCAGCCTTCCAAGTCTTCGCCGACCAGCGACCCCTGTACACTAACTCTATCCGACACACACTAGGAACAATTTACAATTTTACCAAAGCTAATTAACCTACAAACCTATATGTCTTTGAAGTGTGTGAGTAAACGGAGCACCCGGAAAAAACCAACGCAGGTCACGGGGAGAATGTATGAACTTCGTAAAGACAGCACCCGTAGTCAGGATCGAACCCAGGTCTTTGATGCTGTAAGGCAGCAACTCTACCGTTACACTATCCCTGCCGCGCTTAATTGGTTGAAGCTAAGATTTCACCATTCCAGCACAGAAGAAGACGATTTATTTAATAACTTGGCTAAGCGGGACCCGTTGGGTCCCATGTTCATACTGGAGGGCTGGTCCCCCAACGCAATATTCCACCTCTCCACCAATTCCAATATTGCTGACCAGTGGGGGGGGGGGGGGGGGGGGGGGGGGGGGGGGGGGAGAGACACTTTCTGGAGCGCTAATATGGGTGTTGTGGGCCGCAGGGACTGGTTTCCAGTGGACTAGTATGAACATTGTGGGCCAAATGGATTCTTGGGCTGGCGGTTCAGTCACTCGGGCCTGGTGGGCTGGCAGCTCAGTCACTCAGGCCTGGTGGGCTGGCAGCTCACTCACTCAGGCCTGGTGGGCGGGTAGCTCAGAAACTACCAGAAATTCTGCCCAAAACAGGTGAGAGACTCTGTGAGAGAGAAGGGAGAGAGGGTGGAGAATCAATTTTAGACATTTTTCATCTTTTTCTGCAGATCACAGCAATGACAGAGGAAAGTATATCCTGGCCTGGATCTCACAGTGAGCAAATGAAGGAAGGGAGAAAAATACTGGGGTGAAGTTTAATACTTGCAGGGGGAATACTTACTGATGAGCTGAAGGGACCCCTAGGCTAGTACAGGCCTGCTGGGCCAAAGGGGGTCTTTAAAAAAAAATTTGAGTAAAATCTCAGTGAAAGGCACTTTTTCTGGACTTTTCCTGACCTGGCATGGGCCTTTTGGGACAAACTTAGTGGTTTCAGGCAGGCCAAACAACTCATTCAAGATGGCGGCGCTGCCTTAGCAGCTGCGGCTCTCCTGCAGTCCGTTTGTTTTTTTTCTTTTTTTGCTTGTTCTTTTGTCCTGTTTTAGTTAATTTTTGGTATTATTATGTTGTGTATGTGTGTGGGTGGGGGGGGGGGGGGAGAAACGTGTTTTTGGTCTCTTCCTTCGGGGGGATGCGACTTCTCTTGTCATATCCCCATCTCCGTCTCCGTCTCCGCCTGCGCCGAGGCCTAATAGCGGAGCTGGTGACCTCGGAGCTGTGGCGTTCCGGCGACCCGACCTCGGAGCTGTGGCATTCCGGTGGCAGCGGCAGCGGCGACCCGACCTCGGAGCTGTGGCGTTCCGGCGGCAGCGGCGACTTGACCTCGGAGCTGTGGCGTTCCGACAGCAGCAGCGACCCAACCTCGGAGCTGTGGCGTTCCGGTGGCAGCGGCGGCCCGATCTCGGTGGACGACATCATCAGGGCTCGCAGGTCACAGGTTGGTGACCTGTTTTCCGGAGCTCCCGCAACAACAGGTTCGTCCGCTGAACTGGAGGGCGGCAGCTTCGGCAGCTTCGACCGCCCCGGGCCGCGGAGCTTGAACCGGCCCGTTCGCGGAGCTTGGATTCAGCCACGGGACTGACTTACTTACCATCACCCGGCAGGGTCACAATATCCGAAGCCTGGATTGCCTCGGCGCTGAGGGAGAACAAAGAGGGAAGAGACAAGGACTTTAAGATTTTTGCCTTCCATCACAGTGAGGAGGTGCCTGGTGAACTCACTGTGGTGGATGTTAAATTTGTGTTTATTGTGTGTTTTTGTCATTTTTATTATATGTACAAGACCTAGTGCAGACCCGTTGGGTCTGTTCCCCCAACGTGCGGTTGTGGGGGGGGGGGAGGCGGCATGCAGCGTCACACACACTAACTATCCCCCCCCCCCGCACTCACGCTAATTACCCCCCTTGATATTATATTAATATTATTAATTTGCTCCTTTTACCCCATAACCACCCTATCTACTGACGCATAGCCCCAACTTGCAGTCACATCTAGAGAGGGGGGGAGGCGGGGGTAGAGAGTGAGGGCAGAGAAAGAAGGGGCAGATACAGAGAGAGGGGAGGAGAGAGAGTGAGAGGATGAGAGTGAGGGGGAGAGAGGGGGGTGAGGGGGAGAGGTGGGGAGCAGGGAGGGTGGAGGGAAGGCGGTGTGGAGGGGAGGGAGGGGATGGAGAGGAGAGAGAGGGGGAGAGGAGAGGAGAGGGGGAGAGGAGAGGAGACGGGGGGAAGAGGAGGGGGGGAAGAGGATGGGGGAAGAGGATGGGGGGGAAGAGGAGAGGGGGGGAAGAGGAGGGGGGAGAGGAGAGGGGGGGAAAGAGGAGAGGGGGGGAAGAAGAGAGGGGGGGAGGAGAGGGGGGGAGAGGAGAGGGGGGAAGAAGAGTGGGGAGAGGAGAGTGGGTAAGAGGAGAGGGGGAACAGGAGAGGGGGGGAGAGGAGAAGGAAGGAGAGGAAAGGGGGTAAGAGGAGAGGGGGAGAGGAGAGGGGGGAAGAGGAGAGAGAGGGAGAGGAGAGGGAGGTAGGAGAGGGGGTGGGGCGAGTGGAGAGAGGAGAGGGGGGGAGAGGAGAGGGGGGGAGGGGTGAGAGGAGAGATGGGGGAGAGAGGAGAGGGGGAGAGGGGGGGAGAGGAGGGGAGAGGGGGGGGGGGAGGGAAGTGGGGGAGAGGAGGAGAGGAGGGGGGAGAGGAGAGGGGAGGGGGGGGGGGGGGAGAGAGAGAACCCAAACCCCCCAAACAACCATTTGCAGTCAGTGCTTTTTTCCTTCAAACTAACCATAACCATATTTTCATTTTCAAACCAAATTAAGGGTACTTACTCACAGCTGTGTAGAGCTCAGACCTCCATGTTGCAGAGACTGATTGAGGCACACCACTTGCATAGACTGATTGAGGCACACCACTTCCTAGTTTCATAGTCCCTCCCCATCCCACCAGCAGGGGCAGCAGAGAGAATGGGGAATTTTGTAAAATCATTAATATCTCTGTCATATTTCATCGACGGGAAAAATCCTCGGCACACATGTGGCGGAGGGGGGCTCTGAGCGAGGTGGCCAAAAATGACGGCCGTAGGTGGCGGCGTTCTCTCGGAAATCGCAGCACAGATCGTCAAAACCGGTCAAGAACAGAGTTTTAGTAATATAGATGACTGCAAGGCAACGAAATTTCGTTCAGACTGAAAGGTCTGAATGACAATAAAGGCTACTTTGACTTTGACTTTGATTTAATTTCATTTCCAATTGCATTGCAGTTTCAAACACATGAAACGGCGGAATAGCTCATTGGATTTTCATTTCACTTCCATTGCCATTGCAGTTTCAAGTACATGGCAGGCTCATGCCAAACAGCTCATTGCATTTTCACTTCATTTCCATTGTCATTGCTGTTTCAAGCACAGGGCAGGCCAAACAACTAATTTTGTTTTCATTAAGAGCTAACAAATCATTTATTCAAGTACATTGCATACTCACAGACTTCTATAGTTTCCCAGCTCAGACAGAGAGTCGTGACCTCTCCCTCGCCATCTTGCAGACAGACTGAGCCACGCCCACATTTCCCGGTTTTAAAGTCACTCCCCCCTCCCACCGGAAGTGGCATGGCCTTCATAGCGGTGATTGACAGGTGAGAGAATCTCAAGATATTTTAAACACTAATAAGTCTTTTATTTTTCATCGATGGGAAAAATCCTCGGGGCCTGCACAGGACTCTGAATAAGATGGCCAAAAAAATCACAGCCATATGTGGAAGCATTTTTTTCTAAAATCAAAGCACAGTGCAAACAGGAAGTGGTCAAGATGACACTTATAATTATATAGATTACCACAACGACAATAGACTCTGGACATGATCAGGTTGCTGTTTGTGTGATTGTGCTCTGTACCACAGGCTGCAAGGCTTATGTTGCCACAATGATGGCAATTCAAGCATATTTATTTGCTTGGTCATGGTTTGAATCTGAGAACAATGATATATTGAAATAAAACATGCCTTCTTTTCCCCTCTCTGTTCATTGCGGTGTGTGTGTATATTTCCCCCTAAATCTTGACAAATATACCCACCTCTTGTAAGCAGATTTTATCTCCGCTCACTAATAAAGAATATTCTCCTCCGTTACTGGTTGGAAAGGCCTCCCTCCCACATCTGGATATTGTTGCGTTACTCTCGCACTTTGAATTTTGACGTGTTGCCTCTTCCACATCTGGATTTTTGATACGTTATTCCCTCCCACATCTGGAAGACACCAGATTTTATTACAACATAGCATTGTTCTTAACCTCAAGTACGACCCTACCACATCTGGATTTGCATGTGTTTCGCTCCCAGTGATTCTCGTTACATTACCATTACGTCTAATCATTGGATGTCCCATTGTCGCCTTCTGTTCTTGAAGAGGGAGATACTCTTGAGATACAAGTGACTGTAGATGCTGGGATCTTGAGCAGAATAAAAAGCTGCTGGAGGAACTCAGCACATCAGGCAGCATCTGTTGCAGATGAAGTCCGTGTGTCAACCTGGAATGTTGGCTGTCCATTTCTCTCCGCAGATGCAGCCTGGCCTGCTGAGTTTCTGCTGATTACCGCAGCAAAATGTCTGGCCAGCCAGTTAATGTTATAGACACAAGGGGCTGCAGATGTTGGAATCTGCAGCAAAAAACAAATTACTGAAGGAATTCCGCAGGTCAGGCAGCATCTGTGGTGGGAATCGACAGTCGATGTTTTGGGTCAACAATCTAGGGTGGCATGGCGGTGCAGCGGTAGAACTGCTGCCTTACAGAGCCAGCGACCCGGGTTCGATCCTGACTAAGGGTGCTGACGGTATGGAGTTTGCTCATTCTCCCCGTGACCAGTGTGGGTTTTCTCCAAGTTCTCTCGTTTCCTCCACCACTCCAAAAATGTACAGGTTTGTAGGTTAATTGGCTTGGTATAATTGTAAATTGTACCTAGTGTGCGTGGGATAATGTTAGTGTGTGGGAATCGCTAGTCGACGCGGACTCGATGGGCCAAAGGATGTGTTTCCATGCTGTATCTAAACTAAACTAAATTAAACTAAATCTTCACATGGACAGATGATGGCGATGCAAGATGGCGGCCGCGAGGCGCGCCCCAGTACAAGTTGTGCTCCTGTCTATTGTACTCGTGTCTGTCTTATACGTTCGCAATGTGTCATGTTTAATCCAATACACCCGATGGGAACTTCTACATTTCAAACGTAACATCCACGGAGTCCTGAGGCCATCTCTACCGAAGGAAATAACGCTTGTTTCCCCGGGTCTCTCTACATTCTGGCCGCAGACCGGCAAACGAAGCCGACCGCAGACCGCGGACCGCGGACCGCAGACCGCAAAACTAAGCAGACGCTCCGGTATCCTCTCGAGGTTCAAGAGGCGCCCATTCCGACCTCCTCTCCCAGCCCTCCTGCTGGCAAATGTTAGATCTCTCCGGTACAAGATGGACGAACTCCAGCTTCTGATTCAGACCAACAGGAACTACAGCAACTGCTCTGCCATCTGCCTGACTGAATCCTGGTTGGATCAGTCAGTGCCCGACCAAGCAGTAACGCTGCCGGGATATACACTCCACCGAGCCGACAGGTCAGCTGAACTATCTCTCAAGTCAAAAGGTGGTGGAATATGCATTATGATAAACCAACGCTGGTGCACAAACTCCACCTCACTCAGCCAGGTATGTTCCCCACTCTTGGAGCACCTTACTATCACATGCAGACCCACCTACCTCCCCAGAGAATTTGCATCGGTCATTGTAATCGGTGTTTATATTCCACCTGAGGCTAATGCTAACGCCGCCATGAGCGAACTAGCCTGTCATATATCCAACACAGAAAATTCATACCCAGATGCAGCAATAATTGTGTTAGGTGACTTCAACCACACCAACCTGTCCACTGAGCTTCCAAACTACCACCAGCACGTGACCTGCCCCAGCAGAGGGAACAACACGCTCGACCACTGCTATACTCCGTTTAAGGAGGCTTACCGTGCCTTTGTAGGAGCTCCGTTGGGCAAGTCAGACCACGCGATGCTGCTGCTTATCCCAAAGTATAAGCAAAAAATAAAATCCTCAAAAACTTCGCCCAAATCTGTTAGGTCGTGGTCTACAGACGCCATCGAAAAGCTGCAAGGCTGCTTCGCATGCACTGATTGGGAAGTTTTCCGCGCAGCTGGAGACCTCCACGACTACACGGACACAGTAACGTCATATGTCCAATTCTGCGAGCAACTCTGTATCCCTTCAAAAACTGTCAAACAATATAACAATAAGCCCTGGTTCACAAAAGAAATTCAACAATTAAGAACTGATAAAAATGCTGCATATAAATCTGGAAACAAGCAGGACTACATGGCTGCAAAATATAAACTAAGGTCCACAATAAGGAAAGCCAAACACCATTATGCCACCAAATTAGAACAAGAAATATCAACAAACAACACTAGAACTGTCTGGAAAAAACTCCAGGAAATGACCAACTACAAAAAGACATCCACCCCCATCCCAGATAATGATCACCAACTCCCAGACAGATTGAACACTTTCTATGGCAGGTTTGAACAGTCTCCAGTCCCTCCACCATTGTCCCCCTCTCTTCTTCCTCCACCTCCATTCCGCATCCAGGAGGCCGAGGTGAGGAATACCTTCAGGAGACAGAAGAAAAATAAATCTGCAGGCCCAGACAACATCAGCCCAGCAGTGCTTCATCACTGTGCAGCAGAACTGGCCCTTGTATTCACCGGCATCTTCAACTCATCCCTCTGCCAATGTACAGTGCCCCAGTGCTTCAAACAATCCACCATCATCCCTGTGCCCAAGTCCAACACATCATCCTGCCTCAATGACTATAGACCGATTGCCCTTACATCTGTGGCCATGAAGTCATTCGAGCGCATTATTCTTGCTCACCTCAAAACCAGCACTTCTTCCAATTTGGACCCTCACCAATTCGCATACAGAGCCAATAGGTCAGTGGAAGACACAGTCAATCTGGCCATTCATCACACTCTGCAACACCTGGAAACCGCCAACACGTACGCCCGCATCCTTTTCATGGACTTCAGTTCGGCATTTAACTCCATCAACCCGGTTAAACTCTTCCATAAATTAACGGACATGAAGATCGACCCCTGCATCTGTCACTGGATCTACAGCTTCCTTTGGAACAGACAACAGAGGGTGAAGATACATAACACAATATCTCTCCCCCTGCACCTCAGCACAGGAGCCCCTCAGGGCTGCGTCTTGTCCCCCTGGTTATTCTCACTCTACACAAACCAACTCACATCCCAGCATAGTTCAGTTAAAATTTATAAATATGCAGATGACACAACCATCATAGGTCTCATCTCGAACAATAACGAAACAGAATACCGCACTCAAACACACAAAGCAGTCACTTGGTGCACAGACAATAACCTCTCACTTAACACATCAAAAACACACGAACTCATCGTTGATTTCAGACGTAAGGCACAACCCAAGACCCCCCTACTCATCTCAGGCGAACCCATATCCACCACTGACTCATACAAATTTCTAGGCACCCACATAAGCAATAACCTCAAATGGAAAATCAATTCTAATCACATCTACAAAAAAGCCAACCAGAGACTCTTCTTCCTCCGCCAGCTCAAGAAGTTTAGAGTAAGGAAACACCTCCTAATCAAATTCTACACAGCCATCATCCAAAGCATGCTCACTTTATCAATTACAGTCTGGTTCAGCAGTTTAGACACTCACTCCCGCAATAAATTACAACGCATAGTTAATAAAGCATCCAAAATCATCAGCACTCCCCTTCCATCAATAGAATCACTCCATCACAAACGGTCTGTGTCAAGGGTGAAGAAAATCATCTCTGATCCCTCCCACCCAGCACACCACATCTTCCACCTGCTCCCATCAGGAAGGTGCTACAGCTCACTGTCCGCCAAGACATCTCGATTTAAAAACTTTTTACCCACACGCAATCCGAATTCTGAACACACTATGATAACAGCACATATCCTCCCCATGCATGAACTGTATATTGTAAACTGTATATTGTAAGATGTTGTGTTTTATGTTATGTTTGACGGGAATCAGCCTACCTTGTAACATCCTGTACTGAACCTGAATTCCACCAGCTTGACTGTGTGGTCATTAAATAATCTAATCTAATCTAA